>NC_037590.1:34351257-34676717 GCF_003073045.1 Pomacea canaliculata | reverse complement strand
CCGGGGGATGCAAGCTTAAAAACAAAAGGGAACCCCCCAGAAAAATTTAAAAAAATTTCCCAGGTAATGGATAAAACGTTTTTTGTTTTTTTCTGGTCCTGCTAAACATCACCTGCAAGTGGCTAGACAATATTCCCTACATAGGTATGAAGAACAGGGTTAAACGGCAAAAGGCCGAGGATATTTGGATTCCGTGCTAAGTGACTGTTAGCGGGCCCTGACATCTATTAGCCTAAACAGTCACCAGAGCATGGAAAGTGAAGGCAAATGCAAGCTCTGAATCAGCGCATTTTAACAGCAAGTAACTCATTATTTCCCCCCAACGGGGGGGGGTCATCGATCCACAGCAAACTGTTAATTGAATAAGACCAGGTAGTACATGCAAATCTTTAGCCTCCCAGCTGAACGAAGTCAACCACGTGTGAACCGGCAACGACGCGCTTCTACTAGAATAGGGTTTGTAGACAATTGACAATATAATGTCACTATACCTATATACATCATTACAGCAATTGTTATGTCAACTGACCCTGTACAGAATTAAGCTTACCACTATTCATGTCTACTGGTGTTGGGACAAAAGTGCTTAAGTGTAATCCTGTATCCTAAAAAATTTTTTCGTTAAAAATCTACAAAAGATAATATATTGAATAATATCATTAAATATACAAATATTCTTTAAGCAAGTAGATAAATTTTCTGTAATAATGTAATTATTAATTTGTTACTGTTACAATTTGTTACATTTTTATTTTTGTTACTGTTTCATTTTGTACATTTTTATTTTGTTACTGTATGTTGCTGCTGTATTGTTTTTTTTCTACAAGATAAACTGCCGCTCAAGGTCGTGTCCTCAGTCCCTCACTGTGTGTGGTCGTGCTGCTGATGTTTACAGAATCTCAGCATGTGATCTCTAGTCTGTGTGAGAAAAAGTGACAGGGGGGGGCTGTTAATTATTTCTGTAACATATTGCCTCACATCGCTTCTCGTGCTAGCATATTTCATATGTAATAGTCTATCACACTTTGTTGATGGGTTGTTCTATTTAGTTCCATGTATGCTATTTAACAAATGGCTTTTCTAGAATGTAGCTAAATTTATGCACACTTAACATTGACATTTGAACATAATGTCAATAACAAATCCGAAAATAGTTTAAAATAACTATTCTTATCTTCAGAAGAAAAAACTTGCCATTACTGAATGTACTGCATTATATCTTCAATGTTTTTTCTTATTCTTCTCTACATTTGATGACTCACGAGTGAATTTGTATGTAAGCATAACCAGTGTTGGTATGAGCATCCTGGTACTTATGCCGCTCATGTTTACTAGGACTTCAACATCAAGTCTTTCCTGTATGGCACAACGAACTTGCTGTAGCTGTACATATTGGTGTTTATCAAATGTGACAAAAACATTTTATAAGTATTTATCTTCAGGTTATTTGTTTTTTTAGCATTTCTGTGTTAATAATAATGGATAAATGAAATTTGTAAAGCGAATACCACAACTTCTAGGAGCAGCTCTAGCGAACAAGAACGAAACAGGGAAGGCATACGAGGGACAGGAAACAATACAAATAGGTAAAAGAATAACACCGTACTATCGAAGATATATAGAGGAATCAAATATAAAACAGAGCTGAATTTTTTTCTCTTAGGCAAAAGCGTGCACTTTATTATCTATTTAATTTGTTCAGCGAATAATTCCATAATTGGAACTTCTTGTATACATTGTTTGGTTTATGTTGTTTTTTAATTTTCAAGTTGATGTATAACTGTTCATAGATTATTTCACCTTGCCATAGAACATTTTTAAAGTAGGGTTATATAATTAGCAGTGTGATCTTTATAAGGTTTATTTCCTTACATAAATAGTTGATTCAAGACTGCGTATTATGAACATAATGTGTATTGATACAGAGCTTTACTTGGGGTTTGTTAGTGGAAAAGTTACAGTTTTTATGTGCAGGCATTATTACACTATGTAATTCATTCATTCACGGTATACCTGGAAAAGTCGTGATCGATGAACTCAGTAGACTACCACGAAGTGGACGATGACAGACAACGACATGACAATGAAAGCGAAACGACAACGACATGACACGAAAGACAATGAATGGCACGGCAACGACACGAAACGACAAAAGGTGGCGATTGCAGAAATCGGGACCCCAATTCCTGCAACTGACAGAGACAGCAAGCGTCGTCTACCACCTCGTACTGGGAATATGGTTGAATATTTGTCTTGAAGAAGAAAAGTCATTGCGAGACCAACCCAAGTGTGGATGCCTAAACAGACCACCTATACACACTGTAACATTTGCAGACCTGCCCTGTCGCAAGCAGAGATTTGATGAGAGGTTGTTCAGGCTGGTGAGACGGACTGTAGTACATGCATGACTGAAATTAAAACATAAAGCCAATACCTTTAAAGCAGCATTTTTAAAATGAATTTGAATCATTCTTATTTAGCAACCGTATATCACAATAGGGACAAGCTGAAGATTTTAAATTATCTGAGACATTCTGTGTACGAATGACACAGAAATAATGCTCTTTAGCTTAAATCTATTAAATCTGGTTGGGTCAAAATTCCCGTTTCCATGTATTTCGTTTTGTGTGGTTATTTATTCTTCTCTTTCTTCTTCTTTTAAAGTTTTTATCGCTGAATTGACTGTTTGTATGTTCTGTGTGTGTCTTGTATGGTGATTGTCTGTGTTGAAAAGCAAAATCAAGTTTTTCCAATTTATAAATATCACATTGAGTGCGTACATCTTCCGACACAGCATGGTAAGAGACTTCACTATCTCTTTCCTGACACCTTCGAACTTCTTCCCTGACACGTTGTCCATCCCCGAAGACTTTCCTCTACTCATGTTCCGAATGGCTTATTCGACCTCTTTCCGTAGGACTCGCAGTTTGTCGGGTTTTGTTGCTTTGGCTCTTTTCGAGGATGTTCTTGTATGTCGGGAAATTGTAAAGGTCATTGCAGTACTGCGTTTCACCGGTCAAGGACACTTGTTATCCAAGAGCAGGCGACAGCGCAGTCTTCGATGAACACCTCCTGAACCTCGTTTGCAAAAGTCTTCAGGAGACAGCAGTCTTAAGTCTGTCGCCCATGTATAAGCTGCATCGATATCACATCTGTCCTCGATCCAGGTTTCCTTCATGTTTTTTCCGTATCGAGTGTTAACCTCCTGCGGGCAGCAGCTGCTGTTCAGGGTTTGCTCAGCTCCTCACTCTATAGGGTCCATCGACGGATGCAAGGTCATGAACTATGACATTGGGTGATAACTTGTCACATTGTGGAAGCGGATATAGCTGAGTGATTAGATTGCTGTTTGCATGACATTGCAATCCGGTTTGGTATCCGTGGGAGCGCATAAAAGCCCCCCCCGTCGACCAGCTGGCGAGAATGGGTACTGACTCATTCAGGTTTGGGAAAGGTAAAGCAGCGAGGGAGAGGAATTGGATCTGCTCTCGCTTAAAATAGGCATGGAAAAAAGCAAAGTCTCTAAATACAAAGTAAAGTTAATGATATTAATTCTTCTTGCATCCCTTTCCTCCAAACCTGAAAATTATCACTCGAGGACAGTAAGTATTTAAATTTAGATCAGGTTGAAAAATTCACAAGCTTGCAGCCGCTGGAAATGTGGAAGCATATGATAATTGGCTATAGGTAAAAAAAAAATAGAGACAGAGTCTACAACATTAAACGCCATCTTATACTATATCATCATACAGAGTCTGATACACAGGATTGAAAAGCCTTAAAATACCATTAGTTGACTAAAGTTGTAAAACAACGCATTTACTTCTCCTTTAATAGATGTTAAGGTATACAGTGCTTATAAATTTGATACGGATTGAAAAGGCATGAATATGTTAATAAAGTGGTTGATATATTAACAGGCAAGGTACAAGTTAAAAAATACAGTACGCAAGGCTGTGGCTTAACGTCAAATCAGGTGCAACCTGAATGCTTATTTTGAGCTTCTACTGGCCTGACCCACTCCTTCCTATTATTAACCAGCTTTGACAGATCAACTGATAATCAGCACCTTTCTTGACCTTTAAACTGATTTTAGGCTTTGAAAAGAGTGAGTCTACCCTAGCCCAACAAAATAAGTTGCGAATGAAAGAAGCAACCAAAAGGAAAATGCAGAGTTGGGTTGGGGAGTGTCATTCCCGAGGAAGGGAGGCGACCCTTCACTTCTCCACCATCAACCTGCTAACGCCCTCTTTTGGGGCCAGTGGTGGGGTCCAACAACACATCTGACAACTGCACCTAGTCCACGTCCTGACTGCGCCGCGGCGGTAACTGGTCGCACGCAACACTCACCTGCTCACTCGTGGTGCAGAGAATGACACCTTACCTTAGCCAGTTTTAATTGTGGAACTGAAATAAGTACGACAGGTAGCACAACACAAGATATATTTTACTCTACAAAAGATTAAAACTTCAAGAAAATAGTCATACCATTCCCTAAAAACGGAAAAAGCAAACAGTGCCAGAACTACAGAACCACAAACCTGATCAGCCACCCAAGCAAAGTCATGCTAAATCGAAGGTCTTATTCAACTCACAGAACGCTTAATAATATCTCAACAAGTACTTTTGAATAAGTAAATAGGAGCTTACATTCGAACTACAGTAGGGTTGCGTCAAGGATGTCCCCTATCTACGGTGCTGTTTAATATCTTCTTGTAGAACATTCTGCTCGAAGCTCTCTACGACCATCATACTTCCATTCCCATTGGCGCAAGGCCGATCTGCAACCTACATTCTGCAGACGACACAGATTTGTTAGCAGGTACTAACAAAGAACTGCAAGACCTCACCAACAGACTGACAGACAGTTTAAAGGCATATGGTATGGAGACCAGCACTGAAAAGAGCAAAGTTATGGTCAATGGCAACGGCAAAGCACAGATCTTCATGATCGAAGTGATGAACAGTTTTAAATACATTTGGTTTAATGTAAATCGTTTTCAAATACAGATATCTACCAGTAGACATTAGTTTGTATTGGAATAACCGTCAATTTGTATTGTACGAGGTTTTCCCAAAAGCAGAAAGAGATTTTAATCGATGTCAGTTTTCCAGGAAAGCTCATTGTTCCTCAATTTAAAAGTCACATGTCCGTAACTGTCAATAGTTGTTGATTGTTCTCACAAGCAGTGACTACCAGCTATACCTATCAAAACTATTTTTCTTGTAAAAA
The DNA here is from genome assembly GCF_003073045.1 of Pomacea canaliculata. Taxonomy (NCBI): domain Eukaryota; kingdom Metazoa; phylum Mollusca; class Gastropoda; order Architaenioglossa; family Ampullariidae; genus Pomacea; species Pomacea canaliculata. The sequence goes on along the minus strand of NC_037590.1, from coordinate 34,671,484 downwards.
ACATAGTTCAGATGCATTTCATCTGTTTTATCCCTAATCTAGGATCATCAGTGTACACTAACGCCATTTAACCTCAGCAGTGAGGAAAACGAAAACGAAAGTCGGTTTCCAGAAACTATTCCATTCATCTGCTATTCAGTCGGGTGTACAGATGCACTCAATATTAACCCTTTCTGGCCAACCAGAGCCCCAACAAAAATCGAAGCTTTACACACCTGCTGCAGCTGACATCAGGAGCCAACCCTCTCTACCCATTAGATGACTCACCCTGTTTTCATACCCGGCTTCACACAGACAGCTTTTATCTGATTTTGCCGCCTTTCTAGTGGCTTGCCGCTGGGTGAGCTCCGGGGTAGCATGATGGGAGTTTGATGTCTGGTGGTCCATAAAAGTGTGTCGCCACAAATACACATTTTCTTGTGTTGTGCTTCAATTCATTGACGATGAACACATTTCTACATATTAAGATCCTGAGGTCTAAGCTAGGCCTGGTAAAGATTTCTGGATGACGGGGCCATCGAGCAAGGCTTCGTAGTGTCCTGACTAGTCAGTGGTAGAGAAATAATTGGTGGCAGTAAATACAAATCGGTCGGAGAAGTGGACTAATCTGGGTTGAATGATTATGTCTTCGGGGTAGGACGATAACCTTTGTAGACAATTGCTGCCAAAAAAAATAACAGGTTAAGGATATGCGATCGCCATTCTAGGTTTAAAGAGGTTACCCATGTCGTCAGTTTGATGGCTAACCAGTGTCATGTTAAGATTTGTGCGCTACATTTGCTATTCTCAGAAAAAGCCTGTATACCACTAGACCTTTAATAAACTGTGTTAGGGACTAACACGTTGCTCCATTGCTGACCTTTTTCAGATCAATGGGTTAGAGAGTTTTCGGAGAAGTGTGACATTAAATTAAATAAGTAGTAACACAAATCGTTTTGTGGAATATTGGCAGTGTAGATAATTTACCAGACAGTAATTAAAGTATTCATCGTGATTATTACCCTGAATGTGTCATGTTACTGCAGAGGTTTTCCTCCAACTTTTTCCGGCGCACGTGCACATTCATTTATATCAGCTACTAGCTTATATAATGCCTTACAGAACTGAAAACAATGTCTTTAACCTGCAATGGTATTAATCACAATTTTCACTAGTACAGCGCAGACAACGATGTAGTAAAATATAAAGGGTTCCATAGCATAATGGCTAGAGCAGTAAGCTGTACATAGTTCTGTGTGTCTAGGACATAGCTTGTGGACGCCGGAGGTAAGCTCTTATTCAGTTGTATTTGATCCTCCCTAAACTGAGAAACCCCAAACTTGGGTGGTGCAAAGACGAGAGGTGGTTATTTGCAACTATATGGAAATAGGTGGTTGTTGTAAATCTCCAATTTCCAACAAAAAAACTACAGTGATTACTATCGACAAACGAGTATCCAGTTTAATTTATCAGAGCCCATCGGCAATTTATCCATTGAATCCTAAGCCTAACACTTTGCTATGGTAAATTTATCTTAGATAGTGAAGAAAAGACAACTTTATTATGTCAAAATGTCGACTGACTAATTTTTGACATGTTCGGAAAAATTATCGCAAGGAACCATCTCTGATAAATTACCAGCTGCTAAAGAACTTGGGCAGGTCTACCCGGAACACATGGATCTTAGCTGCAACCTGCTTGGGTAACAGTGCTTCACGAATATAGGAAATTGCGGGTTCATCTCTAATATTTGTGTATGTAATGAACTTATTAAAAGAAATAAAATAAAACTTTATTACAATCTCAAATATTTCAATACACGCACTCATTTATTCATCCCTTGACGAGAATTAGCTTGGACACCCTCTACTAAACGGTCTTAGTATGAGAATGCGAATGTTTCGTTACAAGGGGCAAAATACATGTAACACAAGTGAAGACAAGTGTGAGTTCAGGATAAAAAAAAAGGTTCCCCTTGCAACCCCTTTTGTCCACATCAGTTTTGTGTGGAATAATAAAGGGGGCGTTACCAGCAGTTCCTAGATACATTAAAGTCCATATAAAACTCTACACCTTTTGCTCGTTCTGCACGTTGCTTCCCGCCCATCATTACCGAAAGCACCCTGAAGGCTGCAGGGGGGTAGAATTGGGAGGGGGGTTAAAAGATTGTATGGTTCTTCAAACAGTCTACTATAATCTACCTCCCCATATTTGGGAGCTACGCCTCCACTTTCATACCTGGAATTGTTGATGCACAGGTGTATGGGGCTCTACCAGTCGCTCTTTTCTTGGGAACTGGTTCAACAGTGCGCTTTGGAGGAAGGGAAAAGAAGCTAATTTTCAAGTACGACAGAACTCTTTGCTTTTCAGTTCAAGTTGACCTAGACAGTTTTTGAAACCTGGGAAAAATGAAAAAATATAGGGCAATAGTTTTGCCTTCGTAACAGTAGTTCAGATCCCTTAGGATAAGTAGCTAAATAAATGCACAATTGTTCAAATATACTATGTATATATACAGCAATCTAAAAGATTAAATTCATTCAGTGCATAGTAGGCTCCTCCACTTAGCTATGGAAGCTGCTGTCTCCTACTCAACAATGCGATCAAACCCACTCTTTTCACTGCATTTCCATCGACTATCAACGGCTAAACTCACTTAACATACTATATTCAGTATGCAACTCCTTTTTTTTTTTGGTAGTTTTGCTTAGTTAATTTTTTTGTTATGTACCTCCTTTGCCGCCTACCTACATGCTTAACTCCGCTTTTCAGGTGCAGAGCACAGGTGTGTCATTTATTTGAATATCACGTGATATGCAGCCGCTCCTGGAAAACTCGTGTATCTCTTTAGTTTTGGAAGACTGACTGGCTGGTTGGGACACAACTGCAAAAGTATGAGAACCAATCGTTTTCACCTTCCAAGCTGTCTTCGTGTAAGTGCTCTATATATAGATGAAAAAAGTCAGATAGGTCGAGGTGTCATTCTCAGAACAGTTTTAGGCATTCCCTAGGTTTCAACTAAAAATCGCTTTTGCTACAACGCTCCAAACTCTTTCCAAGTGGTTTGTTAATCATGAAGTACTTGTTGACACTTTGCCTTTTCGCTGGTAAGTGTTTCATTATTTGTTTCAAGCGATATATTTCTGTAGAAGAATCAAGCATAACAGCAAAACTTAATTCAAGTCAAAACGTTACCCCGTTTGGTCAAAACTGACACAAGAAAAGACCTTGCCAATGCCTTACTGAAAACATTGAACTGATGCGCTCACTAATTTACATCAGTATTTTTTTTAATTGATTTATTTCTTTGTTAACATATTTATTATGATTTATTTATTTGTAATTATTTACAGATTTCAGACATTTGTCTACTTTAATAGGGCAAAGTTTGAAATTTATTTTCTTAGACATTTTGTTACTTGCTATAGAATGATATCTAAAAAGTGTTCATTAAATTATTTATAATAAAAAAAAAATAGTCTATATCACTTTCTAAAGAATTCTTCGCTCTTTCCAATGTACATACATCTGCCTCGGTGAGGAGGAAGACTTTGCACAACATTTAGAACTATTTAACACAAAAGAATTTTTAGAACGTAAACAAACTCATGCGCCCTCTCTCTCTCTCAAACACACGCACGCACGCGCGCGCGGTGGTAACGTTCAAGTTTGTACAAGTGTATGTTTGAGAGTGTTCATGAGTGTTTGTCTGTGTATGTTTGTGGGTGTGAAGTCAAATTTTCTAATTTTCAATTCTAAAAAGTTTTCTTTATTTTGTACTCTTCGTGGGTAGACAATAACTTTAAATATCAATGCAAATCAGTTTTAAAACCTGTTGTTGCAGCTTTCTTCACAAACCGTGTTAACTGCGACTGCAAAACTTCTTGCATGGACAGTTTTTATGCTGCCTTGACAAATGCGAAAAGTGCCGCCCAAGCCTGCCCGTATGTTACAAACTGGTTTAGTACACGAATATAAGCACAAAAAGAGAGCATTTAACTGTGTGTTCTCAATAAACTTTTGACTCGCATTTTTTCTGCATATGTTTACGTATATTCACTTATTTTCTGCTTTATCTTTACACTAAAACGGCCTCATTACTCGGCAGCTCACCATTTCTATTTATAACCAAATGGGGAAATGAATACAGTGTATAAAAGAAATCTGTTGATAATAATCATGCTGTACAATTGTCTCTGTGTGTGAGGGTGGGTGGGTTAGAGAGTGCGATGGAGTATTTTAAAGGTTTCCCATCACGACAAGAAAACGTGTGCTCTATTATTTTCCTTTATTTTCTTTTTTTTATGCATTCGTTGCATCGTTCTGAAAAATAAGCAGTACTTGAGAAAAGAATTAAACGTGCATACTAGCTATAAAATTATTCATTTATTTTCTTCATCTATAATGATTTTTTTTTGTACCATTGAAAGCGTTCAAGAAACGTAATTGAGCAAAGTGCTCTAGCTTGTAGAAAATCAGACAAAATATAACTCGAAATTTATTTTATTTCAGCATTACGCAGAGTCTTCTGTACTGTCTGCAAGCCTCCTGCAATGTAGACCTCTCGCCATACTACTCACAGGTAGAGCAAGAACTGAAGAAGTATGGCTTTTCCTGTGGTAAGTGTCTTTATCTGTTATGTCGTAATATAGGGTGTGTGAAAATGTGTTTAATGTGGAAGATGTGTTTAATGTCCGTAATGAATTGAGCGACGAAGCGATGACTTGTTTCGGGTCCTCAATCTACGGGGCCAACCTCTCTAAAAACATGAATCAGATATTTCAAAGATATTTCGAAGGAAGAACTTTATTTACAGTTTGTACAACAATGTGCACGAGTTATACACGCTGGCAAATCAGTGACACTCTGGATACACAATCAGAGGCAGATGCTGACACTAGTAACTACTCCTGCTACTTCAACAGCGACACACGCTGACTAACGGCGACTCACGCCTGACACAACAACTAAGTTGTCGGCGACACACGCCCACAATAGCTACCCCAACTCTCTACTGTCTCGAATCTACATCATGTGACTGTGACTCTCCTAACACTCACTCTCACTCAGGGCGTGTATACACTGTACAAAAGTTATCTAGAAATATCCAGCATCTTCTCGTTACACATACGTTTTCTCGCACCGAACATTCCAGGTACCAAGGCTTGCCACACTCGCTCACACACTTGCTAGAATGATTTGTCAAAGCCGCGAGGAGGTCACTGGCAACACCTCGCACCTTCAGTTTTTTTAAAGAGCTAGTTAAGTTACACATAAAAGGAGAAAGGTCACAGAGCAACCACAGGGGTAGGAAACTTGTACTCCTTTGCCGTCTCCCCGGCATGATGAAAAGAAGCCGCACTGTAGACCATCCTTCTGCCCACTATTACAATAACTGATGAGGTAGAACCACTACCTTCTGCTAAATGGGTAGGTAGAATATTTTATAATCAACCTATATTTTATAATCAACACATTCCTTGCCTCCACTGTACTGTGGTGAAGTCGTTCAAACTAACCATTCAAAGCCTTCACCAGTAAAATAGTGTATGTATGTAAAGCCTAAGCACAGTATGGTTGGTTACAGTGTATGTGTGTGTGTGTGTGTGCTTGTTTATTTGTTTGTGTGTGAGAGGACTTTTCTGAAAGTTTCGCTAGTAATTTATTGCTTTAGTTCTTTAGTTCATTTCTTTGCAGTCTCTAAGTTAAAATCCGTTAAACAATGTTTTCACGGAAATACGATCGAGTCTATATTAATTTTTTGTTTCAAAAGACGGATAAGGGCTTATTTTCCAGAAATGTCTTATATTTTATGTATACAAATCTACATTTATTCTAATACATGTATGTCATCTTCTGAAATATCGTAATACATCAAAAGGTTATTTATTTAAATATTAATATCGCTACTAAATAACTCAATACTCCGTCGTGAGTTTCAACGCACAAACAAAATCCAACCGTCTGGCTGACAATCGTGACCAGAAATATTTGTTGTAGGTCATATTACAGCATCCCGAAAAATAATTTTAGGGCTTAGGTCTTATTTTCGAGGAAACGCATTACAAATGTTTTGATATGCTAAACTTGATAAAGCCGTAAACAAAATCAAAATATTACCTAATGACAATCATTTATTCTACTTATACCAGTTGATTGATTCATAAACAGCAAACTGTCCAAACAATGTCTGTAACATTTTCATAAATGTTCATTTTGTTTGATTTACTTAAAGATCTGAGCATCCATCAAGGAACACGATCAGGATCAAGGGCCTTATCCGGCAGTCTGCTCACTGTGTCTGGCGTCATGCTGCTCACTGCTTACAGGACCTTCAACCTCTGACCCTGTATAAGGAAACAATAGATTAGTTTGTGACTGTTCAAACCCATCGAAATATAAAAAATTGTATTTTAGATTTAGAACGATTTTCATAGCGTTCTTGACCTTTTAATTCTCTACTTGAGAAAATGGCTGATTTTCTTCAGATTCAAAGTATAATGCTTTGTGAAAACTTCTAACCACTGACAGATGACAAATTTTGTGGCATATATCCCCTACACCAGAAGAATAATATGATACATTCAGAAGATCTTTCTAAACGCTATGTACGAGTTGAGAATAGCATTTACCTTAATGACCGGGAGTGATATATTCTTCAGATTAGAGATACTGTCTACTTAAAAATTGTAACTAGCTCACATCTGATGAATTCCAGAAAATAATCAATCCGGAAAGCTTTTGGAAAGCCAAAAATTTCGTTTTCTTTTTCTTTCTTTTTTCTTGTTTTTTTTTTTTTTTTTTTTTTTTAATATTGTCCACTGTTCTAACTGATCAGTCCGTCTTGAAAAAAACTGAGAACAGAGAGTTGACATTTTTGACATAGCGATGTTAGATTGTGAAATATTTTATAACAATAGAGATCATTTTTGGTTGAGAGTGCACACATAAGAAAAGTTACATTTTCTGAAAGTCTGGCTTTGCTTATGGAACAACGGAATATTTGTTAATGTGCTATAACTGATAATCTTATCTTTAAAGATTTTGTATAACCTAATTAACACAGAAACAACAATTATTAAAATATATTTAAAAACTTTGTAAAATAAATGCAACTAAGAAGGAGAAGAAGAATGGAAAGAAATACAACTAGAGTATGTAAATGGTTACTTCTAGGGACTTTAAGTTATTCTGTCAGGAGCTGGCCACAGCAAAACTTCAATATTTTGTATCAAAGGGAGACAACTGCTGCAGTGTTTATAGTTAGTGGACTAGCCTCCCTTTAGATAGCGTAGTATCTTGTCGAAATAAAAGTGTATAAAAGTATAACCAAGGACTATGCACCCTCAGACATTCCACATATTATAATTTGTCCAGAAAGATATTCAGTTGATCAAAGTAAATTTCTTCATCGAATAATAAACCATTTGTTTTTAAACGTCTCGCTGAGTCATCTGCAGATACCGATGAAAGTAAGTAAGTGTACTATAATTAGACCTTGAAATAAAAAAATTCTTGCCGTATATAAAAAAATCTATGGCACATTTGAAGTGGCTGTGACTAGTTATTATATGTTTGCATTTTCGTGCTTGCTTCAATCTTGAAACTTTTGTATTAGTACACATCTTAAATGAAATTCTTGTAAAGTAACTAAAGTATGTCATCATGTATTGTACATGAAAAAAGCAACAGATAAAATAACAAATTCATATATCATAACATCTAAGGTGAAGGCCAGAGTGGTGAAACCTGTTACTCACTGCCTCTATTCACTTGTTCCCCCAATAATGAGTAGATTTTTAATAGCTTGTGGGAGTGCCACTCACACCGTTACATGTACTTAAGAAACTCCAGAGCTGAACATAAAGATTATTTTAATCTTTTAGTGTGTTCCTAATGAAAATGTGTTTTAAAAAATGTTTTAGCCTATTTTAATTTTAAGTTTTTAGTTTGTTTTTTTTTTTTTTTATCATGGTGCTCTTCCAATCTCAAACGCCTCTCCTCTTCAGTCTCCAACTATAATTTCTCCTGATGCTTTTGCCTCTTCTTTTCTACACGACATTTTCTTTGCTTTGCGGTTTCATCCATCTGTATTCTCACTTAGAAAGAAATGATTTAATGCTGTATTTTATGTCGGCAACAATACAGAAGTGATTATGTCACTACGGGACAGGAGCAGCATACTTACCCCCACTTCTTTATTGAACCTTTGCCTTAACCCTTACTTTATACTGAACACTTGTCTAATAACAGCTCATCCCGTCACATATATCAAATAAAACTTTGAAATTTTCTACAACTTCCAGCCTAATATCGATAGATTTAAAGTGAAAGTATAAAATATATCCGTTGGGACTTGTGTCGCACTGACCTAACGTTCTAAAATAACGTGTATGAGTCAGAAGTACGACACCAACGCTCTTAGTCTCGTGACACAGTGTCATGCTTCAGCTGATATAATATCCAATGATTTGTACAAGTATATATGTGTGTAGGTGGGAAAGAAAGGTTGACGCGAGTGTATGCTGCAGGTGAATGCAAACTTCTTATTAGTGTTTAGTGTGTGCATTTACCTGAAGTGAAGTGTCAGGTACAAGAGCTCAGAAATTAAATGTCTTTCCTTTTATGCTGTGCCAGTAGGAGTTGATTACAGATATTTTAAATTTAGCAGTTCGTTAAAAGTCAGAATCAGAACTACGATAAACTTTAACAAAATATTATGAAGCAAATGTACAAAGCTATCAAAAGTGTAATACAACTCGAGTAATATAATTCATGTAAAACCTTTCCAACAGGAGACAAAGAACATTCCTGACATGTAAAATGTTTCGTCTCCCTCCCTCCTTCACCATGCACAGAAATAGTTCAAAGGCATGAGATCCCACTGACACATAATACAACTAATACAACCGCATGTCTCTCCATAGCTGATACCTTCACCACCTCAATCTATTATTGCACAATCCCGACATGTCTCTTTTTTGTGCATGGTGATTATTTTAGGTGTGCAACTCGAAAACAGAATAAGGGTATTTTTCGGATTTATATCTTCTCTCTCGCTGCCTTATACATGTACTTTTTCCAACCCGCTGGTTTTCCAACCAACTGCGCCACACGGGTATCGAATTACCACGCTCCTCGGTTCAGAAGTCAGTACTCTAATTGCGTTCACGTAGCCACGCCTACTTACCAATTCATTAGAAAAAAATTGCATCCTGTACACCTATAATAATATTAACAGTTAATAAACGCGTGATTTATATAGCGCACGATATATAACGCCCATGAAGGAACATGCGCTCGCGCTTAAGACGAGAACGAACGATGAGCAGCACGGACGGATGAACAACAGCGTTGAGAAGTCATAAAAACATTCAAAGAATACGCATGGATCGAGCAATCGGCTGACATTGTTTAGAAGATGGACTAGCGTTAAGTGACCTAAGGCTACAAGTGATGCTCGTGAAATAGATGTTTGATTTTAGTGCGTGTGTAAATGATTGTGTGGTAGGTACCGTAGGTAGGAGGCGGGTATTGAAGTGTGAAGATTTCCACTGTTTTGCTGCATAGGTTTTCGCACGCTATTTTGTCAGACGAGTTGAGGAAGACGATTTCTCAACTTGTCATCTGACACCCTTTATTAATGCCTAGTGTCTCGTGTCGGCGACTGTGCTGCTGTCCGTGGTGTGCTTCCCGTACTGTGCTGGCCTGTCGGTGGGTGTGTGCTCGCGGATGGGGAGGGGGATCAAGGCCCCTGTGCAACCCTAAACGTCTCATTACAGACCCTTCTCACCCACTACATCGCCATTTTCAACTGCTACCCTCCGGCCGTAGATGGAAGCAAGTGGTCGCCAAGAAGAGTGCCTTTGCCAAGTCATTTTTACCGACCGCAATAGCACTCTTAAACAGATCTCCCAAATGTACCTATAGTCTGAATGTATGTGTGTGTAAGAGAGTAAGAGGAAGTGCATCTGACAATTGTGTCATGTGAAATTTATTATTATGTAAATTTTCGCAGTTGGCTGTAGGAGCTCCCAGCAACAAAGACAAATTTCTATCTCTGTTGTATCCAGACATAGACAATAAAGATGTATTGTATTGTATTGATGCAGAGTTTCACACACTCTCATACACAAGTGCAATCACTGAGACGCGGGGCACGAACAAAGGTGCAACAAAACAAGTGAGGACATTGCCTTCTTCAGCTCACATGACCGAAACAGCGAAATGTGGTCGTTTCTCCTTCACATTAATACACATAGACTTGAGGGATTGTAGAAAATTCTAGCTTTAACTGGTAGCCAATGAAAAGAGTGAAGAAGTGGTGTAGCATGTTCAGAATCCGGAAATAGAGACGAGCAGCTGAGTTCTGGACTTTCTGAAACTTGTCAATGAGGTACTGTGGACAGCCAGCAAGAAGAGAGTTGCCGTAGTCTAGTTTAGACAGAACATGTAAGCAGATGAGAATTTTAGTGACTGAGATGGACAGAGTATGGCGAATAAAACTGATCTTCTGAAGCTCATAGTGTGCTGTCATTGTAAGATACTGCTTAATTTGGTTCAATATATCATAGTCTGGTGATAAATTATTCTTTAACGATTTCTGTGTAAATCTTTAACAGTCTCTCAACATTTATTTGCAACCTTCTAATCAAGCCTCACAAACAGCGATTGCCGCGAGAACTGCTACATCACCATGTAATTCCAGAACTCTCTTAATTCGTCTGGATGATGTGTGCATGATAGCATTATGGAAGTTGTTGCAGTATTACGTCATTCTAGGTTTATATAGGTTGTTGTTATAGTCTTACTGGATACATTTACACGGCGAAACATAGGAAATAAACAATATCAAATATATTCAAAACGAGACCCAATAAAACATTTCATAGTCATATTTGTGTTCAGCACACCAAGATACTACAGATAATGACTTTTTTAAGTCACTAATAATTTCAGTGTTGATCAGTGTAACTACTGGTTACCTTTTTCTGGAGGAAATGAAGGCTTATGGCGTTTCTTGTGGTAAGTAGATAATGTTAATATTATTAATATAAACAATATCTCATACATTCAAGAAGTACTGTGATACTCTTTCATTTCCTAGAAAAAGAAGATATGATGGGTATAATTATGTGCGCGAGCTCAAGCTTGACACGTTTTTAGAAATTTTCACTTGTAACATTTTGCTGTAGTTCTTTGAATTTTGTTTTCCTTTTCTAAATTTCTAAAACATCTGATAGAAGTGTTGCCGAGTTTACAAAAGTCATAAACAAAATGAAAAACAGTACTTATGGACTGTCACTAACGCATAACTTAATAAACCAATGTCCAAGAAAATTGTATCCTTGTTTTACATACTTTATTCAAGGAAAACACCTGCGGCAATTAATTTCTAAAGGTAACAATCATTTAAGAATACATCCATCTGCTAAACAAGCCAACAACCTAAAATCTTACAAAACAAATCTCACACAAATAAAGCACAAACATCATAGCAGGCGCCTTGGATCCTTTGTGCCATAAGCTAATGGCACAACAATAATAATGTACCTAATATCAAGACATACATAGTTTTAAGTAATCGAAAAGTCATTTGTGTGTGTGTATATATATATACATACAGATAATCAGTATTTATGTCTAGTTAACAAGTTGTTTACATGGTAGCCAATGTTTAGCAAATTTTTCTTCTTTTATTTCTAAACATGCATTAAATTTGTCAGTTGTCATGGCTTTTTATAAATCTGCAAGAATATATTATGTTTTTGCGAGCAGTAAAAGTAAATCAAGTACAACATTGGTCTCAGAGTTATTACTGCATTCAAACAGGACAAGATGTTCACTGATAGCTATCCTTGGAACATTTGTACATTTGTCTAATATACAATTTTGTAAGTTCAGATTTATCGTTAGTGGGCTAGCCTCCCTTTCAGCAAATGAGGAAATACAGTCTTCATCACTTTACATAATCGTACTTAACTCAGTTAATTTAAACATTATTATTTGTTCAGAAAAAGTATTTAACTATACAGAGTGAATTTCTTTATTGAATTATAATTTGATATAATATTCAATTATATTAAATAATTTATTTTTAAACCGACCATTATGTGTGTGTATGTGGGAGAAAGATACTGTATATAAAGATAGAAATGTGTGTGAACATGTATGTATATGCCTTGCATATCTCAACACCCTTTAGAGGGTGATAGATTAATAAAGAATCTTGAATCCTTGTATGCGTGTGATCGTGTGACTCATTACTCGGGTACAAACTCCGTTAGCGTTAATACATTTTCATATACGTCTTCAGATTTTGGGACCGTGCCTCAGGGTCCCTCTTCATTTACAGTCTGCATTCATCCATTTGGCAATGAAGTTTGCTGCCTTGGTGTCAACAGCCGCATGACAGACACATGACACCGCTTTAAAACTGCTTTGTATCACTCAGGTATATCATGTCACGTTACATAAACTATCAACCGAAGCATGGTCACTGAACTTGAAACACTAGCTAACCTTAAAAGCATACTGAAGAGTGTATTAACAGACATAAACAAAGATATTTGCCTGGGTTATGTTCTAATGCACATCTCTTGAAATAAACAATAAAAGAGGTCGGTGGTCGGAAATGAAAGGGGAGGTAGAGTGTTATTGATGAGTAAGTGAACTCAAAGACAGCTGAGTTCATTAAAGCAGTTTCTGGGATTCTGTAACTCAAGCACCTCGTCGGTGCCATCTGTGGTCACTTCACTATACTCAGTAAATAACATTTCTTGCTGCATAGCACAGAAACCTTCAAACATTCCATCTCTAGTAAATATTTCTTGAAAAAGCTGAGACCACTTCTGATGCAGAGTTTCATACACTGTCATACACAAGTGCAATCACTGAGACTCTGGCACAAACAAAGGGGTTCAACAAAACAAGTGAGGACATTGCCTTCTCCAGCTCAAATAACCGAAACAGCGCGTGAAACATGGTCAGTTCACCCTCACCTCAATGCAAGTCTTTGCATGCCTGCATGACTTCTGAAACATTATGTTCCTGACAACCTACAGGTTGCTATCTCACGTGACACCATATAACCAATGGCTGAAACACACGCCGTACGTGATAACCAATCAGCGTGACTATCGCAGATGACTTTGGCATATAACCAAGGTACATGCAAGGACAAGATCGAGCTTGACAACCGTAACCCCAACTTAAACATCTATCAGGAGTGTGATCTTAGTCTCCGTTCAAAAGTATCAATCACCTTTCCTATACTTGTTGATTGTAAAACATGAAGCACGCATTGCTTTTCTGCTTTTTTTCTGGTAAGTGTCTTACGGTTCTGTCTGTTTTGTCATTAGGATGTCATTATGTTTAAAAATAATTTCTTGACATTTCTTGTCGTCATTTATTGTATTTTATATTTTTTATGGAACAATGCGTTGAAATAAACTTGGATTGAATCTTCCTATCAGAAGATACCTATTCATTTATTTGAGTACGTTTTATGTTGTCCGTTTTCATGAAAAATTAATTTTAAACAAAGGTGATTAAGACTTGAAAGACATTTGTGTTGAGACTAGAGGTTTGAAAACTTGAAGGCTGTTTTCATACAGAAAAAAAGCACAAAACAGTGTAATTATATTACTAACGAAATGTTCTACACAATTCATCAACCTGTTCCTTAGGCACACACAATCAAAGTTCCTATCGTAAACCAGTTTAATTACTATACTAATCAATCTTTTCTAAGCTATTAATTGTTTTTATTTTCAGTCTTTATTATAGGTTTGGCGAACTGCGAGTGCATGTCGGATTGCACAGCAACATACACCTCGGACATAGTAGGAGCAAACGTCGCCCAGTTATGCACGTATGTTAAAAATGTCTCAGCTGATACCAACTAGATAAATCAAAAAAATTCACTGTATGTTTTGTCTTTTTAATACGTTTCCATTGTATGTTTATTTTATAGTAAGAATATGCACAAAAGAGCTAATATATTTAAGAAACTGTAGGAGGGAGGTAAGTGGTGGTGTTAGAGATCTCACATTTCTCTTTGAAGGTGGTGCCCATCTCCTCTCCCTCGCTTCCTTACCTTCCCAAACTCTCTATGGAGTCGGGTATCTGTAACATCTTCTTAACACACAAATCAGTTTTTGTACATGTGTGTTTTATTTACACGCTCTCGTCATCAACTGCTCCAAAACCCGTGTGCTCTCTGACTAATTCTTTTGTTTGCCTCTTGTTCCTAGAAGCAATGCAACCCAAACGACATTATAGGTTACTATTCTCACTCGGAATCACTGGCATCTGGATTACGATTATGTCAAAAACCGAACCACAAAACACTGTCTCTCTAAGTAAGTCATTCTAAGATTCAACAGTACCCATTCCAGCCAGCAGGATCGACTAGGGGAAGTTTGCTGCGCTACTCGAGAATCAAACCAGCACACCCCTCAGTTTCGACTCCAGTGTCTATCCACTCGGCTATCTGCTTCTCCAGAATTTTCTTTTGCTATATAATAACACCCAGGTTAATATTCACATATATATTCAGCTGTGTATTGCACGTTCAGTGACCTAAGTCAAGATATGTATGCTTATGCACGCGCAAGCATATGCTCAATCCCCACACTTACGCACGAACGGACGCAAAACCACCTTGTCAAAATAATAACATCACACGTTTTCGCAACAGGGTCTGAAATCCTTTCTTTCTTTCACCTCTATATCTCACGTCGACGAACATATTATGTTTCAGTGTCGCGCTGAACTACCTGGAGTGTCTGTCGTCCTGTAGCATAGAAATGGCATCTTTCATCAAACAAATGGAGGACCTCTATGGAGCTGACTGTGGTAAGTCATCGATGCCTGTCATGTCTTAGTTTAAGGTGTGTTTACACCTGAGTGGTATTATGTAGCGATACGAACGTTTGTTTTAATTTCAAGAAACGTATCGACTAGAAACATGAAATCCTGTTTAAGGATTTTTAAGTTGTTTACACGTTTGTACTTGTACTTTGTTTTTGTTCACTCGTTAGTTTAGATGTGATGTTTTGTAACTAAAAGGTAAATTTCGAAGTACCTATAAATAAAGTGACTTTAAATAAATACTCCGTAAAGGATCTTTAGGCGTGTGACAATGGAAATTGTGTTTAAAATGTTTAAATTCAGTGAGCTGTCTACCTAGGTTTTCTCATTTGTTTGGTAAGAGTCAATAGATAGTAGACATTAACCATTTGTAAAGTATCGCTGTTTGATTAACTTCCAGATCTGTCAGGCTACTCTGGTTCCACCTCTCCGTCCGTCAGTTTTTTTACCTTCCTCGTAGCTCCACTGTTCGCTGCTTATCGAACCTTCGGACTGTAACCCTCTCTGATGTCATCAACATACGTCTGCAGCCAGAGACATAATCTATACCTGTACTTATTACTTAAGTTCATTAATTACTCAGCTTAGTTAATCAATGATCGACACTCTGTATATGTACAACTTTGCAGACGACATTAAACTGATCGGCTATTAATTACATCTCTGTCACACAAAAATGTCTTGCGGACAAATTTACGGCTGAACATATTTTTAAAGTCGGCAAGTTTTGACATTTTATGGAAATGCCATTTAAACTACATCAATAAAACCATCAAGTATAATTGCTGTAACAAAAAGATAATTCAAACCAATGGAGTTACCATGTTTGTTTTCAATGTTTCTGAAGACTGTATAAAAAATGTAGCTCCACCTGATTCGGCATACACACACACACCCTGTGCTTCCAAATCTGAAAACAACATCAAGGATTCTGTTCAGCTTTATTTTGTCTTAATAAACTTGCTGTTTATTGCTTACATAACCTTTAACCTGTAATCATCGATCTCTTTTGTTTGACAACACTGAGCCAGTGTGTGATGATTCTGTGATGAGACTGGCTGTCATATCGAATTAAGTAATAATATTTTTATCACTAAATGTTCCTGTTATTGATATGTATTTATAGTAACCACACAAATGTATGGTATTATAATAACAATAATATTTATTCTATTTTGAGAGGCTAACTGGCCTATATCAACATCATACACTGCTGGTTACATGCATGTCAACAGTGGGTGGCTGTACAAGGTGAACATTTCAGTAATATTTAGGGTTTCAACTATTAAGTAAACAATATAATGACATTCAATACTGAGCGATTACTGTGATTATATGTTCTTATCTTTAAAGATTTTGTATAAGCTAATTAACACAGAAACGACAATTATTAAAGTATATTTGAAACTTTTATCAAATAAATGCAACTAAGAAGGAGAAGAAGAATGGAGAAAATACAACCAGAATACGTAAGGTGGGTACTTCTGAGGACTTTTAGTTCTTCTCTCAGGCAGCTGACCACAGCATACATGTAACTTCAAAATATTTTATATCAAAGGGAGACAACTGCTGCAGTATTTATAGTTAGTTGACTAGCCTCCCTTTAGGTAGAGCAATATCTTGTCCAAAGGCATTTTGTGTATATAAGTATATCCAAGGACTATGCTCCCTCAGACATTCATATGTTTACATTTTCATGCTTGCTTCAATCTTGAAATTTTTGTATTAGTACACATCTTAAATGAAATTCTTGTAAAGTAACTTAAGTATGTCATCATGTATTGTACATGAAAAAAAGCAATAGATAAAATAAAAAATTCATATATCATATCATCTAAGGCAGCGGTTCTCAACCTTTTACATGTGACGACCCCCCTGACGAACACCGGTACGTCCGCGACCCCCTTAGCCAGCTAGGTCGGTGGAAGAGCGGGGGAGCCTTAGCTAACCTCGAACGCCGCGTCGAGGAAATCAACAACGGAAGAACAAAGTTCGTATCTGCAAGAAGTATAACTGTTAATGAAATTTTACTAAAGCAAATTCTAATTCAAATTCTGCTAATAAATATTATTTTATTGGACACTCACTTTGATTAATGAGAAGGTTGAGCCTGCTTGCTGTTGCATAGAGAAGCGAACCTGTGCGCGATGTTCGTACCCACTGCTATTTGCCTCTGCGTCCACACGATTTCTGTATTTCGACTTCAGTGCTGCCAATGCTGAAAATCCTTGCTCACACATATACGAAGTTGAAAATGCCAGCAGAACTTTCATTGCTTTCTCAGAAAGGAGAGGATATTCACCGTTGATGCTAATCCAGAATGTTGGCACTGGTGTTGTTTGGAAGACCATTTTCAGGGATTGGTCACTCGAAAGGTCGATGAGCTGCTCTTCTTCTTGCGTGGACAACCCGCTTGTGCTAGGATCAGCCAGAAATGGATTACGAATCCAATCGTATTTAGTCACATCAATTTCAGCGAAGTAATGCTGAAACCTTTCTTGCAGTCCGTTTAGATGGGCAATAATTACATTCTTCACCTGATCAAGATTCAAGTTGTCAGCCTTGCACTTACACAAGCACGGAAACATATCAAAAATATTTTCTTGGCGTATCTTTTCGTCCACAACGAAATTTTTCGGACGAAAGCATTCATCTTGTCAGTTGTTTGTAATATGGTGGTGTCCTTCCCTTGTCTGGTCATGGCCTTCTGTCAGGGACCTAGAGTACTAGGACTGAGCACGTGCGAATGAAAGGGTGTGAATGATGGACGTTTCCTGAATGCGTGCCTTTTAGATGTTTAAAAAAAAAAGAGAGGTGTGACTGGAGAGGGAGAGGGGAGTCAGCGATGAGAGATTGGGGAAGAGAGAGGGCAAAAGGTGAGAGGAGGGAGATTGGAGGCTTAATTGTTGAGAGGGTGATTGTGTTTTGAGTTTTGGAAGTGAGAAATCACTGCATTGCCGAGACAGTGTACTTGAATAGGGAGAAGAGATTTGGAGTTTGAGCCCCCGCACCACTCGGTTACACAATGTAAACTAATTTCACTAATACCAGTATAAGAAACTTTTTTAAAAAATGACCACCTTCGCGACCCCCTTGTAGGCACGTCACGACCCCCCAGGGGGTCGCGCCCCACAGGTTGAGAACCGCTGCTTTATACTGAACACTTGTCTAATAACAATTCATCCCGTCGCATATATCAAATAAAACTTTCAAATTTTCTACAACTTCCAGCCTAATATCGTTATATTTAAAGTGAAAGTATAAAATATATCCGTTGGGACTTGTGTCGCACTGACCTAACGTTCTAAAATAACGTGTATGAGTCAGAAGTACGACACAAACGCTCTAAGTCTCGTGACATAGTGTCATGCTTCGGCTGATATAATATCCAATGATTTGTACAAGTATATTTGTGTGTAGGTGGGAAAGAAAGGTTGACGCGAGTGTATGTTGCAGGTGAATGCAAACTTCTTATTAGTGTTTAGTGTGTGCATTTACCTGAAGCGCAGTGTCAAGTACAAGAGCTCAAAAATTAAATGTCTTTCCTTTCATGCTGTGCCAGTAGGAGTTGCTTACAGACATTTTAAATTTAGCAGTTCGTTAAAAGTCGGAATCGATCAACTTTCACAAAATATTATGAAGCAAATGTACAAAGCTATCAAAAGTATAATACAACTCGCGTAATACAATTCATGTAAAACCTTTCCAACAGGAGACAAAGAACATTCCTGACATGTAAAATGTTTCGTCTCCCTCCCTCCTTCACCATGTACAGAAATAAGTCAAAAGCTGAGGTCCCACTGACACATACATAATACAAGTAATACAACCGCAGGTCTCCCGATATCTGATACCTTCACCACCTCAATCTATTATTGCACAATCTCGACATGTCTCTTTTTTGTGCATGGTGATTTTTTTTTTTTTTTTTAGGTGTGCAACTTGAAAACGGAATGAGGGTATATTTATTTTAGGGTGGTGCTCATATCTTCTCTCTCGCTGCCTTAATTATACCTTTCCCAACCCGCTGGTTGACTGCGCCACACGGGTATCGAATTATCACGCTCCTCGGTTCAGAAGTCAGTATACTCTTTGCGTTCAGGTAGCCACGCATACTTATCAATTCATTAGAAAAAAATTGCATCGAGTACACCTATAATAATATTAACAATTAATAAACGCGCGATTTATATAGCGCACGATAACGCCCATGAAGGAGCATACGAAAGATGAGCAGCAAGGACGGATGAACAACAGCGTTGAGAAGTAATACAAACATACATAGAATACGCAGGAAGCAATCGGCTGACAAACAGTAAGGAGTAAGATTGAATTACAGAAATCTGCAGAGGGAGACTATAGTCAACAAATGAAGCAAAAGCGAGGGATAGGTTTAGAAGATGGACTAGCGTTAATTAAGTTACCTAAGGCTACAAGTGATGCTCGTGATAGATGTTTGATTTTAGTGCGTGTGTAAAGGATTGGGTGGTAGGTATAGGAGGCGGGTATTGAAGGGTGAAGATTTCCACTGTTTTGCTGCATAGGTTTTCGCACGCTATTTTGTCAGACGAGCTGGGGAAGACGATTTCTCAACTTGTCATCTGACACCCTTTGTTAGTGCCTAGTGTCGCGTGTCGGCGACTGTGCTCTTGTCCATGTTGTGCTTCCCATACTGTGCTGGCCTGTCGGTGGGTGTGTGCTCGCGGATGGGGAGGGGGATCAAGGAACAGTTCGCCCCTCTGTAACCCTATACGTCTCATTACAGACCCTTCTCACCCACCACATCGCCATTTTCAACTGCTACCCTCCAGCCGTAGATGGAAGCAAGTGGTCGCCAAGAAGAATGCCTTTGCCAAGTCATTTTTACCGACCGCAATAGCACTCTTAAACAGATCTCCCAAACGTACCTAGTCTGAATGTCTGAATGTATGAATGTCTCTGAATGTCAGAGAGTAAGAGGAAGTGCATCTGACAATTGTGTCATGTAAAATTTATTATTATGTATATTTTAGCAGTTGGCTGTGGGAGCTCCCAGCAACAAAGAAACATTTCTATCTCTGTTTTAGCCAGACATAGACAATAAAGATGTATTGTATTGATGCAGAGTTTCACACACTCTCATACACACTCATTAATCACTGAGAGACGCGGGGCACGAACAAATGTGCAACAAAACAAGTGAGGACATTGCCTTCTTCAACTCACGTGACCGAAACAGCGAAACGTGGTCGTTTTCTCCTTCACATTAATACACGTCTTGCACGCCTGACTGACTTCTGAAACATATTCCTGACACCTTAATCTCACGTGACAGAATTTAACCAATGGCTGAAACTCACGCCGTACATGACTTGACATGTAACCAGGGTTCATGCAAGGGCAAGAACTATCTTGGTAAACATAAACTTCAACATAGATCAGGAGTGTGTGCATCCGTTCAAAAGTATCAATCACCTCTCCTATACTTGTTGATTGTAAAACATGAAGCACGCATTGCTTGTCTGCTTCTTTTCTGGTAAGTGTCTTACGGTTCTGTTTTGTCATTAGGATGTCATTATGTTTAAAAAAGATTGTTAGCATTTCTTGTCGTCATTGACTGGTTTTTTGCTCGTAAGGAACAATGAGTTAAAATAAATTTCGTTTCAAACTGAATCTTACTATCAGGAGATACCTATTTATTTATTTGAGTACGTTGATTTTATGTTGTCTGTTTTCATGAAAAGTTAATTTTAAACGAAGGTGATTAAGACTTGAAAGACATTTGTGTTGAGGCTTCGAAAACTTAAAGGTTATTTTCATAAAGAAAAAAGCACAAAAAGTGTAATTATATTATTAACAAACTGTTCTACACAAATCTTCAACCTGTTCCTTATTAAAAAGCTCACATTAAGGCACACACACAAAGTTACTATCGTAAACCAGTTTCATTGCTGTTGGAATCAATTCTTGTAAGCTGTTTATTGCTTTTATTTTCAGTCTTTATCATAGGTTTGGCGAACTGCGAGTGCCTAGCGGAGTGCACAGCACAATACAACTTGGACAAATTAGATGCAAGCGTCGACGACCCATGCACGTATGTTAAAAATGTCTCAGCTGAGACCAACTAGATAAAACAAAATAATTCACTGTATGTTTTGTCTTTTTAATACGGTTCCATTGTATGTTTATTTTATAGTTATGAAGAATGTGCACAAGAGAGCTAATATTTTTAAGAAACTGTAATCGTCTTAATGAAAGTTTTGGGTAACAGCAAAAGGCAAATACCAACGGTTGATTAAAAAAAAATAATAATAAAGGTCGTTCGCCTTTTAAGGTCGTTGGAGGAAGGTCGGGAGTGGGGGTGTTAGAGATCTCACATTTCTCGGAGCTAGCTTTACATGAGGGTGGTGCCCATCTCCTCTCCCTCACTTCCTTACATTTCACAACCCTCTATGGAGTCAGGTACCTGCAATATCGTCTTTACACACAACTCAGCTGTGGTATTTGTATGTTTTATTTACACGCTCTCGTCATCAACTGCTCTCAAACCGGTCTTCTCCATGACTAATTCTTTTGTCCGCCTCTTGTTCCGAGCAACAATGCAACCCAGACGAGGTTACAGGTTACT
This sequence comes from Pomacea canaliculata, assembly GCF_003073045.1. Classification (NCBI taxonomy): domain Eukaryota; kingdom Metazoa; phylum Mollusca; class Gastropoda; order Architaenioglossa; family Ampullariidae; genus Pomacea; species Pomacea canaliculata. The sequence continues at coordinate 34,650,024 of NC_037590.1, read as the reverse complement.
ATTCTCGCGGTCTCCTGGCTTAGCTGAGAAACGGGTTAGGTCAGCGCTACGGTCCAGGTCATCGATATAAATAAATTCCTCCGGGGAGCCTCCGAGGCTTCCCTTGCCAAACGTATATTCCCCCAGGCCCAATGAAAATAATAGCAATTGATGGAAATCAAAATAAATTGATTCACTCTATGGTATTCCTTGTTGATCGGTGGGCACAGTTGAACTTTTCCTTGGCTCTAGTGTCTGCATCTAATAGTAGTAAATGTACAGAGATATTCAGCTGAATATTGCACGTTCAGTGACCTAAGTCAACGTTCAGTGACCTAAGTCAAGATATGTATGTTCATGTGCATGCAAGCCTATGCTCCATCCCCTCCACACACGCACGAACGCACACAAACCCACCTTTTCAAAATAATAATATCACAAGTTTTCTCATCAGTGTCTGAAATCCTTTCTTTCTTAAACCTCAATATCTCATGTCGACGAACATATGATGTTTCAGTGTCGAGCAGAGCTACATCGACTGTCTGGCGAACTGTCAGCCAGCAATGTTACTTACGTCCAGCATGCGATGGACGCTATCGCGATATGTGTGGTAAGTCATCGATGCTGTCTTGTCTTAGTTTAAGGTGTGTTTACACCTGAGTGGTATTATGTAGCAATAGGAACGTTTGTTTTAATTTTAACAAACGCATCGACTAGAAACATGAAATCCTGTTGAAAGATTTTTCAAGTTGTTTACACGTCTTTGTACTTGTACTTTGTTTTTGTTGACTCATTAGTTTAGATGTGATGTTTTGTAACTAAAAGGGAAATTTCAAAGTATGTGTAAATAAAGCGACTGTAAATAAATACTCCATAAAGGATCTTCAGGCGTGTGACAATGGAAATTGTGTTCACAATGCCTAAATTCAATGAACAGTCTACCTAAATTTTGTCATTTGTTGGGTAAACGTCAACAGGTAGTAGACATTGACCAGCTGTAATCAGTAACTCATCGCTGTTTGATTAACTTTCAGTTCTGCCAGCCTACTCTGGTTCCACCTCCCCGTCCGTCAGTTTTCTTACCTTCCTCGTAGCTCCACTGTTCGCTGCTTATCGAGCCTTCGGACTGTAACCCTCTCTGATGTCATCAACATACGGCTGCAGCCAGAGACAGACATAATCTACACCTGTTCTTATTACTTAAGTTCATTAATTACTCAGCTTAGTTAATCAATGATCGACACTCAGTATATGTACAACCTGTTGAAACCGTTACCTGGAAACTGTTTTTGATTGCCGGCTTAAATGGACAAACGTGGCCAGCAAGGAATGTACCTTCTGCGGAAGTTAAATAGTTTTTCAGTCAGCCAAGCGATTTTAGGCGGTTTCTACGAGTCTTTTATCCTTTTCATTTGTATGCTAGTTTCGTAATCTTTCTATCCATGATAGGAATAGTTTGAATAGCATTGCTCACATCTGTTCAAAGATAATTGGTATCAGAGGGACTTGACTTCCTTCTGTCTCCACCAACTAGTTAGGAAAGCTTCCCTCATTCTGACAATACCTGAACATGTGCTAGCTGGAAAATTTGTTTTATTAAGTTCAGATAAACGCTATGCCATGCCAGTATGCAATAGCAATAGGCATCTGAAATCTTTTGTGCCATCAGCAGTCCAGCTGCTCAATCACAGATGAACTGTCAGCGGTGTGTGTGTGTGTGTCTGTGTCTGATGTGTAGGTGTGCATGGGAATTATTTTTTTAAAATATATATTGGAAACAGAGCATACCTCACATTTAAATTGCCCATTGGGACTAATAAAGTTGGTTGTTATTGTTATTGTTATTGTTGACTTTGCAGACGATATTAAACTAATCACCTATTAACTACATCGCAGTCACACAAGAATGTCTGGCGGAAAAATTTACGACTCCACATATTTTTTAAGTCGACAAGTTTGACATTTTATTTAAATGCGATTTAAACTACTTGAATTATACACTCAGGTATATTTGCTGTAAAAAAATAATTCAAACCAATGGAGTTACCATGTTTATTTTCCATGTTTTTGAAGGCTGTATAAAAGAAATGTAGCTCCATCTGATTCGGCAAATACACACACATACACCCTGTGCTTCCAAATTTGAAAACCACATCAAGGATTCTGTTCAGCTTTATTTCGTCTTAATAAACTTGCTGTTTATTGCTTACATAACCTTTAACCTGTAATCATCTATCTCTTTTGTTTGACAATACTGAGCCAGTGGATGTTGATTGTGTGATGAGACTGGCTGTCATATAAAATTAAGTAATAATATTTTTATCACTAAATTCTCATGTTATTGAAATGTATTTATAGTATCTACACAAATGTTGGGTATTATAATAACAATAATATTTTATTTTGAGAGGCTAACTGGCCCATATCAACATCACATACTGCTGATTACATGCGTGTCCACAGTGGGTGGCTGTACAAGAACAACATTTCAGTAATATTTGGGGTTTCAACTTAAGAGTAAACATTATAATGACATTCAATACTGAGCGATTATATTTGCACTGTCACGGTGTCCTCATGTTCAGGCATACTGTTATGTAATGGGCAACATTCGAGAGGTTCATGAAATTTACAAAGTGTCTAAACACATATCAACACACAGGAATGCTTGAAAGTGCACAAATAAACTGATAAAACCAAACCAAATTTTATCAGCCAAAACTTTTTTATTTGCGAATTCTTTCAAAATCCATGAAAGAAAAATGTTGGATATTTGTAGGCTTTATCTGCACACTGAGATACACAGCAATGTCGACGACTATTTGTTCATTGTGAAAACCAGTATGGTTGGAAAACGCTACGTCTCACCTGCTTGAAGTGAAGGTCACTTGCATGTATAATTATCTAAAATCGTCTGTATAAGCCGGGGGCTGCCGACGAGAAGCAGGCGTGTCTCTCCGTCATGTATTTGTGTGTACCCTTTCTATCCTGTAATGGACTTGACATGTTTGTCCCTCAAAATTTAAGTTATTACTTTGATTCACATAGTATAAATTTATGTTACTATGAGCAAACGTTCATAGATTTACTGAACTTCGAGTCTCGCCAGCGGTTGCCTTGGCCAGGCCCTATCAAACGGAGTTTGCGGGGCGTGTAAAGCCGGCGTCTCCCACCTGCCGTAGAAGGTATGGCAAGGGAAGGCAGCAAGAGAGAGCTGGTCCCCATGACTCTCATACTTAACTCCCCTGATAATAATGCCTTAGGTGACTTCAAAAGTGCTTGCTTGATCTGAAAATATTTAAATTGACAGTGTGAGTAACAGTTCTAAAATAAAATTACGCGAGTTATACAGGGTTGAGGTGCTTTAGTGGTGTAAAGATAACTTTGAGAAAAGTAGGTTAAAGGTTCTCAGCAAACCCACAATATTTTTTGCAGTAGCAGCCTGACGGCACTGAAAAAAAAAATTTACATTAAAATTAGAAAGGGGTTGGATGACCACAGAGAGAGTGAGCTGTTACTAGTTAGCAGGTTCTTGGAAATGACGAGTAAACTACATCCAAAACATTTCTTTTATTACTTTTCACATTAAGAAATGAACCACGTAAAACGCTTATCTGAATGAGACGGCAGAAGTTTTCAGTAATCGACCTGAACAAATGTGGAGCCCCAGTGTGCTTTTCTGAAGTTGTACAGAGCTGTTGATCCTTTCCTTACAAAGTAGGGTTTGGAGAGAACTGCATCATGAACAGAATATAGTGCATAGGTTATTTTTGGTTGAATACAGAATGCGAGCGTGCGTGCGTGAATGCATGCAAACATGAAATGTTTCTTAAAATTTTTGTATGGAAAGGAATATTACAGCACGATACAGTCCCTGTTTCATTCACCCCCAAACCCCCATCCTACGAAGACCAGTAATGATCTGTTTCCAAGGGAACGCCAAGCTGCAAGTGTTTTGTTTTTTTTTAATTTAGGCAAGGGATCAATCTCTATTTCAACATATACTGTTAAACTGCAATTGGGCTTCACACGAGTTAGCATAGACATACCCAAGCCGGGGTATTCCCACGGAGATCGTGTCTTTCAATTCTTCAATCTCATTGTGAGTTTTGTTTACTGATTTTTAGCGCTAGTGTGTGCAAGTTTGAGTAGACATCATGCAGACATCTGTTACATTTTTTGTTTCATCAAGTCCTTTTTCTGCAAAACTGTCGTGACTTCGTAGCATTGTTTGTCCATTCCCTGTCTTTTTGCACTTTCTTCCTTCCTTTTATCGGAGTAGTGTACAAGCTCACTCTTTTCAAAGCGTGCTTGAAGTACTACAAATTCAGACAGGTTGGGGAAGTCATAATAGTGTGTTTGTTTGTTTGTTTGGGTAGTTGGATTGTGTTTTATCGGATTGTTACTTGCTTATTTAAAACCAATCAGATACAACGATTCCGCTTAATAATGTTCTTTTCAAGACATCATTTGAAGATCCAGTCACCTTTGTAATGGACTGCAATGTGGGTCCTGCGTGCAATGGGTCATTCCACTCGCATGCACCCGTCCAGCATGCGCCCACACGCTCAACTCCAAAACACTCCTCAAAATACAGAACTTCAATATGATTATGAATAAAGAATATAATCAAACAAAAGGCGCACACATACATATATCTACATACGGGGATGGTCACCAGTATATCCACTTCACAACTCAGCCTTCCGGCTCGTACTCTCCTCACTGGTCAAAGTTCACTAGTTAAGGTTCACAGTTCACTGTTCACACGTTAGAGTTCACAAATCGCTGTTTCAATGTTCATCAATACACCCCGTCGATCCACGCTGTGGTACTTCCAGTTCACTATCGGTTCTCTAAACATTCACTGTAAGTTCTTCAAGTCCCTTGGACACTTTTACGTCTTCTATAATCCATGAGACGGACTCTCAAGCGGCCGGTCACCAGGTCGCTACCCGTAGAAGTGACGTTCTCTGCCCCTCCCCTCACGTTCTCTGCCCCTCCCCTCTGGTCAGGTGTTGTCGCTAGTGCCGACTGGCCACCGGTGATGAATAGGGGAGCCAGACATTTGGCGCGCCAGTCGGGCCGATGTGCCGCCAGCTTGACCAGTTTACTACTTTAACCATTCTAATCACCCTTACCCCAACCGAATAACACACTAAATCCATTAAATACACAAAATACCACAAAAGTAGAAAACATTTTCTACAGCCTTGTCTGAAGAAATCGAGCTGGGGAGAGAATTAAGAATTTTTCTTCTCTTACCCTTTCTCGAACTAGAATTGACAAGATCAGAGCTGGAGGTGAAATGTGAGAGCGTTTATTGCTTCTATCTTGCTTTACCTGCTTTTTCTCTAAATGATTTCACAATGTTTCATAATTAGCAAAACTATTTATTTAAAGACCTACCACCAGTAAGGAAAGGGAGGGCAGCAAGGAAAAGCTGCCCTGAGATAACGGTTGTTAGCTCCCCTTACCAAAAAAAAAACCGCTATATACTCGGAATAAAGTTGAAAACTTTTGTTCCATTTCAGAATTTTAAAGACACACACACACATACCTATTAGGTCGTCTCTGGTCCTGAAACTTCTACTCGCTACATTTATGGCTGCAGTGCCAGACATTCTTTGATCTATGCCCGCAATATTAGTGTAACTGTTTTACACAGAGGAATCGGAACCACACAACACAACCACACAACTACCTCACACAATTCCAAATAGAAACGTTTGCAGACATTTAAGAAACGTATAGAATAGAAGTTCTAGTAAATTCTTTTCAGTTGTTTACACGCCTTTGTGTTTGTATTATTTATTTTGACTCATCAGTTTAGATGTGATATTTTGTATTCAAAAGGAAAATTTTCAACCATCTGTAAATAAACCGACCTTAAATAAACATTTCGTAAAGGATTTTATATGTTTATGACGATATAATTGTGTTCAAAATGCTTTAATTCAATGTGCTGTTTACCAAAGTAAATCCTGTATAGTATGCTACTCGTATAAAAACTAGTCAGCTGCAATATTTGATAAATTCCCTTCTAAAGCTTGCATGAATACGATTGGAATAGTTTTATTGTTTTATTATTTTGTGTGTACATTGCTCTATTTTTTGGCGTTCGGTAGCAACCGAAGTGTCGAGCCTGAAACGTGAGACTTCTCAAGGTGTGATATGTGAATTAATACAAACTACATTATCATATCATCAACCCTGATGTTATAACGTTTTGATAATTTATATGCTACAGAAGCGACAACAAGAAAACTGAAAACTAAAGGGGAAAAAGAGAAATTTTTTTTAATTTTTGCTTATTTGTTTACTTTAAAGCAAAAATATTCCAAAATTTAAATCAACGAAAACGTTCTGTTTCCCTTCAACATAACTAAAAGAAACTAAACACATTCCTTGGGTTAAATTGTGATCAAATCGAGTTTCTTAAAAATGTGGAAAAAGATGGACGTCCCAAGCTTACCATCTCTAGTTCATGGAATGTGAGATCCAAGCCAAGCTCCACTCCTCTCAGGCCTTCTTTGGAAGTTACACTTCGTACTTTAGATCTTTCTCTTTCGGAAATATCAGCTGTGTATATCATGTGAATATTCTAGCTCTTTGCTATACAGTTTTGCTTGAGACGGAATGTGAGGTAAAACCTCAGTTAGCCAAGCCTATTAGATGCACGAAACCCAATCAGGACTTGAATTTCTGGTGCAAGAGCATGTTATTTCCCCAGACCACTCAAACACACGCGAAAATTATTTTATGTTTTTTTTTTCTCCCCAGGGCATCGTTGCTCAAACTTTATACTTACTGTTTCACCTCATTGCACCAAACGGGGACGATGGATGTAGTGGTTACAGAACGCTCGCTTGTCACCATTGCAGTGTCGGTTCAGTTCTCGTCTCGGGACACTCTCTTTATGTGACACTTGTCCACAGGGTGTCGGGGGTTTTCACCAGGTACTCCGTTTTCCTCCCACTCCCTCTCCCCGAAAAGTGCAAAATCACAGCAAGATGGAAGCACATTTCTACTAAATAAACCAAAAATTGCACTAAACTAGTGTAATAGTTGTCCAAGAATAAGGCTTGTGATTAAGTACTATTGGCTAAATATTTCTCTCCCTCTCTCTCTCTCACCATCAATGGCGGTTCAGTGGCGCAACGGTTAGCGACTGTCACCAATGCAGAGAGAGCTGGTTGTCCTGGGTTACTTTGATCTTATTATCTTTATATTATCTTTATATATTATCTTTACTATTGTTTAAACAGAGAAATCACAAACGTTACTGTTATGCACATTGTCATCGTTAGTTGTTATTGGAACACTGGTCTAAAGCTTCTCTCTTCGATATAAGCGCCTAGAATCGCTCAATATCCAGTGTTCAATGTAACCTTCCAACATATTTTGTCAAGGACATGACCTATAACTTAAAATACCCCTTTTATGCTCCTTCTCCCTCACCCTGTGCGCTCACCCGACATCGAGAACAAGAGGATTTTGCCAGTGTGTGGGCGATGTCGGTCACCAGCGCTGAACTACCGACGCTGTTCAATGAAATCCTGGAGAAAAGGCTTTTGGTTCCGGTTTCCATTACTCGCACGACGGGTGGATTGTTTGAGTGGGTTTTTCCAGTCTCAGGGCGATGTTGGCCTGAACTACACACGCTATTCACGGAAATACTGGGAAAAACATTAGTAAGCAGCCTGTAATCAAAGGACACAAGGAGGTATCCATGTATCGCCTTGACCCTGTACAGACAGGTGGAGGGGGCAAGCAGGGCGGGGGACGAGAGCGAGCGGCGTACTTGACATCTTCACGGCATACATCGGTGTATATTCTTTACACAGTTCATTATCCAAATAACTTTCAGAACTTTCAGATAATTTTATTAATGGAGGTGATCATATTTTTGTGTGCTTCACTTCTAACGTTATAAGTGTAACTGATATTTTAAATAAAATAGAAAGTATTGAGCACAAACTTTTCTGTTAGAAAAGTTTCCCCTAAACCCTAGACCCGAAGTCAGGCGACGGCCAATTCTCATACATCACTTATCTTCAAAGTGTACCAGTCCTGCGACCCCTGACCACCTGGCGCTGGAATGGGTTGTCCTTAGAATTACTATTGACAAGATCACTAAGCAGATATGCATGAGTAATCTTATGGTCTTGGGCTTACTCAACGTTTTCTTTTGAACTTGTTCTTTGGGAAGAGCTTAATGGACATTATACCCATTCAACTCTTGCTTTCATTAGTCAGAGTATATAAATAGACAAGACTGAAAAACACTGAAAGCTGAAAAAGGCAAACAGTCTTAAATGCATGCATTGTCAGGTGTGAAGAAAGACCTTCATACCACGCGCAGCATACCGTCCTGCTACCTGTGCAACACGGTCCATTTGCGAAGGTCCTTAATTCATCCACTTCTATGAATCGAGACTGAGAGGCATAAATAAGGCTAATATGAATTTAACTGGGCGCATTCTCATTTTCACCTATCCTGTTTGTCTGTTTTGACGAGTTGCATGAGCGCTTGCTGTTCCCTCTAGTATTCAAGTGTTTGTATATCCCAGGGATACAAAAGTGACTTTTAAAATAAAATTATGGTCAGAGGACTTTTTAACTTTATTTTAATTTTTTTTTTTTGCTAGCAGTATTTTCAAATCTTTAAAGCTAAAACGTCCGTATTTTACATGGTAATTCTTTTTAACGTAAAATTAGTAAAATGACTTTGATGAGTGACTTCATCAAATGACACCAATGCTGAGATTTTTCTAAGACCTGCTGGTGGGGAAGATACAATGCATAACCTGATTCTTCAACTTTTGTTTTTTACTTGTCTTAGTTTCATCGATGTCTGTCACTTCTTTTTAAGGATTCGTTGGGCAATATTTAGTGGTGAATGAAAACATTTTAAACTCTTAAAAGGGAAAATTGTCTGCAAAAAAAGCTTGTCACAACCTCTTCGCCAACTCCAATATCCCAGTAACGAGGTCAGCTTTGCAACCTAGCTCTTTTGTATTCCCTCTCTCTTGGTAAATATATATAAGCATCGTTAACCTAGAGGAAAGAGAATCCCCTTCGTGAGAAAACCACTCATACTAACTATACTATGTCTGCTTGGTCGTTATCGTGCGTCCATTGAAAACATTAAACAAGTCGATGCGTGCTTGCAAAATTGTACAGAGTCAGGGACGAACACAAATGTAAGCAAGATATTTATTTACTAAGTACAGAGGTACTGTGTGAGAGGGGTGAGCCGGAGTTTCCATATGTATGCTGTAAATACAGACGATCTTATCTTGTTAGACTGAGGTTTGAGGCTCAACTCATAAAAATAAAATGGTGGTTAGCTACGAAGGCACATCAGGTCAGGTAAGTCTTCACTGTTAGCAACCGAAATGACTTGGGCTGATTGGACAGTCATAAGGTTCAAAAAAATGAGCCAATCGTTGAGACCTTCGGGACGCCATTGTCAGAAGACTATATAAAGTCCAGAAGAGCTCTCAGTGTGTCACGCTCTCAGCTTCACGACAACTGGATGCAGGTGTTCTATGTTCAGTAACCGGCGGTGTTGCTACAACGGTCCACTGTTTGAAAATTGAATATTTGCTAATCTGTTCATCATGAAGTACGTGTTGTCAGTCTGTATCTTCACTGGTGAGTGTTTCATCTTTTGTTTGGAGTGATAGATTTCTCTGCTACATTAAATAATTATGAAAACTGTGTGTGGTTGTGTATTTTTTTAGCTTTATAAATACTTTACTTTTATTTTAATTAGTATTCATGCTCGATCAATTTTTATTTCAAATTGGAACGAGGTTATGAGTTTACACAACCACCAATGACCTGTCAAGTGTGAAATATTTCACTTGGTTGTATACATGTTGTTTCGAACTATCTTTCTTCAAAAAATATTTTTCATATATCAGACTTTTAAAAATGATACTGTGGTATTAGAATCCACATAAATTTACTGTCAAGATTGATTCCCACAAAGGAACAATTCTTTAAGTCATTTCGATGCATGCTCTAGAGCAGGGGTGGGCAATTAATTTTCCCAAGGGGCCGCATGAGAAACTGGTGTGGTTCTAGAGGGCCGGACTAATGTAGTTAACTCAGTTTTACCCAATACTGTATATATAATATATATACTGGCGGGCGGGCCAGCGGGCGGGCCGGTCAGAGACAGGAGACGGGCCGGATTCGGCCCGCGGGCCGGCATTTGCCCAGGTCTGCTCTAGAGTGTTTCTAAAGAGTAAAGGAACGTGTAAAGTTGTTCTTTCGTCCAAGAGAAATCCGTCTGACTGTTTCTGAGGATCACATATGTATATACAAGCACGCCATCATAACAGCAAAACATATCCCAGTCATATAATAAAATGTCGGTAAAGGACGATATATTGTACATAGCCAAGTACTACACGATTCTAGTCACAATGTCCTCACAAGAGACATGAGATGCTGCTCGACTGCTTTCTTTTTCTTTATTTAGTTTCAATTGTCATGGCCTGGTCATAAATTATTCTCTATCGGTTTCTGTGTAAATCTGTAAACAGTCAATCAACAATTTTTTGCAGCTTTCTTCCTCAGCCCTGCACACTGTGGCTGCATCGACACGTGCACTGGCGAATATACGTCGGCTCTCCAAGGGTTAACAACTGCAACTGCATCGCAGATCTGCCCGTGTGTTACTAAACTATTATTTTTACAAATATAAAGCATAAAAGAAATATGTTTCTATGTTAACACATCTCAGTTCATTGTTTTACTTTTTATTTGAGTTTATACATATGCATAATTTTTTAATTAATCATTTTTACTTTTGCTTGACTTTTGCTGGTAGGGCACTAATTTTTATAAAACGTTCCAACTGCCTGTATTTCATTATTTAAAAAAGGGCAGAAATTACTTAAAGTGTTTAATCTGAATTAGTGCTGCCATTTTTTAAAGCTTAACATGTTTTCTTAAACTTTGAATAAAATGCGATTAGGCCACAGAATATAAAAAAATAACTTTTCTTGCAGCTTAATGCAGAAGTTAAAGAACTGTGTTGAGCAAACTTGCAATACAGATGTGTCACAATATCAATCACAACTGAATGAGGTGTACAAGAAATATGGTTTTACGTGTGGTAAGTAGATAATCATCACAATTATCTACTAATATAAACAGCATTTCATCGCAACAACATGTACTCTTATTTTCTATAGGAAGGGAACTAAAACCAAAGAAAACCCCCAGAATTAAAACCACTTTAATGGGACGTTTCCTGTCTGCTAAACATCACCTGCCAGTGCTAGACATATTCCTGGTATGAGAAAACGGGTCAAACGGCAAAAACAAGGATATACATTCCGTTGCTTAGTGACTGTAGCGACCCTGACATCTTTAAGCTAACAGTCATCAGAACATGAAGTGAAGGCCAGATTGCAAGCCTCTGTATCGATTGCCTTTCACAGCAAGTGATCAATCATTCACGGTCATCGATCCACAGCAATGTTAGTCACACACTACCTGCACATAATTTATGTTTATACACCATTTATTGCTAGCTTTTGTTGTGAGAGAGAAAAAGAGCTTAAAGTACATCCTGGTATACTAAAATATTTTCTTTAAATAATATTCAATTTAATATACAAATATTTCTTTAAACAATACATAATATTTCCTGTAATAATGTATAGTATTTTGTTACTTTTACTATTGCTCCTTGTATTTCTTCACAGCCTAACGTTTTTTATGAACCACTGGAACAACTGATAGACTGATTCATGAATTTTACAAACGAGACCTCACTAAATGAAACTTAATTATCTTATTATAATTAACTGTATTATTTGTCGTTACTCCCTTTCCTTCTGTACAAGCCACACTGGTTTATCAAGATGTTGGTGAATTATCATGACAGTTTATATTATTTGCTGTTATAATGTATAGTATTTTGTTACAGTTACTGCTGCTGCTTGTTTTTGTTTTTCTACAAGATTTAAACGCCGCCTCAAGGTCTGTGTCCCTCAGCCTCCTCACTGTGTGTGGCTCCGCGGTTCTGACTGCTTACAGAATCTTCATCATGTGATCCTCTCAGTCTGTGTGACAAAACAGTGAACTATTTAATTATTTCTGTAACATTATCTAGCCTCACATATTAGGTTTCTCAGCTAGCATATTTCATATGTAAATAGTCCTCATGCCAAGATTTGTTGACCTTTTTTGTTCTATTTTAGTTCCCGTGTATGCTAGTTTAAAAAATGGTTGTTTTGTTCTAGAATGGTAGCCTAAATTTTAAGCAGCAACTTTTAACCATTGACATCTGAAAAATAATGTGACAGTCACAAAGCGAAATATATTTAATCCAACATATTTTACTTTATGCTTACATGAAGAAAGCACGTGCCATGACTAAATATACAGCCTTGTATATCTCAATTATTTTGTTTTATTTCTTCGCTTACATTTGATGACTCACGAGGTGAGTTTTGTATGTATAATAACCAGTGTTTGGAAATAGAGTCTCCCTGGTGCCATGCTGCTCACTGCTTACAGGACCTTCAACATCAAGTCCTGTCTACCTGTATGGCAACAATGAACTTGCTGTCGGCTGTACTATTATTTACTGTCATTGGGTGTTTATCAAGTTGTGAACAAAATCATTTTATAAAGTATTTCTCTTGGAGGTTATATTGTTTCTTGGTTAGCATTCTTAATATTTTAATAATAATAATAATAATCATAATCATCATAATCATCATAATAATAATAATAATGCGACGTGTGTAAAGCGCATACTCACACTCATAAGGAGCATGCTCTTAGCGCTTAACAACAAGAACGAAACATGGACAGCATACGAGGGACAGGAAAACAAATAACACATGAGGGATAAAAGAATAAACAACCGTACTATAAGAAGAAGAAAATCAGAGGAATCAAATATCACAAACAAGAGCTAGAACAATTTTTCTCTCTAGGCCAAAATTTAACTTTGTTATCTATTTAATTTTGTCAGCGAAGAATCCATAATTAAAACTTATTTGTACAGTTGTTTTTCTTTAATTTTCCTGAGTTGATCCACTAACTGTTCAGCCATCAAAATTAAAAATTTTACAGATTCCTTTTCACCATTTGCCATACTGAACATTTGTTGAAGTAGGGTTATATACAAATGTAACAATTAGCGATTAGTGATGTTTTGAGTAAGGTTGTATTCTTAAAATAAATTAGCTGTGCAAGAGTTGCGTAGTTATGACAATAAATGTTGTACTTAATCAGATGTTTGATGTGGTTTTGTTAGTGCACAAGTTTTAGTTTATTTTATGTGCAGCATTATTTACATGATGTAATACAAAATCACAATTCATTCATTCACGTACCTGGAAAAGTCTGTGCGTCGATTAAACTCAGTAGACTAATGCAAAGGTGACGATGACAATGACAGTGACAACGACAACGACAACGACAAAAACAATAACAGAAAGGTGGCGGATAGCAAGAACACACAGATCCCATCTTGCAACTTGAGAGAAACCCCGCAAACCTCGTCTACCACCTTTGTACTGGGGACTATGGTTTAATATTTGTCTGAAGAAGACAGCCATTGCAGACCCAACCCAAGTGTGGATGCCTAGAGCAGACCACCTATACACACCTGTACACATCTTGCAGACCTGCCCTGTTCGCAAAGCAGAGATTTGGATGAAGAGGTTGTTCAGGCTGGTGGAGACGGACTGTAGTGACATACATGACTGAAATTAAAACATAAAGCCAAGAAACTTTAGAGCAGCATTTAAAAATGACATTTGAATCACTTCACTTTAACAGCCGTATCACAAATGGGGACGAGTGAAGATTTTAAATTATCTGTAACATTCTATGATACCGAATGACACAGAAATAATTCTCTTTTGCCTTAATTCTATTGAATCTGCTTACATTGAATAGATCGAAATTCCTTATTCTTGTGGTATTTTCTTTTGTGTGGTTCATTTTTTAATTCTCTTTTTTCTCCTTCATTTAAAGTTTTTATCACTCAAGTTGCGGTGTCTTATAGTGTTCTGTGTCTGTTTAAACACTTGTATGTGGTGCTCCATAAAATTGTGTCGCCCCAAATACCTGTTTTCTTGTGTTGTGCTTCAATTCAGATAGACAATAAAAACATTTCTACATAGTAAGATCCAGAGCCCATAAATAATGGATCTTAGCTGCAACCTGCTTGGGTAAGAGTGCCTCGCGAATATAGGCAATTGCAGATTCATCTCAGATTTTGTGTACGTAATAATAATAAAATAAAACTTTATTACAATCTCAAAAATGTCAATACACTCACTCATTTATTCATCCCTTTACGAGAATTGACTGACGACCAGAGTATATTACCAAAAGCACGCTGGAGGCTGCAGGGGTTAGAATGGGGGAAAGATTTTTCATATCCAAGTGGTTCTTCAGTCTACTATAGTCTACCTCCCAATATGTGGCAGCTACGCCTCCACTCTCATACCTGGAAATGCTGATGCACAGGTGTACGGGCTCTACCAGTCGCTCTTTTGTTGGGATCAGGTTCAACAGTGCGCTTTGAAGGAAGGAAGGAAAAAGAAGATGATCTTCAAGTACGACAGAACTCTTTTTGCTTTTTAGTTCAAGTTGACCTAGACAGTTTTGAAACGAGCATATCATTAACCTGGGAAAAATGAAAAAATATAGGGCGATAGTTTTGCCTCCGTGACAGTAGTTCAGATCCCGCAGGATAAGTAGCTAAATAAATGCAACAATTGTTCAAATATACTATGTAAATATACAGTAATCTAAAAGATTAAATTCATTCAGTGCATATTAGGCTCCTCCACTTAGCTATGGAAGCTGCTGTCTCCAACTCAACAATGAGATCAAACCCACTCTTGGTGATGTTCAAGTTTGTACAAGTGTATGTTATACAGTGTTCATGAGTGTTTGTCTGTGTATGTCTTTGGGTGTTAAGAAAAATGCTCAATACGTCTCTACAACATTTTCCTGATTTTTCCATAAATGGTTTTTTTTTTTTTTTTTTTTTTTTTTTTTTGATGTACTTAACAGATCTCAAAGCCTATCAAGAAAGCCAAAAGAGAATGAAGTGACTTATCCGGCAGTCTCTTTATTGTGTTTGGTGTCATGCTGCTAACTGCTGACTTCATCCTGTGACCATGTACATGTATAAGAAATGAATCAGCTTGCGACTCTTACACAATTTATTTAATTAATAAAAATCATATTTATTAGTACTTCTTTTCATAGCTTTGTTGTCATCTTAATTCACTGCTTGAAAATACTTCTTATAAAATGGCTGAGTTGTTCCAGCAGTACAATGCCTGGTAACAATTCCTAACAATTGACAGATGACACATTTGGTGGTATATCTTCCCTGGTAGAAAAATATGGCACCTTCAGAATACATTTATGAAATTTATGTATCTTATTTATCTCCCTTTATTACTCGGAGGGACATGTTTTTCAGATACGTGTTGACTTGAAAATGTTCATTACCTCACATTTGAGAACTATCAGTTAAAATAACGAAACCGGAAAACTAACCTTTTAATTCAAAACAATTAGAAAACGTCAAACCGATTTGTTCCAACAGCCACAGACACAGAGCAAAATCACAAGAGTTAATTGGAAAATAATTTTTTTCTGCCAATTGGGAGGGCCGATAATTTTCTTTTAAATATTGTCAGCTTTTCTAAATGTTCAGTATGTTATGGAAAACAAGTAATAAATAATAAATGTGCATCTACGTCTTCAGATTTTAGGACCTTGTCTCAGGGCTTTATCCTGGTCCTTCTTCATTTACAGTCTGCATCCATCCATTTGGCGATAAAGTTTGCTAACTTGGTGTAAACAGCCGCATGTTGCCCTTGACAGACACGTGACACCGCTTTAACACTGCTCTGTGTCTCTCATGTATATCACATGTCGAATTGCATAAACTATCAACCGAAGCATGGTCACTGAACTTGAAACACTTGCCAACATTACAAGCATACTGAAGAGTGTACTAACAGACATAAAGAAAGATATTTGCCTGTGTTATGTTCTAATGCACGTCTCTAGAAATAAACAAAAAAAGAGGAGGGTGGTGGAAAAGGAGAGGGGAGGTAGAGTGTTATTGATGAGTAAGTGAACTGAAAGAGAGCTGAATTCATTAAAGCAGTTTCTGGGATTCTGTTACTCGAACAACCCTTAAGTGCCATCTGTGCTCGCCTAACTGCATTCAGTAAATAACATTTCTTGCTGCACAGCACTGAAACCATCAGACAGTCCATTTCTATTTAATATTTCTTGAAAAAGCTGAGACCACTTCTGATGCAGTTTCCCACACTTTCATACACAAGTGCAATCACTGAGACTCTGGGCACGAACAAAGGGGCAACAAAACAAGTGAGGACATTGCCTTCTTCAGCTCACGTGACCGAAACAGCGAAACGCGGTCGTTTCTCCTTCACCTTAATGCACGTCTTTGTACACCTGACTGACTTCTGAAACATCATATTCCTGACAACCTACAGGTAACTATCTCACGTGACACAATATAACCAATGGCTGAAGCTCACGCCGTACGTGATAACCAATCAACGTGACAACTGCAAATGACTTTGACATATAACCAGGGTACATGCAAGGACAAGATCGAGCTGGACAACCGTAACCCCAACTTAAACATCGATCAGGAGTGTGATCCTAGCCTCCGTTCAAAAGTATCAATCTCCTTTCCTATACTTGTTGACTGTAAAACATGAAGCACGCATTGCTTTTCTGCTACTTGTCTGGTAAGTGTCTTATGGTTCTGTTTTGTCATTAGGATGTCATTATATTTAAGAGTAATTTGTTAGTATTTCTTGTCGTCATTGATTGGATTTTTGCTCGTAAGGAACAATGAGTTAAAATAAATTTCGTCTTGAACTGAATTTTACTATCAGGAGATACCTATTTATATATATATTTATTTATATATTTATTTATGTTTTATGTTGTCTGTTTACATAAAAAGTTAATTTTAAGCAAAGATGATTAAGACTTGAAATACATTTGTGTTGAGACTAGAGGTGTGAAAACTTAAAGGCTGTTTCCATACAGAAAAGAGCACAAAAAGTGTAATTATATTATTAACAAAATGTTCTACACAAATCATCAACCTGTTCCTTATTAAAAATCTCAGACACACACAAAGTTCCCATCGTAAAAAATTTTCATTGCTATGGAAATCCATTTTTTGTATGCTATTAATTTTTTTTTCAGTCTTTATCATAGGTTTGGCGAACTGCGAGTGCATACCGGATTGCACAAACACATTTGAGTCGGACATAGTAGATGCAAACGTCACCCAGATATGCACGTATGTTAAGAAATATCTCAATTGATACCAGTTAGATAAAACAAAATAGTTTACTGTATGTTTTGTTTTAATACAGTTCCATTGCATGTTTATTTTTATAGTTAGAATGTGCACGAGTGCTAATATTTTTAAGAAACTGTAATCGTCTTAATGAAAGTTTTGGGTAACAGCAAAAAACAAACTAGTACCTACGGATGAGAAAAATAGAAGGTAAAGGTCGTTCGCCTTTTAAGGTCGTTGGAGGGAGGTCGGGAGTGGGGGTGTTAGAGATCTCACATTTCTCGGGGCTAGCTTTACATGAGGGTGGTGCCCATCTCCTCTCCCTCACTTCCTTACCTTCCCCGACCCTCTATGGAGTCAGGTACCTGCAATATCGTCTTAACACACAACTCAACAGTATCTATCCACTCGGCTATCTGCTTCTCCAGAATTTTCTATTGCTGTATAATAACACTCAAGTTAATATGTACAGAGATATTCAGCTGTACATTGCAAGTTCAGTGACCTAAGTCAAGTTATGTATGTTCACGTGCATGCATGCCTCTGCTAAATACCCCACACACACGCGCGAACGCACACAAAACCACCTTGTCAAAATAATAATATCACAAAAATCCTTTCTTTCTTTCTTTCACCTCCATATCTGATGTCGACGAACATATTATGTTTCAGTACCGCGCTGGACTACCTGAGCTGTCTGTCGTCCTGCAGCATAGAAATGGCATCTTACATCCATGAACTGGAGAACGCCTATGGCACTGACTGTGGTAAGTCATCGATTCCTATCATGTTTTAGTTTAAGGTGTGTTTACACCTGAGTGGTATCATGTAGCGATAGAAACGTTTCCTTAATTTTAACAAACGCATCGACTAGAAACATGAAATCGTGTTTAAAGATTTGTAAGATGCTTACACTTCTGTGTACTTGTACTTTGTTTTTGTTGACTCGTTAGTTTAGATGTGATGTTTTGTAACCAAAAGTGAAATTTCAGAGTATCTATAAAAAAGCGACTGTAAATAAATACTCCATAAAGGATCTTCAGGCATGACAATGGAAATTGTGTTCAAAATGCTTAAATTCAATGAACTTTCTACCTAAGTTTTGTCATTTGTTATGGTAAACGTCAACAGATAGTAGACATTGACCAGCTGTAAGCAGTAACTCATCGATGTTTGATTAACTTCCAGATCTGTCAGCCTACTCTGGTTCCTACTCTGGTTCCACCTCTCAGTCCATCAGTTTTCTTACCTTCCTCGTAGGTCCACTGTTAGCTGCTTATGGAACCTTCGGACTGTAACCCTCTCTGATGTCATCAACATACGGCTGCACCAGAGACAGACATAATCTAAACCTACTACTTAAGTTTCTTAATTACATCTTAGTTAATCAATGATCGACACTCAGTATATGTACAACTTTGCAGACGATATTAAACTCATCACCTATTAACTACATCTCTGTCAAAGCTTTTTTATTTGCGAATTCTTTCAAAATCCACGAAAGAAGAATGTTGGATATTTGTAGGCTTGATCAGTACACTGAGGTACACAGCAATGTCGACGATTATTTGTTCATTGTAAAAACCAGTTTTGTCGGAAAATGCTACGTCTCACCTTCTTGGAGTGAAGGTCACATAATTATCTAAAATCGTTTGTAGAAGCCTGGGGCGGCCGACAAGAAGCATACTTGTCTCTCCCATCATGTGTACCCTGTCTATCCTGTAATGGAAGTGACATGTTTGCTCCTCAAAATTTAAATTGTTGTTTTGATTGACATTGTATAAATTTATTTAACTATGAGAAAGCCTATCAATCGAGTTTGCGGGCCGTACACAGCCGCATGTCTCGCACCCCTGCCGCAGAAGGTATGGCAAGGGAAGGCAGCAAGAGAGAACTGCTCCCTCGGACTCTCATACTTAACTCCCCTGATAAGAAGGCTGTCTTTGTGGGAAAGGACTTCGAAAGTGCTCGCTTGATCTGAAAATATTGAAATCGATAGTGTGAGTGAAAGTTCTAAAATAATATTCCGCTAGTGTGTGCAAGTTTGAGTAGACATCATGCAGACATCTGTTACATTTTTCATTTCATCGAAAGTCCTTTTTCTGCAAAACGGTCGTGACTTCTTAGAATTGTTTGTCCATATCCTGTCTTGTTTTCTTTCTTCCTTCCTTTTATTGGAGTAATGTAGAAGCTCACTCTTTTCAAAGCGTGCTTGAAATGCTGCAAATTCAGACATGTTGGGGAAGACATAATAGTGTGTTTGTTTGTTTCTTTGGGTAGTTGGATTGTGTCTTATCGGATTGTTACTTGCTTAGTTAACACCAATCTGATACAACGATTTCCCTTAACAATAGTCTTTTCAAGACATCTTTTGAAGATCCAGTCGCCTGGTCTGAAGAAATCGAGCAGGGGAGAGAATTCATAATTTTCCTTCTCTTTCCCTTTCTCTTACTGGAATTGACAAGATCAGAGCTGGAGGTGAAATGTGAGAGCGTTTTATTTCTTCGACCTTGCTTTATCTATCTTTTCCCTTAATGATTTTACAATGCTTCATAATTAGCAAAATTATTTATTTAAAGACCGACCACACACTTTTCTGTCAGAAAAGGGAGGGCAGCAAGGAAAACTGGCCCTGAGATAACAGCTGTTTGCTCCCCTTACCGAAAAAAAAGCTGAATTCTTAGAATAAAGTTGAAAACGTTTGTTCCATTTAAGGATATTAAACACACACACACACACACACACACACACACACACACACACACACACACACGCACACGCACACGCACACGCACACGCACACGCACACGCACACACACACACACACACACACACACACACACACACACACACACGCGCGCGCGCACACGCGCGCACACACACACACATCAAACACACCTATTAGGTCGTCTCTAGTCATGAAACTTCTACTCGCTACAGTTAGAGCTGCAGTGTCAGACATTATTCTTCGATCTATGCCCCCATAATGTAACTGTTTTACACAGAGGAATCGGAACAGTACTGCCTCACACAATGCCAATTAGAAACGTTTGCAGACATTGAAGAAACGTATAGAAAAGAAATTCGAGTAAATTCTTTTCAATTGTTTTCAAGGTGTGATACATTATCATACATAAATTAATACAAACTACATTATCATTTACAGACATGTTATACCCTTTTGATAATTTATATTCTGCAGAAGGGAAAACAAGAAAACTGAAAACTAAAGGGAAAAAAATAGAAATTTTTTGTTAATTTGTTTACTTTAATGCAAAAATAATCTGAAATTAAAATCAACGAAAACGTTCTGTTTCCCTTCAACGTAAGTAAAAAAAACTGAACACATTCTTTGGATTAAAATCACTTCAAGGTGGAAGAACATTCCTACTTAGCAATCAAACCAACCATTGCACTAAAATATTGTAATAGTTGTATTAGAATGAAGCTTGTGATTAAGTACTCTTGGCTAAATCTCTCTCTCTTTCTCACTATAACTGGCGATTCAGTGGTGCAACGGTTAGTGACTGTCACCAATGCAGTGAGAGTTGGTTGTCCTGGATTTCTTTAATCTTTTTCTCTTTAATATTTTTACACATATAAATCACAAACGTTACTGTTGTCAACACTGTCATCGTTAGTTACTATTGGGACACGGGGCTAAAGCTTTTCTCTTCGATATAAGCTCCTAGAAACGCTCACTATCCTCTGTGCAATATAATCTATCGATATATTTTGTCACGGAGATGACCTCTAAGTTCGAATACCCCGTTCATACTCCCTCTCCGTCCCCCTTTTGCGCTCCAGTATCAGGGCGATGTTGGCCTGAACTACCCACGCTATTCACGGATACACTGAGAAAAAAATTAGTTGAGCAGAGTAACACATCATGGCAAACATCAGTGTATCTTCTTTACAAAGTTGATTATTCAGATAGATTTCTGCTTATTTTATTATTACATGTGATCATATTTTTGTGCTTCGTTATAACTCTTTCTTTCCGCATTGTTCGCTGTAGGGTGATGGTCCGCCACTCGTTTGACTCCGCATTGAACTTTCCCGTGTGATGCATTGCTGTAATCTTTCTATGCGTAAATGAAAACATAAGGGAGGGAAGTACTGGATCCTTTATAAGTTGTTCAACTACAGATTATTTCCCTTTAAAGTCTGAAGAAGTCCACCAATCAGGTATTTTGTTGTGTTTGACTGTAAGCAAAGATTGTGTGTTTAAGCGCTATCTTAAATTCGTTTACCGGTTACTCAATTCAACGTGGATTTGTACTCAAAGAACTGTAAATAAGAAGAAAGCAGTAAGTAATATTTAAATTCAAATGTATATTCTAATAAAATATGTGTTTGTTTGGTACTGTATGTTTGTTTACAATACAATACATCTTTATTGTCTTTCTCTGGTTGCAACAGGTTGCTGGGAGCTCCCACAGTCAACTGCGAAAAATATACATAATAAACTGAAGAGATTACTCAGGCAGTTCTACTCATGCTTAACCCCCTCAAATGACACAATTGTCAGATACACTTCCTCTTACTCTCTTACACACACACATATTCAGACTAGGTACATTTGGGAGATCTGATCTCGCTTTAATTCTTCATAGTAGACAAGCCTGAACAACACTGAAAACTGCATGCACTGTCAGGTGTGAAGAAAGGTGTCCAGTCACTTAATCCCCAGACACTTCATCCCCGACACTTCATCCCCGACACTTCATCCCCTAGACTTTTAATCCCCAGACACTTCATCCCCAGACATTTCATCCCCGACACTTCATCCCCGACACTCAAGAACAATTTTCATATCATATTGTTGAAGAACATTAAATTTACTAGCTTATATGAACTTTAACTAATGTTGTAGATGTTCAAATGACGTTGAAGTTAATAGCATGATTTGAATTTGAATTTCAATTACATTTTTCGCTGACTTCATAATTTTTATAGTTAAGGATTTAGTTTAATGATTAAGTGTCTGGGGATGAAGTGTCTGGGGATTAAAAGTCTAGGGGATGAAGTGTCGGGGATGAAGTGTCGGGGATGAAGTGTCTGGGGATTAAGTGACTGGGAACCGTGAAGAAAGACCTTCATACCACTTGCAGCATACAGTCATACCTGTGCAACACGGTTATTTGCGAAGCTCCTTAATTTATCCACTCCTATGAATCAAGACAGTGGCACAAATAAGGCTAAGACGAAATTTAACTGGGCGCATTCTCATTTTCACCTATCCTGTTTGTCTCTTTGGACGAGCTGCATGAGCGTTTGCTGTTCCCTTTTGTTTCAAAGAGACTTTTGAAATAAAGTGATGGACCAAGGACTTTTAAACTTTTTTTACTTTTTATTTTGCTTTCAGTATTTTCACGTCTTCAAAACTAAAACGTTGATATTTTTACAGTTTTAATTCATTTTACCATAAATTTAATAATATGACTCTGATGAGTGGCTTTGTCAAATGATATCAATGATGAGATTTCTTTAAGACCTGCTGGTGGAGAGGATGGAATGCATAAAATTATACTTCAACTTTTGTTTTTTACATATGTCTTAGCTTCATCGATGTTTCTTACTTCTTTTACAAAAATCGTTAGGAATCATTCAATGGTGAATTAAAACATTTTATACTTTTAAAGGGGAAAATCGTCTGCAGAAGCAGCTGTAATTAAGCCTTTGTCACAACCCCTATCCCCACTTCAATATAACAATAACGAGGTAACCTTTGCAACCTAGCTGCCTTCCATCCCTGTCTCTTGATTAATATATGTAATCATCATTAATCTAGAGTAGGGGTGAGCAATTAATTTTCCCAAGGGGCCGCATGAGAAATTGGGATGGTTTTAGAGGGCCGGACTAATAAAGTTAACTCAGTTTTACCCAATACTGTATATATATATATTGGCAGGCGGGGCAGCAGGCGGGCCGGATCCGGCCCGCGGGCCGGCCTTTGCCCAGGTCTGATCTAGAGAAAAGAGGATCTCGACCACTTTGTAATCCCTTCGTGAGAAAACCCTGCATACTAATATAATATGTGTCCTTGTCCATTATCGTGCGTCCATGTAAACATAAAACAAGTCGATACGTGCTTGCAGAATTGTATACAGTTAGGAACGTAAACAAATGTAAGCAAGATATTGATTTACTAAGAACAGTGGCGGTGGGAGAGGAGTGAGCCTACTTTAAATACGGACGATCTTATCTTGATGTTAGACTGAAGTTTGAGGCTGAACTCATACGAACAAAATGGTGGTTAGCTACGAATGTAGATGACTCTTAAGATGACTCGATCTCAAGCGACGATCTGATTCTTTGACCTAGACTTGACAATAAACTTTTACTTGAGTCATGCAACTTAAAACTCCAAGATGTCAGAGGCACATCAGCCCAGGCAAGTCCTCACTGTTAGCAACCGAAATGACTTGGGCTGATTGGCCACTCATACGCTACACAAAAACCGAGAGCCAATCGTTGAGATCTTCGGGACGCCATTGTCAGAAGACTATATAAAGTCCAGAATAGCTTAGTGTGTCACGCTCTCAACTTCACGACAACTGGATACAGTTGTTCAACCTGCAGTAACAAGTGCTGTTGCTACAACAGTCCAAAGTCTTTCAAAGTGGTTTGGTAATCTGTTCATCATGAAGTACGTGTTGTCTCTGCATTTTTACTGGTGAGTGTTGAACACTTTATTACAGTCAATATACTTCTGTAACATATTCAAGCATGAAGAACCTGTTGTTACTTTGCCTTTTCATTGATGAGGGTTTCATCTCTTGTTTGGGGCGAGAAATTTCTCGGGTACATTAAAGCATAATGGAGCCTCTGTGTGTGTGTGTGTGTGTGTGTGTGTGTGTGTGTGTGTGTGTGTGTGTGTGTGTGTGTGTGTGTGTGTGTGTGTGTGTGTGTGTGTGTGTGTGTGTGTGTGTGTGTGTGTGTGGTGTTTTTTTTTACATGAGTATAGCTTTATAGATACTTTAATGTTATTTTAATTTATATTCATGCTCGATCAATTTTTAATTTAAAAATTGGAACGAGGTATGAGTTACACAACCACAAATGACCTGTCAAGTGTGAAATATTTCACTTGATTGTATATACGTTGTTTAGAAATATCTTTTTTCAAAAATATTTTTGTATATCATACTTTTACAAATGATACTGTGGTATTCAATGTAAAGATCTATTACCACAAAGAAAGTTTTTAAGTCCTTTCACTGCATTCACTAGTGTTTCTAAAGAATGAAGGAACATGTTAAGTTCTTTCCTCTAAGAGAAATCCACGTCACTGTTTGTGAAGGTCATATATGTTTGTACAAGCACATCGTCATCACGGCAAAACCTATCTCAGTCATATAATAAAAAAAGTCGGTAATGGACGATATATTTTACATAGCCATGTACTACGCAATTCTGGTCACAATGTCCTCGCAAGAGACATGAGATGTTGCTCAACTGCTTTCTTTTTTTTTATTTAGTTTAAAATGTCATGGCCTGGTCATAAATTATTCTCTATCGGTTTCTGTGTAAATCTGTTAACAGTCAATCAACAATTATTTGCAGCTTTCTTCATAAGCCTCGCACACTGCTACTGCGCCAATACGTGCGCGGCGGATTATGGGAACGCTCTCAAAACATTTGAAGTTACAGCGCAGATCTGCCCGTGTGTTACTTCACTATTACTATTACTATTACTATTACAAATATAAAGCATAAAAGAAATATTTTACTATGTTAACACATCTCAGTTCATTGGTTTACTATTTATTTGAGTTTATACATATACATAATTTGTGAATCATTCATTTTAAGTTTGCTGGACTTTTGCTGAGGGGGGGGGGGAACTAAAACGCACTCATTTCATAAAACATTCCAACTGCCTCTACTTCATTATTAATTAAAAATGGCAGAAATTGCTTAAAGTGTTTAATCATTTTACTGAATTAGTGCTGCAATTTTTAACTTAAAATGCTTTCTTACACTTTGACTAAAATGCGATTAGTCCACAGAATATAAAAAGAAATAAATACTTTTCTTTCAGCATAATGAAGACTTTTCTAAACTGTATCGCGCAAACGTGCCAGGTAGATGTCTCGATATATTACCCACAGTTGGAGAATGATATGAAGGCTGCTGGCGTTTATTGTGGTAAGTAGATAATGTGCATATGTACTGATATTAAACAGCATTTCATCGCAACAACGTGTACTCTTATTTTCTTTAGAAATGGAGCTAAAATCTAAGAAACCCCCAGAATTAAACCCACGATTAATGGGACGTTTCCTGTCATCACCTGCAAGTAGTAAACATTATCCTACATTAACGTTTGAGAAAACAATATATGTCACATACTACCTGCACAGAATTTATGCTTATACACTATTCCTGACTAGATTTGTGTGTGTGAGACAGAAAGAGCTGAAAGTATATCCTGGTATATAAAAATATTTCCTTTAAAAATCTATAAAATACTTCTTTAAAACATATACAATTTAATATACATGTACAAATATTTCTTTAAGCAATGCATAAAATATTTCCTGTAATAATGTATAGTATTTTGTTACTGTTACTGTTGCTTCTTGTATTTCTTCACAGCCTAACGTTTTTTATGGACCACTTGTAGAACTATTGTAATATATTGATTCATGGATTTTACAAACGAAACCTAAATAAATGAAACTTAATTATCTTATTATAATTAACTATATCATTTGTCGCTGCTCACTTTCCTTATGTACAAGCTCATCAAGATGGTGGTGAATTACCATGAAAGTGGATATTACTTGTCGTAGTTCATTTTCCTTATTTACAAGATAATCAAGATGCTGGTGAATTGTCATGAAAGTTTATATTATTTGTTGCAAGATTTTAACGCCGCCTCAAGGTCTGTGTCCCTCAGCCTCCTCACTGTGTGTGGTTCCGCGCTGCTGACTGCTTACAGAATCTTCAGCATGTGATCCTCTCAGTCTGTGTGACAAAACAGTGAACTATTTTATCATTTCTGTAACATTATCTAGCCTCGCATATTAGGTTTGTCAGCTAGCATATTTCTTGCGTGAATAGTCCTCATGCACAACTTTGTTGGTTCTACTTTAGTTCCCTTGTCATCTAGATGGGTAGCCTGAATTCTAATGAGCAATTTTTAACCATTGACATCTGAAAAAGAATGTGACAGTCACAAATGCGAGAAATAGTTAAGCTAACTGTTTTACTTTATGCTTCCATGAAGAAAGAACTTGCCATGACTGAATGTACTGCCTTGTATATCTCAATTATTTTGTTTTATTTCTTCGCTTACATTTGATGACTCACGAGGTGAGTTTATACGTAAAATAACCATTTTGGTGTTTGGTAATGGAGTCTCCCTAGTGCCATGCTGCTCACTGCTTACAGAACCTTCAACATCAAGTCCTGTCTACCTGTATGGCAACAATGAACTTGCTGTGGGCTGTACTATTATTTTCTGTCATTGTAAATGCCACTTACACCTTGGCTGTTTCTCAAGTTGTCAACAAATACATTTAATAAAGTATTTCTCTTGCACGTTATTTTGTTTCTCGCTTAGCATTCTTTGTATTTTTAATAATAATAATAATAGCAACAATAATAATAATAATAGCAATAGCAATAATAATAGCAATAATAATAATAGAAATAATAATAGTAATAATAATTTTAAAATGCAAAATTTGTAAAGCGCGTACTGACACTCCTAAGGAGCATTCACTTAACGCTTAAGAACAAGAACGAAACATGGACAGGATACGAGGGGCAGTAAACAAACAAATAACATATGAGCTATAAAAGAATAAACAACCGTACTATACGAAAAATAAAATCAAATACACAAAACACAAAGAGGAATCAAATAACAAATACAAGAGCTGAAGCAACTTTTCTCTCTAGGCCAAAACTAAACTTTATTGTCTATTATTTTACTTTCGTCATCGAAGAATGCATAATTGGAATTTCTTTGTACAGTTGGTTTTTCCCCAAGTTGATGTACTAGCTGTTCAGCCACCAAAATAAAAAATTTTTACCGATTCGTTTAAACCATTTCCCATACTAAACATTTGTCGAAGTAGGGTTAAGGTTGTATTCTTCACATAAATTAGTTGTGCAAGAGCTGCGTTGTTACTAAAATAAATGTTGTACTTGATTAGATGTTTACTTTGGGGCTTGTTAGTGCAAAAATTATAGTTTATTTTATGTGTAGCATTATTTACATGATGTAATCCAAAGTCACAATTCATTCATTCACTTACCTGGAAAAGTCTGTGAGTCGATTGAACTCAGTAGACTAACACAAAGGTGACAATGACAATGACAACGAGAATGACAATGACTACAACAACGACAAGTGTAGACGGCCGGTAGTTCAGCGTTGTTGTTAGTTTTTAGTTTTGGCGGGGCCAGCGGATGATTGTTTTTGGCATGATCTGCTGAGGCATGGCGAAAGGGGATGCTCTGCAGTGATTGGCTAGGATTAAAACTAATGACCCCGACAGTATCGGAGGATCGCGAAGTTTACCCCGTCCCAGAGGTATATAAGGACAGAGATGAGGCGAAACGAAAGAAAAGACGTCGGCGGATCAGAGAGAGCACAGACAGGCGACAGTAGGGGGACAGGCTGACTTTTAGTGCCTCTGGCGATGTGACGCAGCCGTGGCCATTGTACTAGCCTGTGTAATAAAGGGTTACACTTCTGCTGACGGTTCCTGCTTTTGTTTGAGTGCTGGGCGTGTGTTGTCGTCCCCATACAACCCCCCACCACTCGGTTACACAACGACAGCGACAACGACAATATCATAAAGGTGACGGATACCAGGAACACCCAGACCTCAACTTGACAGAGACCCCGCAAGCCCTCGTACTGCGGAAGAAGACAGCCATTGCAGATCCAACCCAAGTGTGGATGCTTAGAACAGACCACCTATACACACCTGTACACATCTTGCAGACCTGCCCTGTTCGCAAAGCAGAGACTTGGATGAAGAGATTGTTCAGGCTGGTGGAGACTTTCATGACTGAAACTAAAACATAAAGCCAATACATTTTAAAGCAGCATTTTAAAAATGACATTTGAATCATTTCACTTTAACAGCCGTTTCGCAATTATTAATTATCTCAGACATTCTATGATACTGAATGGCACAGAAATAATACTCTTTAGCCTGAAATCTATTAAATCTGCTTACACTGGTTGGGTCAAAATTCCCGATTCTTTGTGTATTTTCTTTTGCGTGATTTATTTTTACTTCTCTTTTTTCTTCTTTCTTCTAAAGTTTTTATCGCCCAAGTGGTGGTGTCTTAGAGTGTTCTGTGTCTGTTTTTTTTTTTTTTTTTATTTAATGGCTATATAAGCCCAGGGGCATTTTTAGCCATAACCTCACAATCACAAAAAACACAATGACAACTCCATCGCAGCAACAAACTCACTACAGGTGACAACAACATAGCAAACACATGTAAATAGTCACATGGCACCACGTATAAATACATACAGATCATCCAAACAATGAAAACACCTTTGAACAAATTTGCTCAAGTCCACAAGCACACGCCTGGAACCAACACTCATCAGCTGCTGAAACCCAAATTCACCCACATGACATGCAAAACACACCGGAAGTAGCGTTCTCGCGAGGCAACCAAGAAATGGTGGGTACACGCAAACAAATAATGAAATTCATCGCCTACCTCATCTAGATTACACAGTGGACATGTTCTTAAATATCTCGGTATACCGCTATATCTTAATTGCTGAATAGGGAGTTTATGACAGCTTAGTCTAAATTTTATTAAGTTTAGTCTCAGAGCTGGTGGCAAGTCTATTAAATAGTTCTCGAAAATGAAATATTCTTTAAACATTCTGTAAGCGGTGCAAATCTCATTTGTATATATTTCTTGTTTCCATTTTGAATAATTGATCCTTTAGACGTTGCATTACAATGTTTTTAAAATTACAGGGAGAAAAACTACAGCCAAATTCCAAAAAGTGGAAAAACCTAAGGAATCTAATAATGAACGTACATAGCTAACCCAGGAAGGTTTACATAGTGGGCTATCAGCTAGAGAATTGCACAGATGAAACAAGAGAACAGATAGTTTAGGGGTTCCAGAGTTATGTTCCATGTATAATCTATACCAAAACACAGTAACCTACACTTTGCAAAAATTGACACAGGAAAAGTGCCCAGTTCACCCAACACCATACATGTTGGCGTGCTAGTTTTCACATTTAATAACATTTTCAAAAATCTCAGTTGCATCCTATCACACATATCAAGAGATTCAAAAGCCCAAAATTTCACTTCCATACAACAAGATAGGTTTTATACAACTGTCAAATAGGTTAATTTGAGTGTCTAAAGGCAAGTCTAATTTTCTACATTTCTTAATCAATGAAAACATAGCTTTGTTTGCCAGTACACACTGTAATTTTATAGCTTTATTAAATTTGTTATTATAATTAAAAACTGTTCCTAGGTACTTATACTCCCATACCACTTCAATTGTTTTTCCATTGAAGGAAAGATGTGGAACTTTTCTAATCTTTCCACGTGAGAAGATCATAGTTTGTGTTTTTTCAGTATTTAGTTGAAGGCCATATTTTTTGCAGTAAACATTTAAAGCATCTAATGCTTTCTGCATATCGCTGGCAGTTTCAGCAAGTATAACAGTATCATCAGCATACAAAAGCAGGAATAAATACAGATAATGACCAGCATTGCAAAGATCATGTTCATTAGCTAGGGTGTGAGGTAATACAGACCATCAACATACTGAGAAAGAAATTCTTTTAAGTCATTTAAAAACAGTGAGAAAAGTACAGGCGACAGGTTTTCTCCCTGCCGTACTCCAACATTACAGGTGAAGAAAGAGGATAATCCATACTGTGTTTTAACACAGGACTTTGCCTTATGGTAAATATCTTTTATTATGTTTAACACTTTCCCTCCTATGCCATGGCTAATCAATTTTTCCCACAGTATATGCCTTTGTACATTGTCAAAGGCCTTCCTGTAATCAATGAAAGTGCATAGCAGTCTTTTCTTACACTTTAGATAAATATCAATTAAGCAATGTAATGCAAAAATATGGTCGACAGTGGAGTTATTTTTTCTGAAGCCTGCCTGTTCTTGTCCTAGTAGATTGTTGACTTCCAAAAAGGTGTATAACCTTGCGTTAATGATACTGGTAAATAACTTTCCAATGCAGCTCAATATGGTTATTCCTCTATAATTATCAACATTTAAAGTGTCACCTTTACCCTTATACAGCGGGCAGATTATTCCAATAGACCAAGCTTCTGGAACCTTACCAGACTGTAGAACAAGATTGAACAATGATGTTAATATGCTTACTAATTTTGGAGAAGAGGCTTTGAGAAATTCATTTAAAATCATATCAACTCCACAAGCCTTATTGTTTTTTAACCTACCAATACCTGATTGTACCTCGTCAGTAGATATCTCTTTATCCAATAAGTCATTAATAATTAAATCACCATTTATATCTAAGGGGCATGTATCAGGTAGGATATCCTCATCAGGAATGTTTCCTAGTTTTTCAAAATGGCACACAAATTCCTCGTGGGATGGTATATTGTCCACTATATTCCTATTTGTACCAGACGAGTTAAGAAGCTTCCAAAATGACTTGGGGTTTTTGCATCGCATAGTTCGTAGCTTCTTGTGTAAATGGCTTCTGTATTTTTCGTACTTCTTTCTTAAAGTAAATTTATAGTTTTTAAAAGCTTGTTTAATGTTATAATTAGTTCGCTTGGCTTTCCGGAGCTCTTTACGTTTTTGTCTACATTCATTATCAAACCAGGGTAGTTGCCCTTTATTATTAACTTTAATAGATTTCTTCTTATGCTGATGAGTATTTATCATACAAGACATTTCTGCAGCGGACAAAATTATATCAGTTAGTTTTTCAGACACTTCATTTACATTATCCTCTGTAACATCATGGACATTTTCCAATAGTTTATTTAATAAGACAGCTAACTCACAGACATGTTCCTCGTTGATACTATTAAAAAACATTGGAGAAAGTTCCTGCCTCCAGACTGGTCTACTTGAACCACATGGTATGCTTTCCTGGTCGTTTGGTTTATACTTAATATTCTTAACATTGTGATGATTGATATCAAAAATTAATGTCAGGTAGAGAGGGCTATGAACATCAGAAATACACCCATTAAATTCACCAATAGAAAACTCTGCTAAATATGGAAAAATATAAGGGGAGGCAATTGCATAATCAACTACACTCAGCCCTTTACATGTAAAATTGCCTACGTTATCATCCTTTCCGGCCCTGCCGTTTACAATCAATAAGCCTTGACTTATACAAAGTTCAAGCAAAGAATGTCCAAAATTGTTTACACCCTTGTCCCTAGAGTACCTTGATTTATTTATACCAAAAGTTTCCATCAGATCAGTGGTTGTAGCAGTAAGTGCATTGTCATCAACACCATTATCATCAGAGTTAATAAAATCTGGAATTGTTCCTGTCCTAGCATTGAAATCTCCAAATAGTAATACATATTCACTGTCCCAATTTGCTAATGTCTCTTCAATTTCTTGAAAAGCTAATCTGTTAGTATAAACTGAGTTTTCAGGTGGCACATACACTGCAGCACCAACAAGAGTTAGAGATTTCTCTTTACATGGAACACTTATTTCAAAAAACAAGCCGTTGTCTGCAACTGGGTGCTGTACAAGACGATAATACTTCAGAAGGTTAGCATCTATTCTACTGGTAAAGTCAACGTTCTCAACAATCTTAATGTGTCTCAACAACTCGTTACGAACAAGTAATGCTACACCTCCCGATCTGTATCTAAAACCTCTTCTGTTTTTCATGAAACATGTAAAACCAGCCAGGTCGACCTGATCAAAGTCGTCTAGTTTGGTTTCTAGAAGACAAGCAATGTCTATTTTAGAAATTACATCATATAATTCCGGAAACTTTTTCTTTGCGGTGAACCCACAAACATTCAGAGATAAAAAGGATAAAAGGGATAAAAGGGGGCGCTACTCTGTGGCTTGACCCCGGCTCACAATCATTCTCTACGTTTTTTGACGTGTTTGAATTCTACGGGAATTTCGCTTACTCCAGCTTGTGCATGAATGGTTATAAGTGTTACTTCAATACGTCTGACTGTGAGGAGCACCGTATTGCTGCGTGTGAGTGTCCCTGTACGGGAGAAATTTCTTTTACCAATACCGCGTCCATTTTGTGACCGTTGGTTAGATCTATAGATAGTCAGAAACGGACTGAAACGGACTACAGGTGCGGCCAATCGGGACTATCTGGCTGATAACACTTCCTTCAGTGACTGAGTATCGTCCCTACCAGGTAGATCTATTACAATCCCAATACCTAGTTGAATCGGCGATAGATCTGCCATGATCGTGCTATGAGCAGTGTACTCTGTACGTGTGTGCTGTACGGCAGACTTTCACACTTCGATGTGTTAGAGTGGCGCTGTCTTCATGCTGATCTACAGTCGGGACTTTCTGCTATCGCTGAGGCAGAAGGCCACACAGGCCCCTGTTGTGAATTTCAGTGACATTCCGACACAGGGCGGGCAAAGAAAAAAGAAACTGAGAGGATCTAGAGGAGGAGTCAGACACAGACTGAAGAGGAGAGGGTGCCGACATCCACTGCCAGCCATCACCCTGTCGAATGTGCGCTCTCTCCACAACAAACAGGATGAGCTCTCTGCGCTCATTAAATTCGATGGAGACTACCGACGCTGTGACCTCTTCTGTTTCACTGAAACATGGCTAACAGAGGAGGAGACATTCGGACTTGAAGGATACACAACGATTCGATTTGACAGGAATGCACAAGCGACAAACAAGCATGTAGGGGGAGGCTTGTGTATGCTTGCAAATGAGAAATGGGCCACGAACTACACAGTACGAGAACAGACTAGTACCCCCCATTATGAGATACTGACAGTGTCCTTCAGGCCGCATTATTTACCTCGTGAATTCGGCCAAATCACTGTGGTCCTCGTCTATGTGCCCGGCCCAGACTTCAACCTTGCAGCTGAGCACATTGCAGACACATATAATCGAGCGACAACAAGATCAGTTGATCAGCCTGTGTTTTTGCTCGGTGACTTCAACCGCTGTGATGTCTGTAAGCTGCTCCCCTGTCTCCATCAATACGTCACGTGTCCCACCCGCTCGACAGAACGCTAGACAGGTGTTTCGGTAATGTGCCGGCCGCTTATGTTTCCAAGTGCCGGCCGCCGCTGGGCAGATCGGACCACAACATTGTTCATCTGCTACCCACATACAGACAGCTCCTTAAACGTGAAAAGCCGACAACACTATGTATTAGGACCTGGACAAATGAAGCAACTGAGATGCTCAGAGACTGCCTAGAGGTCACTGACTGGGATCTGTTCTTCACTACTGTGGAGACGACCTGGACTGTCTGGCAGACACAATCACCTCTTACATCACCTTCTGTGAAGAGTCTGTCATCCCTACCAAGCAGATCTGCAGCTATCCAAATAACAAACCATGGCTAGGTAAAGGACTGAAGCACTGTCTCAATGAAAAGAAGATAGCTTTTATGCAAGGAGACAAACAGAAAGTGAAAGAAAAGGAGAAGGAGTTCAGGGCAAAGGCAAGAACGGCTAGGGTGGAATACAGAAAGAAGGTAGAAAAGCAATTAATTGAGGGCAACGCAAGAGATGCTTGGAAGGGCCTGGACACCATGATGGGTAGAGAACGCAAGACACAAAGAGTAAAGTGTGATGACCCAGTGTCATTTGTTAATGAGCTCAACACTTTCTACGCGCGGTTTGATGTGAGAGACTTCAGCAATGAAGCAGAAAATATCTGTTCTTCACTGTCGGCAGCCACTGTCACCATCTGTGAGGGAGATGTTGTCAGAATTCTCTCTCATGTGAACCCACGTAAAGCCCCTGGACCTGACCACGTGAGAGGCAAAAGTACTCAAAGAGTGTGCTAGTCAGCTGAGTGGTGTTTTTACCAGACTTTTTTCAGCTCTCCTTGACTCTCATAGTGTCCCCGCGTGTGGAGAACATCCACAATAATACCAGTGCCAAGAAGCCTCATGCTACCAACTTGAAAGACTTTCGACCTGTGGCTCTCACGTCTGTTGTGGCCAAATGTTTGGAGAGAGTTGTGGGAAGATTGTTAATCCCCACCATGGCTGATCGCCTGGATCCTTTGCAGTTTGCCTACAAAGCCACGCAGGGGGTGTCTGATGCAACTCTCACGCTTTTAAATACTATCCTACAACACTTGGACACTTCTGGCACCTATGTTCGGGTCCTGTTCATGGACTTTTCCAGCGCCTTCAACACGGTCCAGCCACACCTTCTTGTACAGCGCCTACTAGACCTGGATGTCAACACTGGCCTAGTTCTATGGATCAGATCATTCCTGAAGGACCGACCACAGAGGGTGGGTTTCAGAGTTCCACCGACAGGTACTTATAGGGTCCAGCAGCTCGTCTGACGGAGTTTAATTGTCAGTGGATGGAATGATTCTGTCAGATGAGCAGATCCTCAACACGGGTACCCCTCAGGGATGTGTGCTTTCCCCCATCCTGTTCTCTGTATATACAAATGGGATTAGTATTAACAGTGCTATTCTCAAACTTGTTAAATATGCAGATGACATGGCCCTTGTGGGCTGCCTGAAAGACGAGCAGTCCCTGTCACAGTACCTGGCCTGTGTGGGGGAGCTGGAGGAGTGGTTTGACCGCAGCTTTCTGGATCTGAACGTTGACAAAACGGAGGAGATGGCCTTTGGAAGAGCCTACGAAGGAAGAGATGGCACAACCCCTCTCTCCCCACCACTCCAAATCAAGGGACAGCAGGTGCAGAGGGCTGCTGTGTTTAGGTACCTTGGTACAGTGATCGACGGAAAGCTCTCATTTAGTGATCACGTGAACCAAGTGTACAAAAGGCCCAGCAACGGCTGTACTTCTGAGGAGACTTCGCAGCTTCGACGTCAGCTCTGGGGTGCTGGAGACTGTGTACAGGTCTCTTGTTGAGAGCATCCTCTCATTCAACATCGCTGCCTGGTATGGTCATCTACTAGTCAAAGACAAGGCAAGGCTGGCCAGAATCATCCACCAGGCAAATAAAATTATTGGTCAAGCACAGCTGCCACTTTCTGACTTGTACCTTCATGCAGTCAGAAGGATGGCACATAACATCATTTCGGACCTGAAACACCCTCTCCACACTAGCTTCCAGCTGTTTGCCCTCAGGCAGGCGCTATAAGGTACCACGCATAAGGAAAGCTGCCTACCAGAGGTCCTTCGTGCCAGCAGCCATCACCATCCTAAATAAAGGCACAAGGACTCAGGAGGAATCAAACAGAGACTGAAGAAGAGTGAGTGCTGACATCTATTGTCAGCCATCACCTCGTGTGTCATTCTTGTCAATGACATTTTCTGGACGCAGCCGCGGTAAAGTTGAAAGAAAAATGAACAATTAGCAAAATAAAACTGATCAATGCGTACGTGTCATCTACGGTGTCACCGATCACCGCAACTAAAAATATATCCATGGTATTCATATTGCCATGGCATAGCGTCGCACGAACTGTTTCATCCTACACTTTGTGCGAGTTTGTTGCCTGTCTCGCGGTAAGTCGCTGCGATCTGCGCGGTTCGACACGATAGGGACTCATTTCTGGTACTGTCATCTGACACCACAGACACTGTTACTTCTGGCACCACAGGCATTGTCACAAGAGTTCTGTGGTGATGGTTTGGAAGAGTAGCATACCACCCTGGCGTTTCCTCTTCACTGTCGTCATCCTGAAGGTATGGCGCCTCCCGCAGTTGAATGTCTTTATCTTGGAGTATGCCAAATGATCGTCTAGGTACACAAGAAGGACTGAAATTAAACAGTTCGGCATGGTGGTCTGCATTAACCTCTGGAAGTGGCTGGTGTGGACGTCAGACCCATTGGCATCCTGGAACGGCGTGTTGCCAGCGGCCCTAGCCAGTCCTTTTGTTGACAATGTTCTTCTCAAGATGAGCTTCATGCACGGCTGCCTGTACTGCCTGCGCCACATCTTTGGTAGAGTCCATTATCTGATCAAAGGACGTTCTTCCCTAGTAGAAGCGACACGCGCCTCCTGCGCTCACTTGTGACCACATCGACCAGGTCCTTGACCACCAGGATAGGAACGTCCTCAGACGCTGGCCGTAAACATGTCCACCACCGCCACTCCTGAGTTTGTTTAGCTGTAAGTCCTGTATGTGCCCTCGTGCCACTCGTCAGTGACCGTCGTTACCTCACTGCCGGTGTCGAGCAACGCATCACTCAACTGCCATAAATGACAACCTCCGCGCGTCGGACACTTTCCAGTCAGGCCAGCTACACTTTATTTCCCTGTCATCCTGTTACGAGATGACGGGGGCAGTCACTTTCCCTGACCGGTCGGCTGCAGTCCTCCGAGATGTGTCAATCGCCGCCACTTCGACGCTCTGCGCCGCTCTACCTCGCCTGCTTAAATTCTGGAGCTTCGCGGCGTATTCGTCGACCACCTCATCACGTTGCTGTGGCACTGATGTCGACATCCTTCCGTTCGCCGTACGCCTCCACTAGGACACCCAAGATCTTTCTCGGCGTATCTCTTGCGTCATGCGGAAGCATCAACACTCGACGTCTGGCAGGTCCCTCCAGCGAGCTCAAGATGTAACCACGAGCGCATTCTGACACATCGGGTTTATGGCGAGAGCTCACTCGACCTCTGTTTCAATCTCGTCGACACTCGTTGTCCACCGGCAACTACTGAAAGCGGACTAACTAGTATGCTCGTAGAGCCTCTGCCCACCCAACGGATAGCATCATGGCTCTCTATGTACTAATCTTCTGTCGTGGCTTCTGCCGTGATGAACAAATGTTTCTTTTTGTTCAGCAGTGCTTTTAGGCCCTTGGTCACCCAAGGTTTGTTGTTAGGATAAACATACACTGCCTTGATGGACTGGTGCAATCAACACTATTTTACTCCTCACTTTTACTCCTAACTGTTTGTTAAATGTCTGTATGGGTATGTGAGCAAAGACAAATTTCTGTCCTCCTGGGCAGACAATAAAGTCTGTTTTGATTTTGATTTTTGATTTTGATTTAAGAAGCGTAGGTGCATACTTGCCAGTTTCGTGCTGCTACAGTCATCATCTTTTAACCTGGCAGGAGATTCATAGCTAGTCATACTAGTCATACTAGTGTGTTTGGGCGAATTAGCATAAAGTATTGAAAAGTGCTGATCTGTATCGGGCAGTCGCAAGTGTTCATCACATTGTTGGGTAGCTGGTCGAGGAAGCACAGCGTTATGCCCCCTTGGGCCAGCCTATGCCTGTTGGCTTATCATAGGGGTTTCATCCTCACATCCACAAGAAGCACCCTCTTCGGATAGATACCCCAGGCCGAGAGACGCATAGTCGATGACTTTCACTCCAAGCTTAAAGAGATCGTCTGGTGTCTCTATTACTATTGGCTTTGGGCGATCTTCTGGGGCAGTCCTGGAGGGGATTTCTTCGTACACATAATCTTTCCGTCCACAGTCCATGCATGTAGCCCAGTCTCTTGACTTGCCCAAGAGTCGGGCACGTAGAGGGTGATATCATCATTATGAAAGTTTGCTCATAGCGGGTTTACCTTTTAGGTTCTTTTTCTTTGCTGATTTCGTTTCGTTTTCGCCTGGAAACAAACTTGACAACACCGGTCGAGTTCCTCTAGCATCTTCCCAGCGATGAGCCACAGCTATGTCGGCAAAGACAGACACAACTTACTCCGGCATCGTTGAAAACTTTGATAGCTTTTCGCTCCACCTCTTCCGTTGTCTCTCCCGCATCCTGTGGATACCAAAAACTCTCACAGACTTCTCGACGGCTGTACTGGTGCGTCTGTACATTTTCGTAAGTAAGTGACCGTACAGCAGCCAACAATTTTTCAGTTGCTGGCTGCTGTTGGGTCTGCAACAAGGCGACTCTGTGGAAGGGACTATCCAACTCAGCTGTCACACCTTTGATTACCTCCCCTACTACCACAGACAAAGCTGTCGCAAGTATAGCGGGATATTTTTCCGATTTGGGTCGCTTTCATCGCCGCTCACAGGTTTAAAATCGATAGCGTTTCATATCACCTTTGAAAGGATTTTGTCCTGCAAATGATGAAGGATTCACACCAAAGTGCTCTGTAGCTTGTAGCGTTGATGGCAGGCTGAAGACATAAATACTGTCAAACGCACAGAGGGTGGTGTAACAGACGATAATGATAATGAAGATGGTGATGGTGTCACAGGTTTTGTTTCAGTTTCTTTGAAGTTTCTTCTTCTTCTTCTGAACAGGGCGACGAAAACAAGCTCTTCTTCGCCTTGCCTCGGAAAGACATAGCAGATAAACCGTACCAACACTGAGCAAGGAGATCAACACAGCCTTGTGAAGCACAGAGGAATGCGACAGACAAAGTCGAATAATCCAAGTCAATCCACACAAACACATGAAAAAACATATATCCATTGAATCAATACAGTTAAACAGCAAACCCTCTCAGAAGATGTAAATACACAGCAATTAAGCAAAACAGGTAATTTCCATAGATCAGAAAATTTTCACGGGAGCTTTAAAACACGGTGTCACCTCCATGAACACAGCTCACCTCTGAAACACTTGTATGTGATTGTCCTGTACTAAAAGCACAAAATGAGTTTTACTTACTTTAAAGATAACATTAAGTGCGAAAATCTTCCGACGCAGCATGGTAAGAGACTTCACTATATCTTTCCTGGCAGGTTGTCCACCTCCGAAGACTTTCCTCTCTTCGTCTTTCGAATGGATTATTCGACCTCTTTCCGAAGGACTCGCAGTTTGTCCGGGTCTATGGCTGCTTTCTTGTTGTTGTTTTGTTTTGTTTTTTTATAATGTTCTGGTATGTCGGGAAAATGTAAAGGTCACTGAATTTATATATTAACAGGCAAGGTACAAAGGTAAAGGTATAAAATACAGTACGCATGGCTGTCGTGAACTCTGGGGAATGAGCACGTGGAGATGGTCAAAGGTTGCGATTGCCGTCTCCTCGGTCTGATCACACTCTCAATACCTCTACCAACCCACGCCGACATTTCATGCCCATACACTTACACTAAATTGCTAATTAAACTTTAATTAACTCGAGAACCCCCAGTACGCTTAACCCCGATTACAACAAAAGGCAATTTAGTGTTTTAATGAAAGTTATTAATCATCGAGAATATTCAAACATTTACCAAAAAATGATACAATTTCAAAATAAAAATTAAAAATATGGTCGTTTTGTAGGTGTCCCGTAGTATCTATCCCTAGTCCAGATATCGTGAGCCACTAAATATCTAACACTAACACTAATTAATAAACACCGCACTCTCACTTGTCCATACTTTTGATCACAATGATTAATAAAAACCCCGCTCTACCATGAAAGAAGAGCAAAAACCAAAACTCACAAAGTATACTAAAATAAGAATTTAAGCGGGATCCCAATACTTCCACTGTCATATTAGGGGATTTGATGATTGCTGGTCTGCACCAAACAGAAATGACAGTTAACAACAAACTCTATCAAGTATTGTCCCTCTCTGGCTTGACTTGAACCAAGCCATTGTCAGCTCTCCATGGCGCAGTACCACAATTGAGGAGATCTACTGCAGTAATACATCTTGGAATTAATAACTGCAAACTTGGACACAGCCTCAGCAACCAGATGTGGCGGATCCTCTTCTCAAGTAGCCGTCGCTGTTTCATAAAGGGCGAAGTTAAAGATATCGTCTATTCTACCCCATCCACATATCTCTGCTTGCCTCCTCATTGTCAACACCACCCCAGTCCCTCTCCTCTCGCCCACAGAACCCTAACCCACTCACTTTCATTCTACATAAAGTCCCTACATGAGCCACCCTCTCCCCAGTTTTTCGTGTCCAGACCTGTCGCATCTGCTACACCTGCCCTGAAACTCCAGAGATGTCATCGGTTGACTGATTATACAGCTCATC
Source organism: Pomacea canaliculata (assembly GCF_003073045.1). Classification (NCBI taxonomy): domain Eukaryota; kingdom Metazoa; phylum Mollusca; class Gastropoda; order Architaenioglossa; family Ampullariidae; genus Pomacea; species Pomacea canaliculata. The sequence goes on along the minus strand of NC_037590.1, from coordinate 34,609,617 downwards.
GCCTTTAGCAGACATTTTGAACCTATGGTTTGTTTGTGTGAGTCATTAATAACACAAACTTGATTTCTAACTTTATTACAAAATTTCCTAGTGTTATACATACACTTCTTCTCTTCTTCTTCTTCTTCCTATTCGCCCCAGAGAAGCATAGGACTGAGTGTTATACACTGTCATACACAAATAAGGTTTTCTAAACGAGATGAGACGCTGGTTACAAAGAAAGGGATGCAAAAAGACAAGTTAGAACATTGAGTACTTCAACTCGCATGACCCAAATGAAACCTTCCAAAACATAGTCTCTTCTCCTTCACATGAATGCACGTCTTCACATGTCTGCTTCTACACCCCCACATACACCACCTCACCCGACACACCACACCGACCGACCACACCCACCACTACCACCACCACCATCATCACCACCTCACTCGAGGAGATTAGGTAGCACATTCCTAGGGTTTAGGAGCTAGCCCCGTTATGATTGATAGAGATATTGCACATACATCATTGAGGTAAGTAATATCATGAACAGGTGTCCCTAAGCTGCACTCACTACAAACATCTTCGTAATCTGGCTTTTTTGTTCAGGTCTTGACATATAAGTTTCCCGGACAAATGACTTACAACAACATGAAACACCCTCCTAACACTATCTCATAATGTTGATAGCACTCTATAAACATATACCAGGCTCATAGTGTCATCATGCCGGGCAGTATGATAAATACAATCTGGGGGGGCAGGAACTGAGACACAAATAATATAAAAAAAACACATAACAAATTTTGAACCTCTTGGTGGTTAATAAAAATTACAAACTCTCTTGGCCTTAACCTAATTCATTTCTTTCACTGACCATTCCAGTCTCTCATTAAAATTCTTAGACTACATTAGGACACCCTTCACTTACTCCCTTGATTTAAGATATTAGATGTCTGACATGTTTGTACCTGCAAGTCCTGAAGTTGTTATTAAAATACTTTCATGCGCGACAAGAGGTCTTTCGCGTGTAAATTTGAAGGTACGGACCACAAAGACATGGTCTAGAACTTCCTGTTTCGACAAGTTGTGGAGTGTAAGTAAGGTCAGGATGCAAAGTCACAGTAGCAGGAACAAAACACGTCCACCGCTTTCAGGCAAACAGGTCGACGCCATCACAGGGTCATGCGTGTGGACCCTGCACATCTACCGGGGACAGACTTTGTAACACGAATTTACAAGTTAGTGTTAACTTTTTCAGTGCATTATACTTGATCCTGACGAGACATCTCTCTCTGGCATAAAACTACTGGTCTCGTATTTTCCCTCATTAAGTAACAAGGTGAGAACGAGCGGTCTGACATGGACTGCTCCGTGACATTCCTTGCCCCATAATTAAAACTGACCAATATTTCATGTATAGTAAATTCCTTGTCGTTCTTGTATCTCTATGGGATTTCTTGATTAGTTTGAGCTTCAGGTAAGGCGTCTGTATTTCTATTTCGAATGCCCTTCAGTGACACAATCAGAAATCGGTACTCGTAGAGGGTGATATTCCTTCTTATGGTTCTTCTTGATTTTTTAATAGGGGGTAGAATACAGAAACATTATAGGTTCATTGTTGGTTTGTAACTGGAAAAGGAAGAGGTTTTATAAAGGTATCTCGACAGTTTCAATATCTTTGTTATACTGTACTTTAGCATACTAAATACTCTACACTCTCTCTATTTTTTGTTTTAAATAATTATTTTTAGAAGATGGTAGTAATAGGTAGAAATTCTACCTTGTTTTCGTAGAGGAGCTTAGGGATCATACTGTTTTCCTTTTCTTAAAAAATGATTTTGAATAATTCAACTGGCATAGGATGGGTGGAAATGAAAACAGTTATGCTCTAGTACTGCTTGAAAAGTTCACCAGCGCGATAGAGGGAGGCTCATTATACTTCGTCAAATTTGATATGGGTGAGGTGACATGGCTTCTTTTGTATCTTTGCAAAATAATAATAAAACCAAGCAGTCCAAACGTTACTCATTTTCTTTGTTGTTTGATGCTAGGTAAAGTAAGGTGAAGGATTTTTGTACCATTAACGTTTATTTTACCTCTTCCATGAGGAGACCAAAGTATGAGAGTTTCTCATACCATGTAGACTCAACCGTAGAGGGTCTTCGATGTTAAACTAATGATCTTAGTTAGTATGGTTCTATCTATGATTCTAAACTAAGCGTCTATGTTTTGCTGGCCATTAACAGATCATGCGGAAATAATTGTGTGCATAAATATTTCGGAGCCAGAAGTAGGCTACGTGCACATGGATCCACTGATCTACCCCGGTAGAGGACAGAAAAGTGAATTGGTGTCTATCAGGAATCTGCTAATATCCCTTTGTTAGTCCAAATGTTGCAGTTTTCCAGCTTTGATAAAAAAAATGGCTTTGCGATTGAGTAATCCCTTTTCCCTAGATGAGGAAAGTACAGGTATCTATCCATGAAAGTTCTCGTTCTTACGTAATTTGCCTCTGATTATAGAAGAATAAAAATTATAGATTTGACTATAAATATAATATACTTATAATAATGTTATTAGAAAAGATTTGAAATACTATGCACTATGACTGCGTTGCAGAAAGTACCTATCCTATCAATTTTCCATTCAAAAGTCAAAGCCTCAATTTTTAAACGTAGTCTGGAATGGCGCTTGTTATTTGTGTGCATGAACAGGCGTTTCTTTAAGTATTGTAGATATTCTCTATGTTTGTTTTGGGCTGTCCAAATTAAAAGCTTTTTAATAGCAAGTCAAGGTATGTGGGTTGTCCTGGTTCAGTACACTGGCCCACATAAACTAGGCAGAGGGAGCTCACTAAAAGACTTTATTCTGGTCAAACACCTAAGTTGCCAGGAGAGGTCATCAACTATCGTAGGCTTTGTTCAGTACTAGTATTTTGTGTGTGTCTCGCTTTGAACCCAAGCTAATCTGTTGAAATCAGGCTACATTCAACTTATAGAAATTATCCCACAGAAGGGAATGTAGGAAGCTCTTCTTTTATGTTACTGTAACGGTTTTACTCAGCCGCCTGTCTAGCACCACTGCCGTAGAAGGTATGGCAAGGGAAGGCAGCAAGAGAGAACTGGTCCTTAGAGCTCTCATATTTAACTCCCCTGATCATAATGCTGTTCGTGGGAAAGGACTTCGAAAGTGCTTGCTTGATCTGAAAATGTTGAAGTCGACAGCATGAGTGACAGTTCTAAATAAGATAAAATTGCGCGCTTGATATGATGCGAATTCAGGAAGGTTGAGGAAGTCATAATAGCATGCTTGTTGTTTGTTTGTTTGTTTGTTTGTTTGTTTGTTTGTTTGTTTGTTTGTTTGTTTGTTTGTTTGTTTGTTTGTTTGTTTGTTTGTTTGTTTGCTGTGGTTTTTGTTTTTATGTTTGTTTTGTTTTGGATTGTGTCTTATCGGATTGTTACTTGCTTATATAACACCAATAAGATATACGATTTCACTTAAAATATTCTTTTCGAGACATCTTTTGAAGACCCAGTCACCTGGTCTGAAGAAATCGAGCTGGAGAGAGAACGGATTTTCTTTTTTCTCTCTTAACCTATCTCGAACTAGAACTCACAAGATCAGAGCTGGAGGTGAAATGTGAGAGCGTTTTATTGCTTCGACACTGCTCTACCTGCTTTTTCTCTTACTGATTTTACAAAGTTTCATAATTCGCAAAACTATTTGTTTAAAGACCGACCATAAATTTTAAAGTAAGGAAAGGGAGGTCAGCAAAGGAAAGCTGGTCCGAAGATAAGAGCACTTAACTCCCCTTACCAAAAAAAAAGCTGTATTCTCAGAATAAAATTTGAAACGTTTGTTCCATTTAAGAATATTAAGTCCTCACACACACACACATTAGTTCGTCTCTGGTCATGAAACTTCTACTCGCTACGTTTAGAGCTGCAGTGCCAGACATTATTCTTTGATCTATGCCCCCATAATGTAACTGTTTTACACAGAGGAATCGAACCGTACTGCCTCACACAATTCCAATTAGAAACGTTAGCAGACATTTAAGAAACGTATAGAATAGAGATTCTAGTAAATTCTTTTCAGTTGTTTACACGCCTTTGTGTTTGTATTATTTATTTTGATTCATCAGTTTAGATGTGATGTTTAGTAACCAAACTTGAGACTTCTAAAGGTGTGATATGTAAATTAATACAAACTACATTATCACTTATAGACATGTTATCCTATTTTGATAATTTATATTCATCAGAAGCGAAAAAAAGAAAACTGAAAACTAAAGAGAAAAAAGAGAAACATTTTGTTAATTTGTTTACTTTAATACAAAAACTATTCCGAAATTTAAATCAACGAAAACGTTCTATTTCCCTTCAACGTAACTAAAAGAAACTGAACACATTCCTTGGGTTAAAATCACCTCAAAAGTAGAAGCATGTTCCTTCTAAGTAAACCAACCAACCATTGCACTAAAATAGTGTGATGGTTGTCCAAGAATAAGGCTTGAGATTAAGTAATATTGGCAAATATGTCTCTCTCACTATCAAGGGCGGTTCAATGGCGCAACGGTTAACGACTGTCACCAATGCAGAGAGAGCTGGTTGTCCTGGATTTCTTTGATCTTATTTTCTTTTATATTTGTTAACACAGATAAATCACAAATGTTACTGTTGTGCACACTGTCATCGTTAGTTACTATTAGGACACTGGTCTAAAGCTTCGCTCTTCAATATGAGCTCCTAGAAACGCTCACTATCCTCTGTGCAATGTGATCTCTCAACATATTTTGTCACGGACATGGCCTCTAAGTTCAAATACCCTTTTCATGCACCCTCGCTCTCACCCTTTGCGCTCACCCGACATCGAGAACAAGAGGATCTTGCCAGTGTGTGGGCGATGTCGGTCACCAGCGCTGAACTACCGATGCTATTCAATGAAATCCTGGAAAAAAGGCTTTTGTTTTCGATTTTCATTCCTCACACAACATTGATTGTTTAAGTGGATCTTTCCAGTATCAGGCCTGAACTACACACGCTATTCACGGATACACTGGCAAAAAATTCAGTTTCTTTATTACCCGTTGACCAGAATAAAAAATAATTGTACATAAACAAAGTTTTCATTTCTTTGTTGTCCTTGAAAAAGAATAACGACCCTTAGTAAACCGTAAAAAAGCAGATATATCTCCACCGCCAATAATCACAAGTTTTCGTTTCTTTGGTGTCCTTGAAAAGGAATAACGATCCTTAGAAAACCGTGAAAAAAACACCGCCAATCATCACAAGCTCAAACGACACAAGGGTGTATCCATGTGTCGCCTTGACCCTGTATAGACAGGTGGAGGGGGCAAGCAGGGTGGGAGACGAGAGCGAGTGGCGTACGTGATATCTTCACGGTAAACATCGGTGTATCTTCTTTGCACAGGTACGAAAGTGAGTTTTGAAATAAAACTATGGTCTGAGGACTTTCCAACTTTTTTTTTTTTTGCTATTAGTATTTAATCTTCAAAACTAAAATGTTTGTATTTCTTATGGATTAATTCTGGTGGAGAGGATACAATGAATAACCTGATTTTTCAACTTTGCTTTTTACATATGTCTTAGCTTCACTTTGTTTTAAAGAATTATTGGGAAACATTTAATAGTGAATGAAAACCATTTAATTTCTTAAGTAGGAAAGTTGTTTGCAGAAAAAGTTGTAATTAAGCCTTTGTCACAACCCACCACCACCGCCATTCCAATATCCCAGTAACGAGGTCAGCTTTGCAACCTAGCTGCATTGTATCCACTGTATCTTGATAAATATTTAATCATCATTAATCTAGAGAAAATAGGATGTCGACCACTTTGCAATCCCTTCGTGAGGAAACCACGCATACTAACTATACTATCTGTGCCTGTCCATGTAAACGTAAACAACTGTAAACATGATATTTCTTCGACAAGAACAGTGGCGGTGAGAGAGGAGTGAGCCGAGGTTCATCGCTTTTCTGTTTTAAATATGGACGATCTTATCTTGACGTTAGACTGAGGTTTGAGGCTCAAGAACAAAATGGTGGTTAGCTACGAAAGTAGATACTCTTAAGATGACTCGATCTCAAGCGACGATCTGATTCTTTGACCTAGACTTGACAATAAACTTGTACTTGAGTTATGCAACTTAAAACTCCAAGATGTCAGAAGCACATCAGCCCTTGTAAGTTCTCACTGTTAGCAACCAAAAAGACTTGGGCTGATTGGACGGTACGGTACGAAAAACCGAGAGCCAATCGTCCTTTTGGACGCTATTGTGAGAAGACTATATAAAGTCCATAAGAGTTCAGTGTGTCACGCTCTCAACTTCACGACAACTGGATGCAGGTGTTCTACGTTCAGTAACACGCGGTGTTGCTACAACGGTCCAAAGTCTTTCAGAGTGGTTTGGTAATCTGTTCATCATGAAGTACGTGTTGTCATTCTGCATTTTTACTGGTGAGTGCTGAGCACCTTGTTTCAGTCAATATACTTCTGTAGCATATTTAAGTATGAAGAACCTTTTGTTACTTTGCCTTGTCATTGGTGAGGGTTTCATCTCTTGTTTGGAACGATAAATTTCTGAGGTACATTAAAGAATAATGAAGGTTGTGTGTGTGTGTGTGTGTGTGTGTGTGTGTGTGTGTGTGTGTGTGTGTGTGTGTGTGTGTGTGTGTGTGTGTGTGTGTGTGTTTTATCTATGAGTTTAGCTTTATAGATACTTTAACTTTATTTTAACTTGTATTCATGCTCGATCAATTTTGAATTTAAAAATTGGAACTAGGTATGAGTTTACACAACCACCAATGATCTGTCAAGTTTGAAATATTTCACTTGATTGTATACATGATGTTTCGAACTTTCTGTCCTCAAAAAATATTTTTCATGTATCAGATTTTTAAAAATGATACTGTGGTATTAGAATCCACATAAACTCACTGTAAAGGTCGATTCCCACAAAGGACCAGTTCTTTAAGTCATTTCGCTGCATTCTCTAGATTATTTCTAAGGAGTAAAGGAAAGTGTAAAGTTGTTCTTTCGTCCAAGAGAAATCCATGTCACTGTTTCTGAGGTCCATATATGTATATACAAGCACACCATCATAACGGCAAAACATATCTCAGTCATATAATAAAAAAGTCGGTAATGGACGATGTATTTTACATTGCCATGTACTACACGATTCTCGTCACACTGTCCTCGCAAGAGACATGAGATGCTGCTCAACTGCTTTTTTCATTTAGTTTAAAATGTCATGTCCTGATGATAAATTATTCTCTATCGGTTTCTCTGTAAACAGTCAATCAACATTTTTTGCAGCTTTCTTCATAAACTACGCACACTGCTACTGCGCCAGTACGTGCGGGGCGGATTATGCGAACGCTCTCAAAACATTTGAAGTTACAGCGCAGATCTGCCCGTGTGTTACTTTACTATTACTATTATTATTACTATTACTATTACTATTACAAATATGAAGCATAAAAGAAATATTTTACTATGTTAACACATCTCAGTTCATTGTTTTATTATTTATTTGAGTTTATACATATACATAATTTCTGAATCATTCATTTTTAATTTTGCTGGGGGAGGGGCACTAAAACGCACCCATTAAAACATTCTAACGGCCTCTACTTCATTATTAATTTTTTCAAAAACAGGCAGAAATTACTTAAAGTGCTTAATCATTTCCAATTAGTGCTGCCATTTTTAAACTTAAAATGCTCTTTTACACTTTGACTAAAATGCGATTAGGTCACAGATATAAAGAATAAATAATTTTCTTGCAGCATAATGAAGACTTTTCTAACCTGTCTGGAGCAAACGTGCCAGGTAGATCTCTCGCAATATTACGCACAGTTGCAGAATGATATGAAGACTCTTGGCGTTTATTGTGGTAAGTAGATAATGGTTATGTGTACTGATGTAAACAGCATTTCCTCGCAACAACATGCTATTCACGGATACACTGGATATACTTATTTTCTAGAGAAAGGGAGCTAAAATCTAAGAAACCCCCAGAATTAAACCCACGATTAATGGGACTTTACCTGTCTGCTAAACATCACCTGGAAGTACTAAATATTTCCTTCATTAACGTATGAGAAAACAATATATGTCACATCCTACCTGCACAGAATTTATGCTTATACACTATTCATGACTAGATTTGGGTGTGTGAGTGAGACAGTGTATCCTGGTATACTAAAATATATAAAATATTTCTTTAAATAATATACAATTTAATATACAAATATTTCTTTAAGTAATACATGAAATATTTCCTGTAATAATATATAGTATTTAGTTACTGTTACTGTTGATTCTTGTATTTCTTCACAGCCTAACGTTTTTTATGAACCACTAGTACAACTATTGTCATATATTGATTCATGGATTTTACAAACGAGACCTCACTAAATAAAACTTAATTATCTTATTCTAATTAACTGTATTATTTGTCGTTGCTCACTTTCCTTCTGTACAAGCTTATCAAGACGTTGGTGAATTATCATGAAAGTTTATATTATTTGTTTTTCTACAAGATTTAAACGCCGCCTCAAGGTCTGTGTCCCTCAGCCTCCTCACAGTGTGTGGCTCCGCGCTGCTGACTGCTTACAGAATCTTCATCATGTGATCCTCTCAGTCTGAGTGAGAAAACAGTGAACTGTTTAATTATTTCTGTAACATTATCTAGCCTCACATATTTTTTTCCTCATAGTTTTCTCAGCTAGCATATTTCTTATGTGAACAGTCCACATGCACAACTTTGTTGACCTTGTTTGTTCTAGCTTAATTCCCTTGTATGCTAGTTTAAAAAATGGCTGTTGTCTTCTAGAAGGGTAGCCCAAAATCTAATGAGCAGCTTTTAACCATTGACATCTGAAAAATAATGTGACAGTCACAAATGCGAAATATGTTTAATCCAGCATATTTTACTTTATGCTTAACGAAGAAAGCACATGCCATGACTGAATATACAGCCTTATATATCTCAATTATTTTTTTTTTTGTCTCTTCGCTTACATTTGATGTGAGTTTATACGTAAAATAACCAGTGTTTGATAATGGAGTCTCCCTGGTGCCATGCTGCTCACTGCTGACAGGACCTTCGACATCAAGTCCTGTCTACCTGTATGCAGCAATGAACTTGCTGTCGGCTGTACTATTATTTTCTGTCATTGTACATGCCACTTACACCTTGAGTGTTTCTCAAGTTGTCAACAAAAACATTTTATAAAGTATTTCTTTTTTAGGTTATATTTTTCTTGCTTAGCATTCTTTGTGTTTAATAATAATAAAAAAAATGCAAAATGTGTAAAGCACATACTCACACTTTTAAGGAGCATGCTCTTAGCGCTTAAGAACAAGAACAAAACATGGACAGCATAAGAGGGACAGGAAAACAAACAAATAACATATGATCTATAAAAGAATGAACAACCGTACTAAACGAAGAATAAAATCAAATGCAGAAAACATAAAGAGGAATCAAATAACAAAAAACAAGAGCTGAACCAATTTTCCTCTCTTGGCCAAAACTGAACTTTATTGTCTAATTCTTTATGTCAGCAAAAAATCCGTAATTGGAACTTCTTTGTACAGTTTTTTTTTTTATTTTCCCAAGTTGATCTACTACCTGTTCAGCCATCGATTCGTTTTCACCATTTGCCATACTGAACATTTGTTGAAGTAGGGTTATATACAAATGTTACAATTAGCGGTTAGGGATGTTTTGAGTAAGGTTGTATTATTAACATAAATTAGTTGTGCAAGAGCTGTGTAGTTATGACAATAAATGTTGTACTTGATCAGATGTATGTTTTGGGGCTTGGTAGTGCACAAGTTTTTGTTTATTTTATGTGCAGCATTACTTACATGATGTAATCCAAAATCACAATTCATTCATTCACGTACCTGGAAAAGTCTGTGCGTCGATTGAACTCAGCAGACTAACACAAAGGTAACAACGACAATGACAATGACAACGACGATGACAACGACAATGACAACGACAATGACAATAATACAAAGGTGGCTGATACCAAAAACACTGTGACCCCATCCTGCAACAGACCCCGCAAACCCTCGTACTGGGGACTATGGTTTAATATTTGTCTGAAGAAGACAGCCATTGCAGACCCAACCCAAGTGTGGATGCTTAGAACAGACCACCTATACACACCTATACACACCTGTACACATCTTGCAGACCTGCCCTGTTCGCAAAGCAGAGATTAGGATGAAGGGGTTGTTCAAGCTGGTGGAGACGGACTGTAGTGACATACATGACTGAAATTAAAACATAAAGCCAATACACTTTAAAGCAGCATTTAAAATGACATTTGAATCACTTCACTTTAGCAGCCCGATCATAAATTGGGACAAGGAAAGATTTTAAATTATCTGAGACATTCTATGATACCGAATGACACAGAAATAATTCTCTTTTGCCTTAATTCTATTGAATCTGCTTACATTGAATGGGTCGAAATTCCTGATTCTTCTTGTATTTTCTTTTGTGTGGTTTATTTTTTACTTGTCTTTTTTCTTCTTTCTTCTAAAGTTTTTATCGACCAATGTGGTGGTGTCTTAGAGTGTTCTCTATTTTGAAACACTTGTATGTGATTTTCCTGTGTTTAAAGCACAAAATAAGTTTTACCTACTATGAAGATAATGAGTGCGCACATCTTCCGACGCAGCATGGTAAGAAACTTCATTATCTCTTTCCTTGCATCTTTGAACTTCTTCGCTGGCAGGTTGTCCACCCCGAAGACTTTCCTCTCTTCGTGTTACGAATGGATTATTCGACCTCTTCCCGTAGGACTCGCAGTTTGTCTGGGTCTATGGTTGCTTTCTGGTTCCTTTCGATGATGTTCTAGTATGTTGGGAAATTTTAAAGTTCATTAAATTTATATACTAACAGGCAAGGTACAAAGGTACAGGTTTAAAATACGTACGCGTGGCTGTGGTTCAACCGTCAAAATTAGATGCAACCAGAATAAATATTTAGAGCGTCTACTGGCCTGACCCGCTATCTCCCCACTATTAACCAGCTTCGTCCAGTCAACCAATTAATCAAGCACCTTTTTTGACCTTCAAACCTGTTAGGATTTTAGGCTTTGAAAAGAGAGTTTACCCTAGCGGCCTAGCCTAACAAAATAAGGGACGAATGAAAGAAACAACCAAAAGGAAAATGCAGAGTGGGGTTGGGAAGGGAGGAAGGGAGGCGACCCTTCACTTCTCCACCATCAACCTGCTAACGCCCTCTTTTGTGGCCAATCGTGGGGGTCCAACAACACATCTGACAACTGCACCTAGTCCACGTCCTGATTGCGCCGAGGGCGGTAACTGGTCGCATGCAACACTCACCTGCTCACTCGTGGTGCAGAGGATGACACCCTTACCTTAGCCAGTTTTAATTGCGGAACTGAAATAAGTACGACAGGTAGCACAACGCAAGATATATTTTACTCTACGAAAGATTAAAACTTCAAAGAAATAGTCATACCATTCCCTAAAAACGGAAAACGCAAACAGTGCCAGAACTACAGAACCATAAGTCTTATCAGCGACACAAGCCAAGTCATGCTAAATCGAAGAAGGTCTTGTTCAACTCACAGAATGCTTTATAATAGCTCAACGAGTACTTCTGAATAACCAAAGAGGAGCTTAGCTTTGAACTACAGTAGGCTTGTGTCAAGGATGTCCCGTCCCGGTGCTGTTTAATATCTTCTTGGAGAACTTCCTGCTCGAATCTCTCCACGACCATCATTGGTGGAAGGCCGATCTGCAATCTACGTTCTGCAGACCATACAGATTAACAAAGAACTGCAAGACCTCACCAACAGACTGACAGACAGTTTAAATGCATGTGGAATGGAGACCAGCACTAAAAAGAGCAAAGTTATGGTCAATGGCAGCTGCAAAGCAGAGATCTACATGATCGAAGTGATGAACAGCTGTAAATACTTGAGCACCACCTTCTCAAAGAACGAGAGTTCCCCGCCAGATGTCAGCATCAGGATCGCAACTGCAACATCGACAATGATTAGACTAGAAAGGATCCGCGTCTATCCTGTGCTTCCCCCAAATGACAGATGCTGATCAATGGACGACTGACTGACAGACATAAAGTTTGGAAACCAATATCTTATATTCGGCCGAACATTCTACCTGTATGCACACTTTCTTTAACGTCGGGTATAACCAACTCCTTTGATAAACAAAACGGGGTCAAGGTGTAAAGTTTGTGTTTAGTTACCTCTGGCTCTTAATTTCAAAAATCTTTATAAAGATACATATCCAGAAAGGATAAAATTGCTTCTTCAGAGTTATTACAGAAAACTATACATGGTTTCATGTAAATCTTTCTCAAATACAGATATCTACCAGTAGAAATTTGTAATTGTAATAACCTAAAATTTTTATTGTAAGTGGTTTTTCAAAAACCAGAAAAAATTTCATCGATCTCATTTTTCAGGTAAAGTTCGGTGTTCCTCAATTTAAAGGCCACATATCGGTAATTGTCACTAGTTGTTGAATGTTCCCACACGCAGTGACTACCAGCTATACCTATCTAACTATTTTTCTTGTGAAAAACATAGTTCAGACGCATTTCATCTGTTTTACCCCTAATCCACGATCATCAGTGTGCACTAACTAGAGCAGGGGTAGACAACACGATGTTTGCGAGCACCTGGTTGTCCACGTGGACCATATGTGTCACCAGCGAGGCGTGTTGATACCTGATCTGTCTATACTATTGTGTATGTTACTCATGTCTTTATCAAACAAGTAGTTCGTCGTATTACTCAATACCCTTGAAGTAGCTCTCAATATCAAAAAGGTTGGTGAACCCTGGTCTAGAACTTTCAGTTCTGATGACCTCAGCGGAGTGTAATCTTTGGACGCGAGCCAAAACCAGTACAGGGTGAAAGGTCAACCAGTTTTTCAAGACAAGCAGGTACACGCCACTCGAAGTTATGCGTGCGGATCATTTGCATTTTTGCCCGGAGAAATCAGTCTATAACATGGATGTCACAAGGAAAACAAATAACATAAAAAATAAGAATAAACAACCGTACTAGGCGAGGAATAAAACCAAATACAGAAAACACAAAGAGGAACCAATAACAAAAACAAGAGCTGAGAGTAACATGATATTGCAAAAGGAAGGGTGTGAAAAAGGACTGGCATTGTTGGAATGTTTGTTAGGAGTAATGTTTACGGAAGAGATGCGTTTTCAGTGCACATTTAAAGGATTCAATTGTGGGTAGGTGGCGGGTATGGAAAAGGAGAGAGAGTTTCATTGTTTCACTGCACAATAACAAAAATCCTGTGGCCATACATTCTTGTTTTAGTGGCAGGAAAAGTAAGGAGACAATCAGATGACGAAAGGAGTTGTCTAGCTTGGGTGTGAGGGAAGAGCATTTCAGAGAAATAATCAGGGCAGGTGCCGGCAAAGAAATGACAACACAGCACAGACAGTTTGTACTGGATGCCAGAACGGATGGGAAGCCAGTGTAGAAAACGAAGGAGAGGGGTGGTGTGGTCCCATTTTCTAGCTCTTATCACCAGACGAGCAGTAGAGTTCTGTACTTTCTGGAGTTTGTGAAGAATGTATTCAGGGCAGCCAGCAAGCAAGGAGTTGCAGTAATCAAGTCCGGATTAAACAAACAAACAGACAAGAGTGTTGGAAGCATGCATAGACAGAATGTGACGGATGGCGCTGATCTTGTATAGTTCATAACAGACAGACTGACAGACACCTGTAACTTGTCTATCATAACAGACACACTGACAGACACCTGTAACTTGTCTATCATAACAGACACACTGACAGACAGCTGTGACTTGTTTAGCAAGAGTCATGTCTGCAGTGACAATAAATCCCAGATTCCTGACGGAAGACGCAAGTGATGTTTGTTTTGCCCACCTTGATGTGATTTGTTGACTGGATTTCTTCTTCTCGAACATAGGAGGGTTTCCGTTTTATCATCGTTGAGTGCAAGAGAGTCGCAAACCGTAGCATTATAGGATGTCATTCATTCCGATGTTTAGTTACCGGTGAAGGCAGTTAGCTTTTATTGACTCAACGTCTCTAGATCCTGACATGTGACAGCCATACAGTAGGTAGTTGTGGGGCCTTGTGACCGATATATTTTACGCGATCTACATATCGCGTTATGATCACCTAATTTCTATTGCCATTATATATCCTTAGTTGCTGGCACAGTGCAAAACACAATGAACCCACCACCATTTTTTCTAAACCTACTGGGTGTATGTGGAAGTTCAAGAGCGGTGGAGGGAATAAAAATTGTTTCACTAGTCATTCCCTCCTTCAGAAGTAAAGCGCAGCAGGAGGTAAAAATCTGGTTGGACAAAAAAAGTTTTCCTAGATGCTTTTTACTAGAGTTCAATCTTTGTGAATAGTTGTGTGCAGGTGTGTGTATTGAAAACTTTACGCCAGTGTGTAGAGTAAGCGACCCCTCTCCCCACTCAAAGTAGCTGCGCTTTCCCTGCGAAACAGAACAGAATGGAAAGTAAGGCTGGTAGAATGTACGAAACCTATTTCTATGTAAATGATTTTGATATCTGGCATTGACCAAATTTCTGTTGCAGAACACACACATCCCCACACACACCTACACGCACACGCACACGCACACGCGCACGCGCACACGCACGCGCACACGCAAGCACGCACACCAGCGCGAGCGAGGAGTTTAGACAATTAAAGCCATCAATATAAATTCTAAAGCAGCACGATTAAAAAAAATTAAGTTGCCAATCAGAGCTGGTGAAAACACTTCTTGGACGGGTAGGTCTTCAAAGAATTTTTGAAGTTAGAGGTGTTGTCAATTTCACAAATATTGTGGTCAGAGGAACTGATGTCATTAAAATAAAAAGGAGAAGAAATAAAATTCGTTTTTATTTTCTACAAATGAATATAGTAGTATTTTGATAATTCATAACCACCAAACCAAAATAATATACTTAAACAAGTGGATCTGCAACACATTAAGGATGATGACAAGTAAAATGAATTTGCACTGCTTTCCTTTCTGTAGTTTGTGACCTCATAATGGTTTTTCAGACATTTCGTATACTACCAAAATAATGTGTATTTATTTTAAGATTATAACAAAGGAAATTCCACAGTTTCAAAGGAGCACACAGAAAAGCCCGCTCAACAAAACCATTAGTATGCTAGGCGCAATGATCTGAGGACAAGCTAAGGTGTAGAAGGGACGCAGTTCCGGTACCTCGAGGGTATCTGTTGACTGTCGCTGCACGCGCGCGTCTGCTGTCATAGAACTGCCTTCTGCTCCGGGACCAAGAAAGTGTCCACACAGGATTAGTTTCACTTTACAGATTTTCTTGTATGTGACGACATATTCATGAACCAGCGTCCACACCCAAAGCTCACTGTGCAGCACTTGTACTGTTAGTCACAACAACCAATCACTGTGACCGGGAAGTAATTTATTTTGCAAGTAGAGTATATAAAGTCAATCTAACTGCTATTATCATCCAGGATTATCCCTTGATATTCAGAAGAAAGCAGTATTTGTTCCATTTTGAAACTTGTTGCAATAAAGCAGTTGCTAATCTGCTGACCATGAAGCACACACTGCTATTCTGCCTTTGGACTGGTAAGTGCCCATCTTTCCTTTCAGCAGAATGTAGTTTGATAATCTGGTAATCTGTGACTAGCATTCTGTTATTTACGTCGATTTCCTTCTTTCTACAAAGTCAGACATACATTGAGTTTTAAGGCCATATTTTAGTTTCAATTTTCAGGAGTATTTTATGTAAACTGAGTATTAGTTATGTCTTATGCTGTCCTTATTGAGATGTTTGCACAGTTATGTCGATGGTGGAAAGATAGTATTTTATGAAAAGAAGAAATTTGCATATTTCACCAATAAGATATGGCTAGGTATGACAACGCAGTTATTTTCTGTTGCCTTGACTCTGCAACCTACCCTTGTATTGCAATGACGTCACAGTCTAACAGCCCATCTCCATGTGAACATCTCTCGCCCGTCATTCGCTCTCTTCACTGGCTCGCAGTCTCTGATCGTGTAGCCTACTTTCCAGTTGTATAACTTTCCACTCCGACTTATTCTGCCGTTTCTGGCACCGGTCCTTGGTACCTCTCCGAACTCACTCCCAGCTATACGACCGCACGACTTCTTCGCTCTTCTAACACCAAGCTTTTGCGAGTCCCACTGAATAAGACAAAGCTCCATCAACTCTAAACATATTATCTCTCAGAATTTGTCACTGTGATTCTCTTACCACCTTTAAGTCAAAACTGAAGAGGCATTGTTTCAGGACGGGGTTCCCTTTGACCCTGTCCTGACCATGAGCGTGTATAACGTGTGTCTGTAATTTACCTTGTGTATGTGTTGGTGTGTCTGTTGTAGAAGTGAGAGGTGTTTTTTTTCATGCGAATATGGGCGTCAGTGATTCCGTTTATGTGAATATGTCTGTTTATCTCTTCTTTGGACAAGCACCTGACAAATAAAAGTGTTACTTTAATCATATCTTTTGTAAACGGTTGGTGTTCCGAATCAAGCGAGTACAAAACGCATATTGGAGTAGCCACTGGCTTGAAATATTTTCAGTAAACTCAGTTGTTTTTTTTTTTTTTTTTTTTTTGGTTTTGGGTTTGTTTTTTTTTTTTTTTTTGTTGGGCTTACGTTTATCCACGGTTTTCTAACTTAAAGTTTGTCGAAGAATGTTAGCAACAATGCAGAAGGGTTTACGTGCCGCCCAGACCTATGGAATGGAAGGGCCAACCATACTCTTTATTTAACCACTATATTCACATATAATCACTTACTTCGTTGCACATAATAATATTATAAGCGCTCTGTAAATGGTCTTACTGATAAAAAGAATTAATTTATCCAATCAAAAAAAATCCATCATTAACTAAGACTCTGAACTCCTAACTGGTTACAAACATTGACTTTTAGTTATAACCATGCATCACACTGCATGAATATTACACCAAGTGTATCCCCCTATATATCACGTGACCATAGCATCAGTGTAATTTTCAATCACTAGCAGTCGATATTAATGGTTTCACAAAGTTCATGTGCTTAGGCTATAGCCAGGTTATTTGTGTGAATGAGAAAATGTGTATACATACATCTGTGTTCATCGGGTGAGTAATCTGAAGCCAAAGCATGAGCATAATTTCAAGTCTTGTAATCTCATTAGTGAATTTTTGAAAACCCGGACAGTGATGTTGATTATTTAATGATATTTTCTACATTAAATTCCAGCCTTCTTCATAAGCCTCGTAAACTGCGACTGCGTGACAGACTGCGAGAACACGTTCACCGCAGCAGTCCAATATGAAGCCATCCTCACACAGGCCAGACTCTGCACGTATGTTACTAAATTACATGTGAACAACTAGTATCAAGAGTGAACATTCTATGTCATCTTTTTCATGAGTCTGCTTGCTAAAATATTTCTTCTCTTTTACCTACCTAGATGGCTACAAAGAAACATTTGGAAAAGAGAAAATAATATTAAGTAATGTAAATCAAATGTAGTTCATAACGTCAGATATTTTAAGATGTAGTTGGAATAGATTGTGTACGCACTTGTACATCAGGTTCAAAGAAATTTTCCTCTGAAAGTAAAGTGTTTTGCTTTGCTTTACCCACTCCATACCCGTATATTGATGTCCATAGTGAGTATCACTACCTTTAGACATTAAGTACCTCCTAATATATTTGTTGTTGCAGACTTGTGAACCAATACGTAACATGTATCGAGACATCTTGTCATGCAGATTTTACACCATATAAAAACGCGCTGCAGCAAAAGCTGAAAAGTTTGGGCTACACTTGTGGTAAGCCGGTTATGTCTGTGTACGTGTGTAAGGGAATAGTATCTTTATGTGTTGTGGATCATCATCAGCATAACTAGATTTCCTGTAGACGACATTGTCATTTTACTATTCTACATGCAGCAGAAGCTTTAATCGTAAAGTTCAAAATCAGAAGAAAAAATATTATGCTATTTTCAGAATAAATTGTCTATAAAATTGAGTTTTTTTGCTTTCTTCAAGTTCCTCTTCTTCAGCAGCAAATAGTTTAGAGATTACTTTTCGTCCCTCACAGAACGGGGATATATTGCTTGTCTATGTTCAACAGTTGTGTTTGTGTTGTGTAGTGTGTGGTGTAGTGTGTGATGTAGTGTGTGAGTGTATATATATATAAAGGTGTGCTTACCTTTTTTTATTTATCGGTGTATATGCTCGCGCACCAACGTATTAATGTTGCTGCTCGTTGTTTCGCAGTCTTAAAATTGTTGGTGCAGATACATATCTCTTCAACATTTAAAGAAATTTCGAACTTAAATTTCCTAGTACCACTTGTACTAAATCAGATGCCTTAGCTCTCTTCACTATTACTCCAACTGTGATACAAGAAAACAATCGTGTAAATAAATTGCTGTTAACGACAACAACAAAGCTTCATTTCAGAAAGATTCATGAAAACAATAACATATTTACTTTGTTTTACCTGCTTCCAGACCTGAATGTCGCCTCCAGGACCCTGTCTGGCAGTCTTCTCACTGTTTCTGGCGCCATGCTGCTCACTGCTTACAGAATCCTCAACCTTTGATCCTCTGTAGGTGAGGGACACAAATAAACTTGTTCTCTAATGGCTAAGCTGTCAGATGAAATCATGTTATTTCATGGCCGCATGTTAAAAATATTAACAGTTGATATTAAATTAAGTATCACTTCGTTCGCGTTTTTTAACGTATTAACTGAATACACTTATTGAGATATACATCAAGTTGGGGATTTGTCACTGGTTACTTGTTGAAGACTTGACCCTAACGATAAAGGACAAACTAAGCTTTGCGAACACACTAGCACCATGATAGACTAAGATATTCCAAACTACAATTTAGTTCTTGATACTATATTTTTCTTTATTGCTCATACTGTTGGTCCTGTTTGATAGTGTTTGCTCTGTTACCCTACCTTACTGTTTACAGTTTGTTGATTTATACTTTTATGAGTTATATTTGTTAAATTAAGACCATATCTTGACTTACCATTAACTTCTGTTTAATAATATGGATTTTAGGGCTTAGAATTGTGGTTTTAATATCCTGATACTTAGCTGATTTTGAGTATCGGTCTATATAGTTGTTTTCGCTTAAAACTATTTACATAAATATAGAATCTAAATAGCTTACCACCATCGTAATGAATGATTCCTTGTTTCAAACAGAAGGTTGCACCATCATCACACAGTAGACGAGGTATACTGTTCTCACCATTTGTTCCAAGTGCATGGAGCGGAAAAAGTAACCAAACAAATACTGACAAAATGCTAGCCTAACAAACTGGAGTGTGTTAAGTTCATTAAGACCGGTTTTAACCTTTGGGAAAGTAGGGATAAAGTTTAACCAAGATGTTTGTATAAACCGTCATGTAAATTATTTTTCTGCACTTATCGTTCGGTTAAGAATGATCTTTAGTTTTATTCATGGCGCTTTCTTTAGTGATCCTCTCTTGTCATCATTGTTCTCGTTTAAAAATAAACAAAAACATTTTTCTAAATAAACCCTTTGTGTATATGTATATATTGTCTTTATTGAAAAAGCAAAGGAAGCACTTCTTTGCATAGTATTGTTGTTGCTTTCATTTTCCCTTCCAGATATTAACCCGACCCTTTGAGTGTTTGTGGGCGGGGTTGGGATTTAGTGACGTGGCGATTCACAGGCACTGCACTGCAATTTAAACCTTTCACAATTTTCACTCATACCAAGCTATACGTTTGATCACAATGACTAATAAAAATCCTGCCCTACCATGATGAACACTTCCTAATCCATATCCTCTTTAATTCCATCTCCTCTTGTATTCCATTTATGATAAGAGGTCCTGCATCATGTTCGCTACCTAAGTGACATGTGGCAGCCGCCACACTTGACATGGGCAGTTACTACGAGGTCTCCTATAGTATTATGCACATTAATGAAGATGGTTATGCTGAAATAATTATCCCTACCATTGACCCTATCTAAAAAACAGTTTAAAATGTTCGGCGCTACTCTGCAGGCTGGCACTTCGTGCTGTACTAACGTTACGCCGGACAACACAAGTCCAAGGGTCTCAAAGCGCAATGGTCCTCTGAACAGCACCAGGGCTTCTGTTGGTACACCTGTCCAAAGCATAACATGCTACCACGAATAATATCCATATATACGTCTGTAAGGATACTAACGTATGGCAACAGGCTGTGATTGATAACCTCGTTAAACGTTCATTCTTTAATGGCCTTACCAGTGCTGCAATGCCACGATGTCATCCATCATTAAGTACACACCTGTAGGTAATTATCAGACAGCACAATACTTACGACTACTTAAAACTGTATTTTGTTATATTTCACATTTTTGTTTACTACTTGTTGGTTGCATTCATTTCGTAGTTTATATTTCATAGATTATCCTTATCTTTTTCTCTTTATCCTGTAATTTCATTTACTTTCTTGAATATTCAAGTACAATCTAAACATGCCTAATAATTACTCTTCAAAACAAATGGCCGACTGAGGATGAGCTTCGTATAGGACACCTGAATAGAAACTGTTGTATAAACAAACTCTCTGAATTAGAAACAATCCAAGTCTGGAACTCCCCTTCACATGTTTGGAGTATTAGAAGCTACTCGAGCTACACTGAGATATCATCTAAATTTCTTATTACACATTAGAACGATGACACCCAGGCTTGAAACCGGATTGGTTACGGACATTAGTTCGTCCATCAATACTAAGTGCCTACATCACCTCGAAATATACGACATTGAGTCAATCTAGCTTGAAGTCAAACGAAATAATGTTGCTCATATTCTCAGAGTTTTTCTACAGAAATCTTAATGAGATAATATAATGGATAGACCATTTCAGACCACGACAGATGCTGTAGAATATTTCGACTTTGACTCTTAAACCAAATAGTTGTTGTATTTAAAAAATTACACTATTCAAATCGCACACTTGTTACCGCCACCACAAGAGTCACTGATACACCACAAACTTTACTAAACTGCATGTACGTCAGCATCTCACACATCCTGCAGAAACCAAAGTCTCTTCTCCTTCGCATGAATGCCCGTCTTCACATGCATCTTGACACCACCATCACCATCACCAACACTTCACTTCTGCACTCGAGGAGATTGGGTACCACATTCCTGGTCTTTAACAGCTAGCCCCTTTATGACTGATAGAGATATTACACATAAATTCTCTTTGAGGTAAGTAATATCATTAACAGGTGTCCCTAAGCTGCACTCACTACATACATCTACGTAATCTGACTGTTTTTATTTAAGTTCAGGTCTTGACATATAAATTTCAAGCACGAATGACTTAAACCAACACCCTCCTAACATTATCTCATTATGTTGAGAGTACTCTGTAAACATATACCAAACCCACAGTGTCATCACGCCGGGCAGTATGATAAATACAATCTGGGGGACAGGAAGTGATACACAAATGACATAAAAAAACACTTATAGCAAATTTTGAACCTCGCGAGGGTTAATGAAAATTACAAACTCCCTTGGCTTTAACCTAATTCATTTCTTTCATTGAACAGTCCAGTCTCTCAGTAAAATTTATCCACAACATTAGGACACCTTCACTCCCTCCCTTGATCTACGATATTAGATGTCTGACATGTTTGTACCTGCAAAGTCCTGAAGTTGTTACTAAAATACTTTCATGCGCGACAAGATGTCCTTCGCGTGTAAATTGGAAATCTTTAGGTTTGGCCAACAAAGACATGGTCTAGAACTTCCTGTTTCGAACAAGTCTGTGGAGTGTAAAGTAAGGTCAGGCGGCAAAGTCACAGCAGGAACAAACACGTCCACCGGCTTTTCAAGGCAAACAGGTCGACGCCACTCAGGGTCATGCGTGTGGACCCCCTGCACATCTACCCGGGGACAGACTTTGTACCCCGAATGTTACAAGTTAGTGTACACTTTTGCAGTGCATTATACTTGATCCTGACGAGACATCTCGCTCTGGCATAAAACTACTGGTCCCTTATTTTCAAAAGAACTTCTGAAACATCATATTCCTAGCCATCTACAGGGTAATGACTGACATTACAAAATATAGCCAATGGCGGAAAGTACGTCATGCATAGCAACCAATCAGATTGACTCTCACCTGACTTCGATGTTAAACCAGGACATGGAGATCTCTCTGTAGTGTAGTGGTTGACATTCGCTTTTTACCGCTGCTACGTAAAGATCCTGGTTCAGATCTCGTCTCTGGATACTTTCTATATATCATACCTGTTCACAGGGTTAGCAATCGAGGTTTCCCCATGTTCTCTGGTTTTCTTTCCTACTTTCCTAATAAGCCAAGCAACCAACCAACCAAGAAAGACAGGGTCTAGAGTGACAAGTGTAAACAATCAGGACTGAAACTTAGCCTCCCTTTCAAAAGTATTGTTTGGTCTGTCTACACGTTTTAATAGTAAATCATGAAGTACGCATTGGGGTTCTGCTTTTTTTCTGGTAAGTATCTTACAATTCTCTTCTCTCGTCGTTCTGTTTATATTTTATGGACATTCTTGTCTCATTTATAGACTTTTTACTCTTAAGGAGCAATGCGTTTAAGTAAGCTGTCTTGAATAAAATCTTACTGTTAGAAGAAAGTATTTAAGTTATTTTGCTACTTTTGTTTTCACTAAAAAAAATTTTGCAGTGACAATTAAAACTGAGAAGACCAACTATCTTTGTCAAACAACAGGTTGTAATTGAAAAAATGAAAGTCTGTTGTCATAAGAAAACAAGACAGAAACATGAAATTACTAACAAAATACTTCATTCAAATCGTTTCTTATTGACAAGTTCAGTAGACATGCAGAGTAAACGTTCATATCTTAAAAGAGTTTTCATTTGGAATTAATTTTTTTTAATCATTTAATGCTCTTTTAATTTCAGCCTTTGTCGTAGGCTTGGTGAACAGTGCTAGTTGCGAAGAACCCTGTGTGGATGAATGGCTCAGGGTTGCACAAACCGTAAAAACCGCCACTGAGATATGCAAGTATGTTGGGAAGTGTCAAAGCTGGTCATGCTGAAGAAATCAAATATTTTACTCCATTTTTCGTTCTTTGTCCGCTTTCAGAATGATATTCTAGTCTCCCTGCACGTTTATTTTTCTCTTTAAATAGATGTGCAGGAGAGATAATATTTCTTAGAAACTGTAATTGTCTTAATAAAAGTTTCAGATAACAAGCAGCAACCCACTTTCAACTGATAAGTGTCTAGAAACGCAATAGATACAGATACCACTCTCTAGAAATACTTTCTTTAAGCTAATTTAACACACTCAACTTACACATTCATAGTTCATGTCAGCGAACATATGTTACAGAAACGCTCAGACATACCTGTATTGTCTGAAGTCCTGCGGCTGGGATGTAACTGTTAAGATCCAAGAATTACAGGCCAATTTGGGCTCTGAATGCGGTAAGTCCTTGATTTCTAACATGTTCTAGCTGCATAGGTGTTCACAACTGGATGGTATTATGTAAAATAGAAATGAACAAACTTATAGACTAAAAACTTCAAATCCTGGTAAAAAAGAACTTTTAAAATCATTGTTCTTGTAATTCTTTTGCTGGTTCATCTACTTTAGAAGTGTGATGAGCAGGGCCGTGCTTAGGGGCAGGCGGACGAGGCATCTGCCTAGGGCCCCGCGCTTTTGATTGATATGGTAACTAGGCATATGGAAGTGTAGTCAGCCGTGGCGTGAGGGCCCCGCACATGCCCTTTGCCTCGGGCCCCGCGGGGGCTAAGAACGGGCCTGGTGATGAGTGTATGTAACTAACACTGAAAAACTGAAGTATCCCTAATGAGTGACTTCGAAAAGGGGTTTCAGGGACTCGACAGGGACACTGATTAGAATTTGTTCGGAGTGTTTAAATAAATAGCGATAGGTTTACCGCTAGTATCCGGCAAAAGCTCACATTTAATATAAAATAAATTTTATATGCAACAGAAAAAATAAACACTGACCACGTTTTAGTAGTGCATAACAATGTTTGACTGATTTCCAGATCTGTCAGGCTCCACATCGCTGTCTGTCAGCTTACTTACCGCCCTCGTGGGCCCGCTACTCGCTGCTTACCAAACCTTCGGACTGTAACCTTGTGTCCTTTCTGATGTCACCGACATACGACTGCAGTGGAGAACAGAACACATATGTAACACCCTAGTAGTTTGTTAGCAGTAAATAAGATATTTTATGCGTTTAATTTTTTTATGCATTGTATTCCTTTATTCTTTAGGCTTTTGTTGTATGACTCATTGCACTGGATATTTGAAGCGTGTGGGTTCTAGATCAGGCAGGAAGGATGCACACATGAACATACTAGAACATGCACAGGCACGCACGTGCACAAACAGCTGTCGCACGAGCAAACAAAAACATATCCACCCTTACATCTTCACGTGCGACGTGTAACTAGACTGAACCGACGAACGTGACCACGGCGTGCGTGAGAGACAACAGGGTCTAGAAAGTTCGATGGATAGGAAAATAAGTAGTCGGGGTTAGAGATTTCGGGAAAACTCTGTCAAATTCATTTTTTCAAGTTCGGTTGAGAGTCAGTCAAGTCTCCAATGGTCTCTAAACCTGATTCTGCGATTCCTGTGGACTAATGGAGTGTTCCTGAACATTTTCAACATCACTCCACCAGCTGTTTGAGAAAATAAATAATCAGCTTTGTTTATACCAAAAATTCTATTCTGGTGTTGTGTTTTCTTGAAGGATTGGCCTACTTGTGCGTAGCCACAACACCGAGCCATTTTTTAACAATAACAACAACAATCATAACAACAACCATAACAACAACCATAACAACAACAACCATAACAACAACGATAACAATAATAATAATAATAGGGTGAAATTGAAGAAGCCAACCAAAATGAAAGGTAAGAAAAGAAGATAAATCGTGAAAAGGAAAAAAAACTTGACGTGCGATCTGATTAAGAACTAAACTAACACAGTACTCCATCATTCAGCAAGTCTTTGGAGTCAAAATAAAAGTATATATTTGTGAAAAGAAATCCTGTAGACAACAGAAAATGGTGGATCATATTTGCTTGTGCAAGAAGTTTTACCGCATTGTACTAAGTTGTACATTGTGCACAAACCAGAAACCGGACCTAGGTGAAAAATCTTCAGCTTCCACCGATAAGGAGCACATTAAGTCCTGCAAAGTATTTTGTTTGCGATACAAAATCATGAACACCCAAATTTGACACACTCGTTCTAAATTTTAATACAGTATCTTGCAGATGAAACTTAAGTTCAAAACCAGATTAGCTATGCAAAGTATAATATGTACAAGAAAAAGAAACATCTGCCATTACATTTATTATTAAGATTCTATTCTTGACACCTGTTCACCGTTAGCCTAGCTTTCAATTTCTTAGTAAATTTATTTATATTTTCAGCATATTGGCTCATTCAAACAAAACCAACTCCCTTCTATTATGTTATATCTATACACCTATTTTATCTTTTACACTCCATGAGGCAGTCTCATCATCGAAAGTTGAAGCAACTGCTAATAATAATAAAAAATAATTTATATCGCACTTTATTCCACCACGAAAGGTTAGTTCTAAGCACTTGACAAGAACTATAAACACACAGAATAATAAGAAGAACACAGACACAGACGCACACCACATAGAATACAAACGTTAAGTCTATAGAATTACCAATGTTATGATGAATAATACGTTAACCGTAGTTGCCACTAGCTTGCCCAATCAAGTTGAAAAGCTGTTAATAAAACTGCAAGTGCTATTTTTCACACAACAGTGCCAGTCTTAGAATGGACCAATAGCCACGAGTCATTTTGATTTTGCTGCTTGTAGAGTAGCTGGCAAATGTTTCTCTGAAAACCGTAATATCGAATGAACTCACAAGCCATCAGAAGGGAAGAAGTACAAATCCAGCGATACAATATTTACAACACGATCAAATTGCCACCATCCATAATGAGTCACAAATATACAGGTGTTCAAATATAGTCTCTATCCGGTTATGAATTGTTGAAACACCTCTATAAACCTCCACAGGAAAGAATAATCTCACAGATTATTAGGGCTTCCTTACAAGAGCACCAAATCAGCAATTGCTAGACTGGGTATATGGAGAGATGTAGCATCTGTTCAAAGAATTTATAGTGACGATCTACAAAGTAAGTCAATATCAAGTTGTGCTAAAAACACATCAATTTGGACTTGTAAATAAGGCTGTGTCTGATAAAGTCATCCGTAGATAACTAGGATCAACGAGACTGAAGCTGAGAGGATAGAGCAGACTTCACCAACTGTGTGACCTTCTCACCCTCGAATTGCGCTAAGAAACCGTTATGGGGAGAAAGATGAGGCTGACAGTCGATGGGACAACAGAAGTTGTAACCAAAAAGTCTGCAAAAATCAGATCGCTGAAACTCAAAACAGGTCAACTAAAGCAACCACAAATATTGTGTAGCCCTCAGAGCTCTGCATCATACTGTAAGAAAGTTGCAGGTGTATTAAATATTTGTACAACGTTTTAAGACAAGTGTTATTGTAGGTTTAGTATTATTATACACGTATTATTGTAAATTGTGCATGGCAGACTTAAAGACTTCCTTTTCTCTGCCTCTTAAGTCTTCAAAAGCAGCATAAAGACAGCTTTGTTGAAAACTAAGATCCCAAATATTCCTATACATTAACAACTGGCATTGCAATACCTTAATAAGATCAGATTCCCTTTGCCCCTAAAATCCCACCCTTACGAAAAAAAACTACTAGATTACTTTTTCTAAGTTTACTTTTATGAATCCAGAGTAAATTAATCAAGACAGAAGTTATTTAGCTGGTCTTGTAGCTCAGTGAATGTTTCACTGATAATGTGACAGGCACTAAGAAGAGAGTTGCAGTAGTCTAGTTTAGACAGAAAAAATGAGCAGAAGAGAATTTTGGTGGTTGAGATGGACAGAGTATGGCGAATGGAGCTGATCTGGAATTCGTAGTACATAGTAATTAATTCAAATGACATCACAGTTTCTCGATTTCTCGCTAACAACGACATTGACACCACGTCCGTTGCTGGCCTACGGTTTCTAGATCTTGAAACTCCTCGACTCTCTGGTCCCTTTGTTACAGTATGTATCACCATACTCGCCTTTTCCAAACCTGTTGGCTGTTTGGGAGGTGGGGTGAGAGGTGTCACGGACGGGTGTGCCGCGACATAATAGCAAATGCAGTTTAAATGTTTTTCCATTGTGGCGGGTATGTAGAGGGACTGCTGGTGGTACAATGAGTTATTCATTTTTGTTGAGGGTAGAGGGTCGAGAGAATGAAATCTTTAGTCTGCTGACCCTGTTGGTTTTTTTCAAAGACTTCACACCTAGCAGGTCCGGCAAGGTCAATACCGCGGTGTAATTAGAATGTGGGAAAGTGGGGATAGTTTTCTACTTCAGCTGACAGCGTATAAACAGAATTTGAAATGTAATGGGGATTGATGAAGGTAGAGAGGGAAAAGAAATAAATATGGATGGGAGTTGGCAGACATGAATTAGAAATGAGTTTGTGGTTTGTACCTATCTTCATGTAACTGCTATGAAAAGTAACCTGCTTTGAGTAGATACTGTGTGGTTGTTCGCATATTCTAAACTGTTGTGTGAATTTTACCTTCTTAAATGAAAATTTCCTGCTGTGTGCTATCATCTTAATCAGTCTACTTACCTGGAGAAACTGTGTGGCTATCCGCTAACTCTTAACTGCTGTGTAGATATTTATCTTTTACTTAACTGAGGTGTAAAGCGACTGTGGATTCCGTTGGATACCAAATTACTGTGTGTTATTCTTAATTCTATTTACGATATATCCAAGGCTTGTGAGGACCTGGATTGATTTTCTTCAACCTGGGTGTTAGCTGAAAGCTAGTATTTTTATTTTAAAAATCTTGATATTAATGTAAATTTACCATAGCTCAGGTGTTCATGTGCTGATATGTTTGCTTTGTGCTGCTTAAGCGGCCGTGACCCGTAAAACCTGTGTGTGATTATATAAGTACTGTATGTGCGTATGGCACGTGTGTGGTAATATTCATCTTGGCCTGTGAAATTGTATCTTCGTGTGGACAGCCTAACAGATCTAAAGAAGTAACCAGGCGTGCGATAGGTAACAGAAATTCCACAACAGATATGTTTGCCTAGATACCTTTGACTACATTTTGCTGAATCGAAATCATTTTCTAATAACTGTGTGCCGCTGTGTGTATTGACAAATGCATGCATATTATATATTGTCAGTGAACTCGGAATAAACGAGTTTTCCTTACAAAAGAGGAAACCTATATAGCCTCAACCTTATAGGACGCACGAAACTCATTAATGTAAATGACTTCGACATTTGACATTGACTGAATGTCTGTTTTGAATAACGCGTACATTGTAAGTCAAAAGCTATGAAATGACAGAGAAAGCTTTTATCAATCTTTGCTTTATCTTTTTTGGGCAACATAGGGATTTCACGAACTTAGCCAAGAACGCGTTTGAAACTTTGAATATCATCTGGCGTGTTGGCAGGTCACAAACATGTCTAGTCAGTGACCTCGGAATAGCTGAACTTTTCTTGGGAAGGAGGAAGCTTATAAATTCAACCCTACAAGAGGCACGAAACGTATTTTGATGTAAATGGCGTTGACATCTGACATGAACCAGATTTCTGTTTCAAGTACCGCGCACTTTACCTGTCAAAGCTATGAAATGACAAAGAAAGCTTACTCAAGCTTTGCTTTATTTTTTATTTATTTTTATTTATTTTTTTTTTTTTTTTTTTTTTTTTTTTTTTTTTTTTTTTTGTCAACATAAGGCTCTCGCAAACTCCCAAGAACGCGTTTGACACATTGATGACCCTCTGATGATATTCTTAATGTGCCAGACAAATACATTCAGATCCTCTTCCATCCCTAACTTTAGTGTTTAAGACATGCGTGGAATCTGCTATTTCACTAGTATTTTTATCGTTTGCTTCGAGATCTCCGTAATATTTTTAATATTATTCATCAACGAAATTCATTCCAGAATAATACTGATCAAAATTTCTTTCAAAACTGTATACATTTGTTTCCTTAAAATTGGTTATCTACAGTTTCATAAAATGATGCCTTATAATTTCTCAATAATATTTTGAACATCAATTTACTGCTGTTTGATTTTATAAATAATTTTACATTCTGAAGTCTTCGCTCATGTTCTTTGATCCTTAGAAAAGTAGGAGCAATGTCCTCGGGTACTTCTGCTGCATCAACAATAAACACGTCAAGGAGAGAGGATCGTAAACTGATAAAACCAAACCAATTTTTACC
The DNA here is from genome assembly GCF_003073045.1 of Pomacea canaliculata. Lineage (NCBI taxonomy): Eukaryota > Metazoa > Mollusca > Gastropoda > Architaenioglossa > Ampullariidae > Pomacea > Pomacea canaliculata. The sequence goes on along the minus strand of NC_037590.1, from coordinate 34,580,144 downwards.
AGCCAAAGCTTTTTTCTTTGCTCATTCTTTCAAAATCCATAAAAGGATCATGTTGTAGGCTTGATCTGTACACTGAGGTACACAGCGATGTCAACGATTATTTGTTCATTGTAAAAACCAATATGGTCGGAAAACGCTACGTCTCACCTGCTTGGAGTGAAGATCACATGCATACATAATTATCTAAAATCGTCTGTATACGTTGGGGCGGCCGAAGAGAAGCATACCTGTATCTATCTTGTAATGGACGTGACATGTCTGTCCCTCAAAATTTAAGTTATTACTTTGTTTCACATAGTATAAATTTATGTTACTATGAGAAAACGTTCATAGATGCACTGAACTTCGAGTCTTGCCAGCGGTTGCCTTGGCCAGGCCCTATCAAACGAGTTTGCGGGCCGTATAATTGTAGCCGGGCGTCTCGCACCCCTGCTGTAGAAGGTATAGCAAGGGAAGGCAGCAAGAGAGAGCTGGTCCTTAGGACTCTCATACTTAACTCCCCTGATCATAAGGCTATATTAGTGGGAAGGGACTTCGAACTCTCTTCTGAATGATTAGGCAGAATTTTTCAGGAATCGAGTAAATTTTGAGCAGCTACCCCCATAATGTGCTACTCCAAAGCCTAACAAGATTTTAAAGCTTTCTGATATAGACTAGAGTTTGCAAAGAACGGAAATATGCAAACATATTTTGAAATCAGTAAGTTTTATCAGAATAAATAGTACATAGCCTTTATTTATCTTTGTCCTTTTCAGTAGTAATGACTGACACACACACACAGAGGTACTCGCAACTGTACTGCCTCACACAATTCGTCGTGGGTTACTACCGAGACACGAGTCTCTCATTAATATAAGTATCAGAAAAGAAATGACATTCTGTGGTTTCCTGCTTAGAACCACTCATCCTTTTTCTGTTCAATGTTTTTCTTAACTTGCTTTGATCTTAAGGAATTTCCAACATTTTGTCATGGAATGAGGTTTCCGAACACAAATAACCCGCCCTTCTTTTGTCACCCACTCCTTTCTGCGCTCGCACAGCACTGAGTGGTTCCACTGATTTTCATTGTGTTACAACCTGTTGAAGGCTCCACGCTACACACGCCATTCACTGATGTCCTGGGGAAAAAAGCTTTCGGGGTTATGACCCATTATCGACAATGGTGGGCCTTGAAAGTCAATAACGATCCTTGTTTAAACGACGAAAAACACTGATCGCTAATATTATCTTTAGTACAGGAGTGGTTTCCAATTTTAAGTACACCTACATATTGAGTGCACCGTCCTTGACCATGTATACTTGTGTTGGGGGAGGGTAAGCAGGGGGAACTCTAGCGATTTAATAAAAATAAATAGTTTATATATTCCTTAGCTGTGTAAATTTAAAAATAATAAATAATATTATAATGCTTTTACGTCTTTGTAATCTTTATAATTTTGACTTGTTTCTAGAAGATTGTAATATGAAACAACTTCATATTTTTAACGGTTATATTCTGTAATTTCGTAATGTTTCTAAAGATAAGGATTTTTGAGGGTTTGACGACAACAGTTGTCTGTATTTTAATATCATTGTAACAAAAATAAAGTTTACGGAGACAAAACTTAGTATACAAATTAAATGAGCAGATTGTATCTCTTTCTGGTAAAATTCATCCATATTTTACACCTGTTGTAATAAACTGTTCTCATTCCTTGAATATCAATGTATTGATTGATATTGTGGGCTAAACCTGCATTTTAAAAGAATATTAAGCAATACTTATTTTATGTATGTGTGATTTCACATCATAGTAAGTGTAGTTATTACAATAAATATAATAATGACTACCGAGTTGTACTCATAGCACACGTCTATTAACACACATCGTGAATGACTGTAAAATTTAACATTAGTATTCCGTAAAGCTTAATTTTCTTTGTCCTGTAGAAAGTTGCAATAAAGGTTCCTTTCCATGCACCATTTAAACATGACATTCTCACACTTTACTGTTTAAAAAAATAACTCTTTTCTTCACACGATCCCACTCTCTGTTGCGCCATGCTTCGTCAAGTGACATCGCGGATAACTCTAAGCAAACATCTGTGAGCTTGGGATCGAGTAAAAGCTCTTGTTATCCATATTCTACATCTTGTCAGCCCAAAGACCACTGTCACTTCTTTGTTTGAGTTTGTGCCACAAACTAGAGACTGAAGCATGTAGCGACAAGTTACTGAGACTGAAAAATCTTGGTTCAATAAAAAAAAATGACTCCATAGCGTTTTTATTTATCTTTACTTATGACAGCTCGAGCTCGTGGTCCAGACCCCTTATAAAAAATGCAAACTGCTTGATCTACGTCAAATGATACGATATCGTGTCAGGACTTGACCTTTACACCCGATTCTGGTGGGCGAGATATTACTACCACTACATCGCCATCTTTATGTCATCTCGATGCAAAAGAATCTGACTGCACAGAAAAGGACACATGTCGTGATTGTGCAATGATGTGCGTTGCGAAGGTCTCAGCCAATGGGACACCTGTGGCCTTATTAGTTGTATTATTTATCAGTGTGACCTCACAAGTTTGACCTATTTTTGCGCATGGTGAAGACATGAGAATGAAAAGTTTTATCTATCAGAATTGATTTTTGCTTGCTGCTGGATAGGTGGAGAGCAAGACACATGTCCTAAAAAGCAGTTGCTTCTCTAAATACTGTTATCTGTATTTTTCTGAATTGACAAGATTCCTAATTATTTTTATTAGTTGTTCTCGTCTCTCATGAACGCGCTACATGGCAAAGACACTTGTGGGTCTAAAGATGGGCTAAGTGTGTATGTGGGTGTTAGTATATATGCTTGTCCGTTATGGTGCGTCCATGTAAACGGTAGAAAAGTCGGTATATCATGGAAAATTGTACAGAGTTCGCAACGTAAACAACTGTAAACATGATATTTATTCCCCAAGAGCAGTGGCGGTGAGAGAGGGGTGAGGCGAGGTTCGCCGCTTTTCTGCTTTAAGTACGGATTATCTTGGTTAGACTCAGGTTTGAGGCTAAACTTATAAGAATAAAATGGTTGTTAGATACGAGTCTCTTAAAACTCCAAAACGCCCAATGCACACCATCCCTGATAAGTCATCAGTGAGAAGACTTGGGCTGATTGGCCACTCATATGGTAAGTAAATGAGATCCAATCCTTGAGACCTTCGCAACCCCAATGGTGAGAGGACGATAAGATAAAAGCAGAATAGCCAAGTATGTCATGTTCTTATGTTCACGACAGTTTGATAAAGTTCTTCTAAGTTCAGTAACAGGCGGTGTTGCTTCAACGGTCCAAAGTCTTTCAAAGTGGTTTTTTAATCTGTTCATCATGAAGTACGTGTTGTCAGTCTACATTTTTACAGGTGAATGTTTAACCCTTTGCCTTAATCAATATATTTCTGTAGTATATTCAAGCATAAAGTACCCGTTGCTATTTTGCCTTGTCAATGAGTGTTTCATCTCTTGTTAGGAGCAATAGATCTCTGTAGTACATTGAAGCATAATATGCATGTGTGCACAAATATTATAATCTGTATGTGGTTGTTCAATCATGTGCCTGCGTTCGTGTGTGTGTGTGTGTGCGTTCATATGTGTGTGTGTGTGCACGCGTGCGGGTGTATATGTGGTACATGGGTATAGCTTAGTATAAAAATGCTTTATCAGTACTATTGTAGCGGGAACGCTTGTTTAAGGCAGCGTGTACCGTTGACAGAGCTTGTTCCCTCCACCCCGCATCCCCTTCCACCCCATCACTTGGTCTCGCGAGCGGCGCAGCGCGAGACGGACGACAACATCGTGTGACGTAGAACCCAGACTGTCCAGTATAAATAGCAGGCTAAAGTCAGTGCACCTGTTTACCGAGAGGAGGCTGGTCATGCTTAGAAAACCAGTAAAACTTTGGTTCTGAACAAGTGAGAAGTACCAATTTGCCGCAAGGTGTTTTGGTCCCTCTGGAAAGAGGCTCGCGTCACTCAACTCCCTTTGTCCCCATCCCAGGTGCTATTTTTTAGTAGGCTAGGTAGGTAGGTTAAAATAGATATAGTAGTGGTATGTGTAAATTATGTAAATAAATCTTTGTCTTTGAACATATTTACCTGTGTGAGCGTGTCAGTCCCAACGAATGCTAGCATGTCGTACGTGTGTGAAATAGATGAACTGTATCACTAGCGCGAGAGAGATATTTGTGTTGTCCATGTCGTGGTGACAGCAGCAGATAGAACACACACGAAGATCCGTGGTGCTGACGCACCGAAGAAAAGACACTTTTGTCTGGGAAAGTAAAGCAGGGTCCTTTGTGGATTCCAAGGTCGGCTGAGTGCGGGTACGTAGTGGATGGGGCAAAGAAAAAAAAAAAACATGAAGTAGAGATGAGATAACGCACTCGACGAACGAGAGTTAGAATTTTAGAAGAAAATTTTCCTTGGGAACTTCCTCCCTAGAACACCAAAGAGGAACAGACTGAGTTGGCGCTGGGGGACGTGGTGTTGGCCTTTAGCGAGGGTCAGTTCGTCTACTCTACACTATGATAGGTATTCATCTTTAATCTACTTAAAGGTTGGAATGAGTTACGAGTTTATACAACCACAAATGATCTGTCAAGTGTGAAATATTTCACTTGATTCACTTTACAAGTTTTGGGAAAATTATTTTTCAAAAAATATGTTCAAATTTTAGACTTCTAAAAAATAGTGCTGTGGTATTAACGTCTCTCTATATATATATAAACTGTAAAGATCTACTCCCAAAAGGAAACAGTTCCTTAATTTATTTCCTTGCATGCACTAGAGTGTTTCTAGAGACCAAAAGAAAGGGTAAAGTTGTTTTATTTAAGAGAAGTCCGATTCACTATTTCGGAGGATGACATATCTATATACAAGCCCACCGTCACAACTCCAGGTGTCTTTGGCATCAGCATAATTCAGTTATGTAATACAAAGGTCAGTAATGGAGTGATATATTCTACATAGCCACGCGCTACGCGATTCTCGTCACAATGTTTTGCACAAGAGACATGAAGACATTGTGTACCATCTCGCTCTCTTCAGATATAGTGAACACGATTATGAACATCAGTTGCTCGTGAATGGTAGCTCTGACGTCATTTCCTGCTGTCCATTACTGGTAGTGGTTGCCATTCATTACGATTGAGTTGAAACTTGCGTGTGATATTTAATTTTGTTGTCATAGTAAGATGCTGCTTAACCGCTTCCTTTCTTTATTTAGTTTAAAATGTCATGCCCTGGTGATAAATATTTTCTATTGGTTTTGTGTAAATCTGTAAACAGTTTATCAACATTTATTTGCAGCTTTCTTTATAAACCTTACCCACTGCAACTGCGTCTCGACTTGTCTGGACGCTTATACATCGGCTGCTCAAGGGTTAACAACTGAAGCTCAAATCTGCCCGTGTGTTATTAAACTATTACTTTTACAAATATGAAGCATGAAAAATTCACATTCCCCTATGTTCTTATTGTATCTCAGTTCATAGTTTTCTTATTTATTACTTGAATGTATGCAAATACGTAGTCTCTCCTAGGGGCACTCTTGCAACTTTGATCAATCCACGGTCCCTCAAGCTTTTATATTTCAAGTTAAATATCTTCAAGAAAATCCCTTGACTAAATGAGAAAATTATTTTACCCTTTTCAATTTAAGTGTGTTTTTAATTGTTTTGCATATTTTATTTCTAAATTAACACCTTGTTGCAGTATTTTTCATAAATACCTGGACTGTCTTCAGACATCTTGTCAGGTAGATTTGTCACCGTTTTATCCAGCGGCTCAGGAAATGCTGAAGCAATATGGCGTTTCATGCAGTAAGTGAATAAATAACTTTATTTATGCTTATTTGTACTAAAATAATGCGTGTTATTGGTTAGATTTTTTTCAACACGTACAACAAAGTATTATAGCATAAGTGCAGAGAAACACGACTGCGAAACGTAAATGAGGGAGCAAAAAATTTCAAGTCAAAAATAAAATCTGTTTGTGAGTTTATATGGCTTTGTTCCCGTTTCTTGTATAGCGGACTAAGTACTCGTGGACTAGATGAAATTTTCAGGTGGATCAACGATAAACTCAGGCGTACAAGCCTCCTCCAATGTTATGATTCCCACGAACCGACTTACCTGAGGTCCTCCCCGTCCATAAATTCAAAATTTGCCGTTCAATGGTTCCCTACTCTTCCAATTTACTCCTTTAGTAACTTTCTTTTAGCCTTCATTTGATGATAATTGTTTGTCATATAATTTTATTTTATTTGTTCCAGATCTGAATGCTGCCTCCAGAACTCATTCTGGCAGCCTCCTCGCTGTCTTTGGCGCCATGCTGCTCACAACATACGGGATCTTCAATCTCTGATCCTCTCTAGCTGCATGAGAAATCATTGAGCTTCTATCATTTAAACTTTTGTTATTAAATCAAGTCTGTCATCGAACATGTTACTGATTAGTATTTTGTTTCACATTTTTATTGTCCTGTTTGTTCCGCTTAATTTTTGATTATATAATAAACTTCTACATTGCTGGGTATGCTCCAGATTTGTAACCCAATTCTTTGTAAGGAAGATTCATTTTCGGAAGGTAAAAATTGTTCAGGCAATGAAAATTGAGAAAAAGTAATAAATGGAAAAAAAACAATGACAGAGCGCGAATGGAATGTCATAGCAACGAGTGTCATTGCGTAAAAGCTTTCTACTGGAAAATTGTTCATTCAAGTATATTTATATCTCTCTTTTTTTTTTCGGTCACTTACTAACCTTCGTCAAACATTGCTAAGCGAATATATAATATCTTGTCGTATGTTTATGTACATTGTGTATAATACTTCAGTTATTTTAGAGGCATCCTTAATAAAATAAATATAAAATACTTTATTAAAACTAGTTTACTTATTTCATTGTTATATTGTAAAATGTTCTCCACCTTTAATCTTTAAAATAACAGCAATTGTTTGCTGAGTCTTGAGGGGGTGTTGTTTTGCTTTTTTTTCTACAAAATACTCGCTGTTTCAAGTGATTGGGACCAATGGCAAAGACATTTCTTGAAGAGAAACATAAACTGAACGAATAATGTACTGTTGTCGTTCATCAGCTGGTTAAGTAAGCATTGAGGGGTTTCAATGTAGAACAACAATGTTTTGAAAGCAACGCTTTTTGAATGGAATTTAACACACAATAGAAACATTGGAACAAGTAAGAAAATTTATCTTCAAAATAATCCTTATTTGCACAATAGATACATTCTATTTTTAGTGTATGCACAGAGGACATTCTTTCACTATCAAGAAAATATGAACCTTTGAACTGTAAAATAGCGCATGAAGGAAAAGGAAAAACGAAAATGACGAGTTCCTGGCTTATGCTCATGCCCATCCTAAGTCATCTCATCCCACGGTTGAATGGTCAGCATGTATTTTGTCCTCTGCTTGACACTCGAAGGAATGTAACTCTCAAACATGACAAAAATATCTTATAAACCTCACTCTGTCATTTTAGGTGCATTACTTCTTGCGAAAGGTCTGTAGTGGTCTTGCTTCATGTTGGGTGCACTGTTGTCATCTGCGTGTCCGTACAGCGAAAAGAGGAGCAGCCACTCGTGCGATAGTTCGCGGAAGTTTGTCGCAATTATTTTAAGTTGTATTCTTTCATCAGTCTAAATCTGTCTTTGTTTTGTCCTGGTTGTCGTACTAGTTTTTGTCCCTGTATTGAACTTCGTCAGTACCAGGATGTTTGTTATCCTCTTCACCCCGAGCGAGCTTGTCAGTATTGTGTGGGAGGTGACGAAGGAAACGATTTTGAAATACTTGACTGCATGTCCTGTTGAACCCTACACACACGCGCGCGCGCGCACATACACACAACCTCTGGCCTGAAGAGTAGATGTGGGAGGAGTGAAGGATTTTTTTTTCTTTCGAGCTTACCATTTCGCTTCCCTACAACCGCCCCTCCCCACACCTCACCCTATATCCTCCTTTATTTTCTTTCTTTCGTCCTTAATTTTGTCGGGATACGGTAAATGCTCAAACTCTTTTCAAAGCCCACTTGACTTGCGGAAGTCTGGTGATTTTGATTTTTGATCTGGTGATTATTCGATTTATGCTTTATCTGCATTGTTATTTATTTATTTAACACCATTTGGATATGATGATTTTACTTCATAATGTTGTCTTTGCTTCCTTCGAGAGAACCTAGTCACCTGACCTGAAAAAATGGCGCTGGACAGAGAATTTTATTTCTCTCACCCTTCTTTGTGAGATGAGAAGGTAGAAAGTGGAGTGCAAATGAACGAGCTTTCGTCGATATTTGCTGTAATTCCCTCAACCAATTTTTTATGAAGCCTATCGCTGAGCACAGACGCTATTTTAATGCTTTTCAACCTAACAAGAGAGGAAAAGAAAGCAAACGAAGTAAAGTTTCCAGGAACGATCGACGTCATTTAATTGCTTGTGGATCAAAGGTCATGTTTGCTCGTGCGCGAATGCTACAACACACAGGTCCCCTCGCACCGAACAGAAGTTAAAAACAACAGCACGAAAAAATACACAATCAATGCCCGTAAATTATACATGCAGTCTGCCTGCTTTAACCTCGTCTGTGATCACCAACAGCCAGAAACTTTACACACACAGGTACAAGTCGCATCAGGGGTCGTAGCGAGGTCAACCATTGCCTCGGCCAGGGTGGAGAAAGCAACGCGAAATGCATTAATGTCTATAAAGTTGCGAATCAGTATGCAGGCCCTGTAGCCATTGCTGTATATTACTTAACCCTAGAGCATCTGTGCAGCTTCCTTTAAACTACCACCCTATAGGTGCAAGCTACATCTGCGGGTCTAGTTGTATAGGCGGTCTTAATTTTCGTCTTAAGAGACCTTCTTAACTCCTTGGCAGTATTGGTTAATCGTGTAGTTAACCAATTGAAAATCCATTCCATTGTTGCTGTCTTGCAGCCCACGCGGTCTTGAAACCATGACATTTGCAAGTTCAAGAAGGCAGACAGGAAAATAAAGGGAGACGGGGGAGAAGTGCAAACGAGTGCAATACAAAGATATTCGTACTGTTAAAAGTGAACAGAGAGAAACCTTTTCCAGCTTTCATCATTCTGGGCGGCTAAGTATTTATCTGTGGATAACTATAACACAAAAGTGAATATGATATTTATTAAACGTTGTTATATTTATTTATATTCTTACATTATATTAGCTCGATGAAAACGAAAACGATCAAACAAATCCACATTGTCATACATTTCAAACGGGTTTGATCGATTCAAGACCATGTCTCGTCCCAGGAATAAACGGCAAACAAGACGATCAAGCGCCATTGTGAGGTGGTGAGTGCCGTTAGGGGTAAGCAAGATATTAGGCCAGGGGATACCCAGCCCTGGACTGCTTTTTATGATAAAGAGAAGAAAAAGTCTTCCCTTAATCGTTAAATGGACTCACTCTGTTCGTGCTTCAGTGCTTGTGCCAACACAAACCAAGTTTCATGCAATTCACTCTAACCACGGACGTGTATAGGTGGACTGCTGTCTGTCTGCCAAGACCAATGCTTAGACTCTTGCTGAGTTCTTCGCTTTTAGTCTCGGCGAGCCTAAGCAATGAATGTGACTAAACCGGAAGCTTTTTATACACCAGCCTCGTTTTTTGAAGTTAGCTATTTAAAAAAATTGTCTGCAAGCAGTCCAGTATTACAAGTTTGTGCTCTAATCTTGCTTTGACAAGAGACACAGGCAACCGACGAGTGTCCTGACTTCCTCGTAATTGATGTTTTCTCGTTTCTTGTCCCTCAAAATGTACCTGCTTAACATGATTCACTAAATATAGATTTATATTCCTACAAAAAGTTTTCTTAGATTAATCGAATTTCTAGTTCCGCCTGCATCGATAATTTATGTCGACATCTGCTGCAATTCCAGGTAATCGCCTAGTGTTTGAGTCTAGAGCACAGGCTGGTGTGGGTAAACCTAGTTGGCAAGCCGATGGACACTTTCAGTTTGAATAGATGACATGTCTTAGTAAGTAATATCCTTATGAACTTGAGTTTTGTTTTTTTTTTATCATAGTGTGTTGTGTAACGAAATAAAGGAATGCCCTTTTTCCCTACATTGTTGCAAAGCAACTTCGTCTTTCATCTAACCACAGCATGCTGGCTGTACTTGTCACTAGAGCAGCGACATATGGTGACAGAAGTTTTTATTCATGCGCAGAAAACAGTGAAACTTTTCACCCTTTTTATAGCCGCTCTTACCGCCATCCAATCCCTTAAACGCGCAGTAAAATCACACTCTGTTTCACGAGCACTTAACGCTCGTCAGTCTTCTAACCTTTTCTCTTGCTTTTCTTTCGTCTGTTGACTAGTCCGCCTGCTCCTCTTACTGTTCGTTACCCGATTCCTCTTTACGTCTTCTATTCATGTTTTTATTCCTTCTTAGTACTTAGTGCTTAGTACTTAGTATTGCTTCGTCCTTTGTATACTGTTAATGTCTGGTTTTTGTGTGTAGGTGTTAGTCTTCGTGCTTGTCCGTTATCATGCGTCGATGTAAACATTAGAAAAGTCGCTCTATTCATGCAAAATTGTAGTTAAAAGCGTAAACAAATAATATTTATTACAACCCAGATAAATCGTCAGCGATGGGGGTTGAAAAGACTGTGGCTGATTGGTTACTTCACGCACACGTTACAAAAGACGGGAGCCAATCGTTGCTACGTTCCGTACTTCCATTGTGAGTGGAGTATATAAACACACAAACAGCCTCAGTGGGTCATTGTGATGCTGTCTGTCCTTGTGTGTTCAGTTACAAACTGTATTGCTACAACGGTCTAAGATCTTCCAAAGTTTGTTAATCTGTTCATCATGAAGTACGTGTTGTCACTCTGTATTTTCAGTGGTGAGTGTTGAACCGTTAATTTCAATCAATAGATGTTTGTAATTTATTCAACCATAAAGTACCCTTTGCTACTTTGCTTTGTTGCTGGTGAGTGTTTCATCTCTTGTTTGTAGCGATAGTTTTATGTGGTACATTGAAGCATAACGCGTGTGTGCATGTTATTTGCATAAGGTTATGGAAGCAAGCACATATGTGTGTGTGTGCGTATGTTCGCGTGTGCATGTAAATGCGCGTGTGTGTACGTCCGTGTTACATGGCGATAACGTAATATAAAAGCGCTTTACTTTTACTATAATAGGTACTCATTCTCGATCAATTTTCTTTTTATAGGTTGGAACGAAGTATTAGTTTTACATATTCACTAAAGACCTGACAAATGTCATTATTCAATTGATTTTTTTACATGTTGTTGAGAAATATCTTTTTCCAAACCAAATTCATATCTCAGACTTTTCACAAATGATACTCTGGTAATAACGTCCACATATATATTCACTGTAAAGATCGATTCCCAAATTAAAACAGTTCCTTAAGTCATTCCGTTGTATTTTAAAGTGTTTCTAGAGACCAAAAGGAAGTTGTTGTTTTGTTTAAGAGAAGTCCGTGTTTCGGAGAATCATATATGTATATACAAGCCCATCGTCTTATTGCTTTCAATTGATTTGGTTTAAAATGTCATGCCGTAATGATTAAACTATTTCTTATTAGTTTCTGTGTAAATCTACAACAGTTTATTAACAATTATTTGCAGCCTTTTTCATGAACCTCGCACACTGCGACTGCACCACAACATGCACGAATTCTCTTCAATCGGCTGTCAGAGGAGTCAGAAGTCAAGATCAGATCTGCCCGTGTGTTACAAAACTATTCTTATTGCAAATATAAAGGATAAAAGAAATATTTCTCAATGTTCTTAATATAGCTCATTGTTTTCCTATTTATTTACTTGAGTTTATACATATATTATGTTTAATATAATTGATTCATTTTGAGTTTTCCTTGATTGCAAACTCAAAGGCTACATTTCATAAAAGTTTTAAATTGCCAGTGTTTTATTATTCCAGAAAGTAAAAAGGTAGATATAAACGGCTAACCATATATAGAATTGTTAAAAGTGTTCAATAATTTATCTCAATTAGTGTTGTCATTTTTTAAGCTTGAAATATTTCCTTTAGACTAAAATGCGATTATGCACAGAATATTAGAAGAAATAACTTTTCTTGCAGTCTTATACGGACTTATCTGAATTGTCTTGAGGAGACTTGCAAGGTAGAGCTGTCGTCATATTACCCATTGCTGGAAAAACTTATGAAGGATAATGGCGTTTCTTGTAGTAAGTAGATAATTTTCATGTGTTAATATAAACAGCATTTTATCCCAATAACATGTTCTGTGATACTCTTTTATTTCCTAGAGAAAGGAAGGCATGGAAGCTAAAATCATAAAACCCACCCAGAATCAAACCGATGATTAATGTGATATTTAGTGTCTGCTGGGTATCACCTACAGAAACTAGACACATTCCTTAGGATATAAATAAAAGGATATAAATTCCGTTGCTTAGTGACTGTGGCGGCACTGACATCTATTAGCTAACAGTCATCAGAGCATGAAGTGAAGGCCAGATTGCAAGCCTCTGTATCGACTGCCTTTTACAGCAAGTGATCAATCATTCACAGTCACCGATCCACAGCAAACTGTCATTGGTAACAATCCAGGTAGTGACATGCAAATCTTTAGCCTCCAGCTGATCCTAAGTCGAACTCACGTGTGACACGGCAACGTAGCGCTTGTACATAGAATAGGGTTTGGAGACAATGATGACAATGTTAGTAACATACTACCTGTACAGAATTTACAGCAATGTTATGTCACATACTACCTGTACAGAATTTATGTTTATACACAATTCATGACTGGCTGTGTGTGTGCGTAGGTGCGTCAATGAGTGAGTGAGAAAGAGCTTAAAGTATATCCTAGTAAAATAAAATATTTCCTCTAGCTATAAATATTTTAAATAATATACAAATATTTCTTTAAGTAATATATATAAATTTCCTGTTATAATGTATAGTATTTTGTTACAGTTACTGTTGCTGCTTGTATTTGTTGTTCTACAAGGTTTAAACGCCGCCTCAAGGTCTGTGTCCCTCAGCCTCCTCACAGTGTGTGGCTCCGTGCTGCTGACTGCTTACAGAATCTTCAGCATGTGATCCTCTCAGTCTGTGTGACAAAACAGTGAACTGTTTAATTATTTCTGTAACAATATCTAACCTAATATAACAGGCATTTCAGCTTCTTATTTGTTATGGGAATAGCACACATTCACTGTTTATGTGCACAACTTTTGTTGTATGTTAGTTTTTAAAATGTCTGTTTTGTTCCAGATGTTTAGCTCAACTCTACACAACAGTTTTTAATAATTGACATATAAAATAAATGTGTCGCGGTCACAATTGTGAAAAATAGTTAAGCCTAATAAGCCAACATATCATACTTGATACTTATATGAAGAAAGTCTTTAAGAAAGCATGTGCCACGAATAAATGTAGAGCCTTGTTCAGCGAAATATTTTTTTTTTAATATTTCATCGCTTACCATTGATGACTGACGAGGTGAGTTTTGTAGTTAAAATAACAAGAATCAGAACCTTGTGAATGGTTCGAATATTTTTTAGGACAATCCTTACCTTGTATTCTCAATTTTTGTTTAAACTTCTAGAATGAGTCAGTTGTTTGAATCGTGTGGATATTTGCATTAAATTTATCAAAACCGCACAATGCTATTCACATTCTATTTACGTTCTGTGTACTATTGTATGCACGTGTATGTACATTTATGTAAGGTTGTGTGTAGGTGTTGTCTGTGTAGGTGTGTGAGAATGCGTTCTATAAAATGTGAGAGCAATGTAACAAAATAACAAATTTACACTGTCCTTTGGTCTCTAGAAACACTCCAGTGCATGCAGAGAAATGACTTAGAGAACTGTTTCTTTGTGGGAATTGATCTTTACAGTACATATTTATAAGTGGACGTTAATACTACAGTATCATTCTTTAGACGTCTGAAATTTGAAAATATTTTTTGAAAAAACATTTATCATTAATGGTCTGCGCAGAGACTGTGATCTGTCTTGGTCGTGATGCTGTGTATTGTAAGTTCTCATTATTACTAAACGTAGCATAAGTTCAAAGAGACACTATAACTTTCTAAGGGAATAATGTGTAATCTATTCAAACATAAAGTGGCAATCGGCTTGCCAACTAGGTTTATCCACACGAGTCTGTGCCCTAGACTCAAATGTTGGGTGATAATCTGGTATTGCAGTAGATGTCTACAAAAATGATCGACCTTTCTGACAGTCTGAATGAGCGTTGGGCAGTTGGTACTGACCACAACCTACTGTTTCTGTAACTGGAAATCACAAAGCTAGTTGCTACCAATCCCTTCTTGCTAAGCTTAGAGATTCCTATCAGCGTGATTTTTGAAGTACAGAAATATAATTATTGTGGAACACAAGGAAACGGGGTTTAATGGCGCCACTCCTTAGTATCTTCTGCAGGGATGAGGAACGTTCGGAGCGCGTGACGTGTCAGGCCTCGACATCACTTCGTCAGGTCCGGCCACGGCAACCGCAGGCGGATCTCGAAATTCCATTAATGTAGGACAACGTTTCATAGCAATAGAAATTTACATTGAGCGAATCATTTTGAGGGACAAGTAACAAACGTCCATTGCGGAGAAGAACACATACGAGTACACAACAGCACAGGTGTGCTTTCGTCGCATGCCTTTGTCACATGCTGCGATATCTGGGAGGGAATGACCGTCGCAGCATCGTTTGCACATGTGCATAAAGACAAAGTTTATGACCACTTTCTGTATCGTCTGCACAATAAAACAAGGTGTGGACGACAATTAACATGCGTTAAGATGTTTTAAATTACTGTGTTTAGTATGCTGATTATGAATATTAATATAATTTTAGTATTTTTTTACTTTTTGTAAATCACATTGAACCTGCCATTTTAATGGGTAGATAAGCTTTATTATCATTATTATGGGAGGGGAAAGAGTGATAAGGATGAGATGAGAGGTAGTGAAACAAAGCAAAGATGAAAAACTCTTTCGCAGTCTGAAAAGTAAATTACGATGGCAAGAAGAACAACAACAAGAACAAGAACAAGAACAACAACAACAACAACAACAACAATAACGACGACGAGAACAACAAGAAAATTCAGATAATACCTCCAGTCATGACAACCATTGTATACTCTTTTAAATACTCCATTAAATACTCCTTGACACACTCAATTGCATACTCCATGCATTCTCAGTTATTTCATATTACACATAATCCAGCCAATCGTTACCAAAGTGCGCCATGTTGACAATTTTGACCTTTTAAACAAGTACATCTCTTCAAGTGCTTGTATGGGTCACTCGCTGGTGGGTAGCAGGTTTCACAGTGTGCTTTAACGCAGTCTTGCCGTACTTCAACTCTGACAGTGTCGGAAACGAAAGAAAAAGAAGCTGGTTTCCTGGAAAGACAAGGTCTTTTTTTTTTTGTTTGTTTGTTTGTTCAGTGCGATTCAAATTGGACCCGTACTTACAAAGAGGGGTACCCCGTCTAGATTGAGGAATTCAAGGATAAGGGCCTTGTCTTTGTAATTATGATACGCTGTCCATACTCCGCCTGGTAAAGCAGCATTAAGATGTCTGGATATCACTTAATAACAACGATGACGAGACACTCTTCCCTGATTTTCCCATTTTTACCAGAAAAACATTTTAGCTAAGCTCATAGACGGCAAAACAATGTGTCTATGGATGTAAAGATGTGTTGAGTGTGTGGGTGTTCACACAAAATTTTAGTTACGAGATTAAACAAATGATATTTATTAATAAATCGTCAGCGATGATAGTCGATAAGATTGTGGCTAATACGTCACGCATACGTTACAAAATCGGGAGCCAATCGTTGAGACGTTCCGTGCTCCATGGCGAGTGGAGTACATGAACACACAAACAGCCTCAGTGGGTCATTGTGATGCTGTCTGTCCTTGTGTGTTCAGTTACAAACTGTATTGCGACAACGGTCTAAAATATCTCAAAGTTTGTTAATCTGTTCATCATGAAGTACGTGTTGTCACTCTGTATTTCCAGTGGTGAGTGTTGAACCGTTAATTTCAATCAGTAGATGTTTGTAATTTATTCAACCATAAATGACCCTTTGCTACTTTGCCTTGTCGTTGGTGAGTGTTTCATCTCTTATTTGGAGTGATAGTTTTATGTGGTACGTTGAAGCATAATGCATGTGTGCATGTTATTTGCATAAGGTTATGGAAGCAAGCGCCTAAGTGTATGTGTGTGTGTGTTCGCGTGTGCATGTAAATGTGTGTGCGTGTGCGTCCGTCTTACATGGGGATAACTTAATATAAAAACGCTTTACTTTTACTATAATAGGTATTCATACTTGATCAATTTTCTATTTAAAAGTTGGAACGAAGTATAAGTTTATATATTCACAAAAGACCTGTCAAATATAAATTATTCATTTGATTTTTTTTTTACATGTTGTTGAGAAATATCTTTTTCAAACACAAATTTATATCTCAGACTTTTCACAAATGATACTCTGGTAATAACGTCCACATATATATTCACTGTAAAGATCGATCCCCAAAAAGAAACAGTTCCTTAAGTCATTTCGTTGTATTCTAGAATGTTTCTAGAGACCAAAAGGGTAAAGTTGTTGTTTTGTTTAAGAGAAGTCCTTGTCACTTTTTCAGAGGATCAAACATGTATGTACAAGCTCATCGTCTTATTTCTTTCTCATTGATCTGGTTTAAAATGTCATGCCGTAATGATTAAACTATTTCTTATTTTTGGTGTATTAGTTTCTACAACAACTTATTCACAATTATTTGCAGCCTTCTTCATAAACCTCGCACACTGCGACTGCACCACAACATGCATGAATTCTTTTGAATCGGCTGAAGTAAAAAGTACAGATGAGATCTGCCCGTGTGTTACAAAACTATTCTTTTTGCAAATATAAAGAATAAAAGAAATATTTCCCTATGTTCTTAACATAGCTCATTGTTTTCCTATTCATTTACTTGAGTTTATACATATATTGTGCTTAATATAATTGATTCATTTTGAGTTTTTCTTGATTGCAAACTCAAACGCTACCATTTCATAAAAGTGTTAAATTGCCAGTGTTTTATTATTTCAGAAACTAAAAAGGTAGATATAAAACGGCTAGCCATATATAGAATAGTTAAAAGTGTTCAATAATTTATCTCAATTAGTGTTGTCATTTTTCAAGCTTGAAATATTTCCTTAGCTTTAGACTAAAATGCGATTATGCACAGAATATAAGAAGAAATACCTTTTCTTGCAGCCTTTTACAGACTTATGTGAACTGTATTGAGGAGACTTGCAAGGTAGAGTTGTCGTCATATTACCCAATGTTGGAAAAAAATATGAAGGATAATGGTGTTTTTTGTAGTAAGTAGATAATTGTCATATGTGTTAATATAAACAGCATTTTATCCCAACAACATGTACTGTGATGCTCTTTTATTTCCTAGAGAAAGGAAGGCATGGAAGCTAAAATCATAAAACACCCCCCCCCCCCCCAAGAATCAAACCGATGATTAATGTGATATTTCCTGTCTGCTGGGTATCACCTACAGAAACTAGATACATTCTTTAGGTTATAAATAAAAGGATATAAATTCCGTTGCTTAGTGACTGTAGCGGCACTGACATCTATTAGCTAACAGTCATCAGAGCATGAAGTGAAGGCCAGATTGCAAGCCTCTGCATCGCCTGCCTTTTACAGCAAGTGATCAATCATTCGCAGTCATCGATCCACAGCAAGCTGTCATTGGTAATGATCCAGGTAGTGACATGCAAATCTTTAGCCTCCAGCTGATCCTAAGTCGAACTCACGTGTGACACGGCAACGCAGCACTTGTATATAGAGTAGGGTTTGGAGACAATGATGACAATGTTAGTAACATACTACCTGTACAGAATTTACAGCAATGTTATGTCACATACTACCTGTACAGAATTTATGTTTATACGCCATTCATGACTGGCTGTGTGTGTGCGTACGTGCGTGAATGAGTGAGTGAGAAAGAGCTTAATGTATATCCTAGTAAAATAAAATATTTCCTTTAAATATAAAATATTTTAAATAATATACAAATATTTCTTTAAGTAATATATAAAATATTTCCTGTTATAATGTATGACACGGCTTCTGCTTACGCAACAAATTGCGTACAGTACGCATTAAAAGTTCGGAGGACCCCTTCAATTTTCGTCAATGGGGTCCCCTTCAAATTTGGGCGAAGAACAGGGACCCCTTAAAAATCTGAAGAAGGGGTCCCTGGGACCCCAACGAATTTAGCCTTAGCAGAAGCCCTGTAATGTATAGTATTTTGTTACAGTTACTGTTGCTGCTTGTATTTGTTTTTCTACAAGGTTTAAACGCCGCCTCAAGGTCTGTGTCCCTCAACCTCCTCACTGTGTGTGGCTCCGTGCTCTTGACTGCTTACACAATCTTCAGTATGTGATCCTCTCAGTCTGAGTGAGAAAACAGTAAACTATTTAACTATTTCTGTAGCATTATCTAGCCAAATATAATAGGCATTTCAGCTTCTTATTTGTTATGGGAATAGCACACATTCACTGTTTATGTGCACACTTTTTGTTGTATGTTAGTTTTTAAAATGTCTGTTTTGTTCCAGATGTTTAGCTCAACTCTATACAGCAGCTTTCAACAATTGACATCTAAATCAAATGTGTGGTGGTCACAATTGTGAAAAACAGTTAAGCCAAAGAAGCCAACATATCATACTTGATACTTATATGAAGAAAGTCTTTAAGCAAGCACATGCCATGACTGAATGTAGAGCCTTGTTCAGCGAAATATCTTTCTATTTCTTCGCTTACCATTGATGACTGACGAGGTGAGTTGTTTTGTAGTCGAAACAACCAGAATCAGAACCTTGTGAATGGTTTGAATATTTTTATAGGACATATAGGATTTTATTATATATTTTTATACCTTGTATTCTCAATTTTTGTTCAAACTTCTAGAATGAGTCAGTTTGAATCGTGTGGATATTTTCATAAAATTTATCGAAACCACACAATCCTATTCGCATTCTGTTTACGTTTTGTGTACTACTGTATGCACGTGTATGTACATTTATGTAAGGCTGTGTGTAGGTGTTGTCTGTGTAGGTGTGTAAGAATGCGCTCTATAAAATGAACGAGCAATGTCGAGCAATGAAATTTGGAATTATTGCTTTCAAACGTTCACTTTATTGAGCATCATTGTGAAGTCGCGAGGAGCCGACACTCACACGCACACAATTTAAAACAGAAATATGTACTAGTTTTTCTAGTTTTATAAGAAGTAGTATGAGTTAGCACAACAAAAGTGGTCAACTATGATTCTTCTTATGCGTGAGGCTGAGACTTTTTTAGAACGACCCTAGTATGTTCTTCCGGGACAGACACGGATTTCTCTTGAACAAAGAGGAACGTTGGAGCGCGTGACGTGTCAGGCCTCGACATCACTTGGTCAGGTCCGGCCAGGGCAACCGCAGGCGGATCTCGAAATTCCATTAATGTAGGACAACGTTTCCTAGCAATAAAAATTTACATTGAGCGAATCATTTTGAGGGACAAGTAACAAACATCCTTTGCTGAGAAGAACACAGGTGTGCTTTCGTCGCTTGCCTTTGTCACATGCTGCGATATCTGGGAGGGAATGACCGTCGCAGCATCGTTTGCACATGCGCATAAAGACAAAGTTTATGACCACTTTCTGTATCGTCTGCACAATAAAACAAGGTGTGGACGACAATTATCATGCTTACTGCAATCAGGTTTCGCTGGAAGTGAAGAGACTGGACAAGCAATAAACGAACGTTAACGGGACGAGATGAAAACAGATTAACAAATAATGGTAAGGAACTTCACCTCTGCGCATCTTCAAAGACAAGATACTTGGCCTTGTTCCCCAATCCCCTTTGGCCTTGACAACGTTTGACCTCGCTACGACCTTACGTAAATAAATGGTTACCTGTCGTGATCTTGTTGGTAGGATATATAAATCTTGCTTGCAGCATTGTGAGTACTACTACAACTTCTGATTATGCAAGTTGACCTTAAAGATGGTATTGGTTACTTTGAAAGCACTTTGTCCTCTTGTTTCTTTGTGGATCCTTTGGTTATCTGCACTCAACGTCCACCACCTTGCGATGAGAGGGTATAAATTATATCTAGCGACTGAGTGAGTCAAGTTTAGAGTTCACGATGCCCCCGGGTTTACATGAGTGATAAGTGGTTCAATTCGCGGGACGACATGAATTGTTTAGAACTCGGTACTATAAAGATAAGGTGACCAGACTTTTCGGGGTCGAAAGCGGGACATGTGCCGATGATGGTGTCGTCACCGTCAAAAGAACGCCGAATCAGCGTACGATATTCCGATTTTTAAAGACAACAGGGACATTTGATGGACTTGCCAGAAAGCGGGACATTGGGCGTCCCGCCCGATGAGCAGGCGGGACACGAGGTCAAAAGCGGGACTGTCCCGCCTAAAGCGGGACGTCTGGTCACCTTAATAAAGACGAGGTAAATAATCAATATTCAGAATAAAGCTGCTGAAATTTTATTGACTTGAATTTTATTATTATTTATATTATTTTGCATTGACTGTCGATGACAAACTCGAGTGAGGGATCAGTAGATATGGGCGATCTAAAACTAACCTGTAAATTTCAGCCTCCAAAACCCATCCATCAATTAATTATGCGCTACAATTCGCACCTATGATCAATTAACGAACGCCGTAACAGTGTACTACGTCACGTTGGTACACCATTCACAACGTTGCCTGCAGTCAACACCAATCAGAGAGAGAGAGAACGAGCGACAGATTATTCGGACGCTGACAGCCTGCATTTCTCGTGGTTCTGAAAAACTGCTACTTTTGCACGAGAAATGCCGACTTTCAACGTCCGAATAACCCGAAATGTCGCTCTAATTGGTGTTGACGGCTGGCAATGTTTTGAACGGTGTACCAACGTGACGTAATAGCGGCGCTCGTTGATCGCAGGTACGAATCACGTACTTAGCTAGCGAATAATTAATTAACGGATGAGTTTTGAAAGCTGAAATTTCCAGGTGAGGTTTATATCACCTATATCAATGAAATGAACTTACAGAGCCATGCTCGAAATTTGTCGTCTGCTTCCTCCTTTGCGAGAGCAACAAGACAACGACATTGCTTTCAGGACAATTAAAATTTTGGAAAATTAATGCAAAAATCTTCTTTTTAGTACTTTTTTACTTTTTGTAAATCACATTGAGCCTGCCATTTTAATGGGTGTATGAGCTTTATTATCATTATTATGGGAGGAGAAAGAGTGATAAGGATGAGATGAGAGGTAGTGAAACAAAGCAAAGATGAATCATTATTGGGAAAGATCCTGGAAATATTTAAACAAATCTGCAGGTGTAAGTAGTCACACAGTTGTGATGCAGTCTGAACCTGTTTGAATGAAGCATATTTTTCAAATGGCTGTCTAGTGTTAATATTTAGGCAAATATGATTTTCTTGTTTGGTCTTTTAGAATCAGGTTAAACTTGCAAACCAACTTAAAATATCATACTTTCACCATCTGACACAAAAGAATTAATTTTATATGGCGAAGGTAATTGTTGGGCCAGAAGGAAGCATTTAGTGAAAATGACCACTAGGGTCATCAGCACTATGTGCTGCTTACCTTTCTCACTTGGGTCAAACCATTCTTTCTCGTCACAAGCTAAAAGTTCGACCCTTATGCATCCCACAGTATCTCAAATGTTATCAATCACACACAATCCTACAGACATAATAAATCCTGCACACAAGAGTAGCTCTTTTATTTCAAAATTGCAACAAAAAAGCTTGCACATACGCCTCTCGCTCTCTTTCTTCCCCTCTAGCCCTTTCTCTGTTGCACACTCTCCCTCTTTCTCTCTCACACACACTCCCTCTAACACATACATGTACAAATAGATTAAGCTTCTCTTCCATACTTCACCCGCTTAATGAGACAATGAGTTGGCAAACTAAAGTTAATCTACTTGTATCCTAACATGCTGTTGTTACATTTAGAAATTTTTTAAAGCAGAAAAGCAGCCTTCACAGTCATCTGAAGTGATTTTTTAAAAATCTTTGTTCTTTTCAAAAAGATCATAAAATTAAGTTGGACTAGGTCTAATTGAGATTACAACTACTTCCAAGTGACAATATTTGGCAGTCAAGAAATCTGTATCTTTGATCTAACCTGTTCTTGTGCATATTTACATCTCTGATGTCAGACTGTTTACAAATCTTCCATACTCCTATGATGACCATAATTCAATTCAGCTTCCTATAGAACTGACATGCACAAATGGACCTTTTACTCAAAAAACTTTCCCATCAACAGTTTACTTAGTGTGCATTTCTCACCCTCTTCTGCAGTGGTTTGATGTGTGATAATCACAAGGTTTATCACATTTATCAAATGTTCCTTTTTAAAAAATGACATTTTACTTATTGTGTGCCTTCTTCCTTGAACTAGACATCTTACTGCAGAAAACTTGGATCATGCTGACAGCTTTTTTCTTAATTCTCCAGGAAACTGACGTAATCAGTTAGAATTGATAAATGTTGCTCACTTGGTAGTGAGGCAGTGATGACTGACTCTGTAACAAGCACAAGATACATGTTTTACAATTAAAACTTAACAGATTCGTGTTATATGAAATATAGGGTATTTAAAACACAAAAAAGTACTCTGAAACATCCTGTATATCACTAAATTGGGGTTTAAAAAACTTATTTTGCATCTTAAAATCTTCAACTTTCTACAAAAATGATTAATTCATTGAAAATTAACCCCCAACCTTCAAAAAAAAAAAAAAAAAAAAACCACTCCTTTGCCCAGTGCTCACCTAATTTCTTTGGTGTTAGAAAACGAGATTGTGAATCAAGCATCCAACCATCTTGAAGAGCAGCTAAAATAAATAAAAAGCAAAAAGCTGTCAAATATAATTACTAACCAACCACTGCTTCTGCTATGTGACAAGAGAAAAATGATTCATGCAAATGATTCACCACATTCATGCAAGAACCAATTTACCATGTTCCAGAAGCTTATTCACATTTTGGTTTTTAAAAATTTGGCTTTAAGCTGATGTCATCTGTGATTTATAAAATCCATAATTATAATATATAAACATAAAATTTAAGGGCAACTTTTGAGACAATCTTTCTTTTTTCTTTTCTTGGAAGTTATCAAGTTCAAGTAATACCTTGTTTAGCATCAGAAGTAGACAGACCCACAAACAAAGAAAAGTCTTCAACACTGATGGATGAGTAACCTAATCGGACAAGGTTAAAGGCCTTCTTGTGGACACTATCTGAAATGCCAGATATAATAATGTAGTAATGCTGTAAAACATCCACAAATCAAGTTTACTATTCTTTCACAGCCATCAATAACTTCCCTTTCTATAAAACTAACTTCTGAAAACTGAATTCTAGATTTATCCTATTATAATACTCTTTAAGACACAACTCACATCTACTTTAACTACTAAGACACTGCATCCAGGGAGTGTACTGTGACTGACTCAAGGGGCGGCAGCTGGGACCAATATGTTCATTGTAAAAATTAACCCTAGACAGTTCATTTTGACGATGTTTGATGGTTATAATTCTCTTTTATCTTTTACATTATGTTATGCATGAAAATTTTTTAATAAAACTCTCATTAGTACAAAACAGGCAAAAACAGTGACTAATCCAAAAGTCGATGTTCCAAATACAAAGCCTCAGTATTTCCAATAAAAATAAAACATAAGCAGAATAAACGTGTGACTGCAGGCTGGAGGTGAGAAGGAAGTCAGGGAAAAGATGGGCTGCCAAGCCAGTGGTCAGCATATCTGTACAAAGAGAGATTGTTGTCATGGACTAATAGGGCCCCTCAGACTGAAGAGCGTGCACCTGAAATCTGCTCAAGGGAATGAGGTCAGCTATCGCCACACAAAGACCAATCACCTAAGAATTAAGATGCCTCCTGGATCTGTTACATCAATGTAATTAATTAGCTGAAATGTTTCTCTAGAAAGTTTTACAACATAAAGATCTGTGCAAAAAATGCATGCCCAGATGAAAGAAGTTCTGCTGCATATGAAAATGGCAAATCAAGATGGCCTGACAAGTCATGTGCCAGCAACAAGTATGGCAAAGGCTGATTCCCCTCTACCCCTCCACATGCATGCTAAGGAAATGTTGCTCTGTGGAGTCTGACATAGAAGCTATATGGCACAGTTGGTGAAGTCTTAGCTGTAGACTGCTTAAGCGAGTCTTTTTTTTTTTCCTCCAAAATGGAAGGGGCTATGTCAAGCATCAGGTAAACTGCAGACCCAGGGCATCATCCTGAGTTACAGAGTCAGAGTTATTCATTCTTGGGCTGGCAGCATCTGTGACTACTATTAGAATAAACCTGTGTTGACTCGGTCAGATAGAATAAAGGTACTTACAAATACATTTCTATTTAAAATTTTTAAAAAATCAAACCTCTGAGTGCCATCATGATTGGTTTAACTGCCTCACTCCATTCCTTTTTCAGAGCTTCATACACCCCAGGCAAGTCACGTAGCCACATTCGCTGACCCACAACCCAGATAGTACTTAGCTCAGGGTTGGCCTGTAATTTGTATATGTATCAAGGTAAACAAAAAGCTTCGTATCCAATCACTGGAACCTACCTATAAAGGCTGTAAACATTGCTGAATTTAAGGTAAAGGTTTATGAATGACAAGAAGATGGATAAGGCAGTACAGACAAAACTGGTAAATGTGAATTGCTGACATGCATATTGGCTGGAAAAAAGTAAGTGCTTTCAGAACTATCTTTATTCCTAATACAAGTTTTCTTCAGTTGTCAGAAGCTTTTAAGTTTAATACCCATTTTCCCACTGTCTTCATTTTTATTTAACTTCATGTCAGGCATTATATATATATGTGGCATGTATAATAAAGTGCAATACTTGACGATACAAGCTCTCATACTATTATCATTATCACCACTCCAAAGTGCCAATGTGCTAAAGAAGCCTTTATTAAAAAATAATGCTGCATCAGATTAATAAGTCCATAACTAAATAAAACCAAAATCTCCTGTCAAATGCAAAGAATAATACATTGCTTCAATAGTTGATACAAAAAAGCAAATTAAATCTTCCTGTCAGCAGCTTCACATAAAACTTTCTCTTTCTTGCCTTCTACAGAAAAGTGAACAACATAGGAATATAAAGGATTTATATATAAAGCAGCTTCATTACGTAATGATCAAATGAATACAAAAATTCTATATAAGCTTCAACTCACTGTTTTGATGTTCTGTGGTATTCTCTTCCATAGAAATTTGGCATTACATCTGTTTATAGAAATATCTTAATAGTATTTGTTCACTAACAGTATTTGTTCACTTGGTAAATGGGTCTATATAATTTCAAACAGAACATATATATATATGAATTTTCTCTGGATTACGCAGACTCTGGTATTGAAGTTCTTGCAGTCATGATTGTATTTTGCTGCTTATTCAGTTGGAAAAATTAATGGAAAAGCAGTACCTAAGTCACTAATACAGTAAAACTTCCTCACAATAAAACCTTCCATACTGCAACCTGCACTTTGATACAACCCACAAATTTGATTTCACACTACAAGAGAAAAGGGAGGGTGAGAAGAAAGGAGTCTCCAGATAAACCTGCAACAGCTGGCCCAGCAAACAGGGTGTCACATACTGTGTCCTAGATGAGATCTAGGGCCTGAACCTCACTGTGCAGTGGTGACAAGTGAGTGCCCCCAAACCTTTTTTACCGATGTATTTTGTAATAAAAACATTTTTATTATGATTACTTCCATTGACTTATGGCTGACAGTTTGTGCTCTATTATGACTTTTGCAAAAGTCGGGTGCTGAAAAAATTACATTTTAAAGACTGATTTGGAGATTATTGCCTATATTACGAATTCCAGCAAAGATCATTTTAGTGTTGATCTTGCATGGGATGATATGGTCATGACAGGAGGCTACCATGTCTGGGGCAAGTTAACCTTTTCTTTTTTTATCTCTTTGTCTTTATTAGTCGATTACGTTACATTATTTTGACCAACTGCTTATACTCTAATGTGACTTTTATCAGAAATCATATTTTAAAAATACATAGTGCATTTTAAGAAAGCATCTTGTCTACCATAATAAATGGTATATTTAAATGATGCATGTCATACTGACTAACCATTTGCCAAAATTCAATAGTTTCATTACAATAGTAACTTTAATGCACTCCACACAGAGTATTTACAGTGTAGTACTAGCAGTTATTATGCTAACAAGCAGACAGCAACACTTGCTCATCATAATAGACAGCCAGTACCAGCATGTTAAAAAATCAAGCATACAAAGACTTCAGAGTAATAAAAACTAGAGGGAAGATTCACTCACAGATCATTTTGAAGGAGGTAAAGAGCAAGAAGCTGTCCATACAGCTGCGGTGTTGCTACTCCACCAGGTGCCTAAAATGCCCAGAAAAAAAATACTTCATGTTTAAAAGATAAAAGTAACAGAGCAAATGTAGTCACATGCATAATCAACCATAACCTTAAATAATTTAGACTTGAATATTTCATTTAAGAATTTCAAATGTCAAAATGTTTCCAAATTGTCACATACAGAATTTTTTTTTTTTGTAAGTACATTGAAAACCATCTCACTGTGCATTTTAAAAAGTGTACATATTTCAAAACCTTTGATCTTGTCATGTAATTTCTGTCTCCCTTATTCTGTTCCCTGCATCATCTTCACAAGTCCTGACAATTTCAAGATATACCTGTACCACTTAAGTTTGCATCTTTTCACTGCAGGAAACTCATGTGGCTGAACTATCTGAGTAATTCTCTTTAAATTACACCTTAATTCTTCCTTGTTAGTGAGTCGGTCTGTGTAAGAAATAACATGTTTCTCCTATAGCCTCTTTCCTAACAAGAAATCTTTCAAAGTCTTATGTGCATATAGAAGGACGAATATGACAAGGAAAAGCAATGACCTTCTTTTAAGGATGGCAGAGATTTTGTCACTCCAGTTACCGTTTGTGTGCACTGCCTCTGTCTGCACTATTATAATGAGAAAATAATGAAATGACCCCATATAATAGAAACTGCGGGCTGCCTCTGGCTTATCGTGACGTTTGCGTTTGTGTTGTTAGTCATCAGTTTAGTCTTTTCTGCACTAACACCCAGCAATTGTGCTTTTTCGATGGTTTCAACTATAGATCAGCAAGCTCTTTGTCAGTTTGGCAAACCCATGTTTGCCATCGGCAACTGCCGCCAGTCCCGACGGGCAACATCATTATCCTCAACTAAAGCGATAATGTTGTGATAATACCTTCAAAATGTTAGCTCTTTCTCTCTCTCTCTCACCAAATTTATGCACAAATTGCAGACTATTTTCCGAATTCTCGCTCTCGGCTGCGTCGGCTTTGCAAGCACTGTTAAGAGACTTATAAGACCACGTGTAATACAGTAACTTCTGGGGAAATTAATTTTAATTTTTCGTTCTTTTTGTTCAAAGCAGTGATCCTTGTTAATTACTCTCTACCTCCAATTCTTGAACTTCAAGTTCCTGAGTAAGGCCAAGAAAGTCGATATCGGCGTCACCAGCCATTTTGCTTCCGGCGCTCTGCATTTCGCACTAAATGAATGTTTTTCTCTGAATGGTAAAAATAAATAATAATATTTAAATAATAATATATTAGAAATAAAATATGTAATATAACTCTATTTTAAACATTTAATACTTAATAGTATCCAAGTGATATATTTCAATTTATTTCCTAGTTTGCGGTTTTCTAACAATTTTTCTCTCATTGCCACTGACCAGAAGTTCACAGGTCACAGGAAGCACATGTAAACAAAGAAAACTGTTGTGGAAGTTTATTGACTTTTTCAACTTCAGATGGGTTTGTTTACATATGTCAAACTGTATGTTGAATCTTATGCGTGTGCTTGTCATAGCACATATCCTTAAATAGGCGTCAGAAGTTTGATCACCATCACAGATATTTAATATTTTTCACTGTTTTCCCGTTTGAAAACAACCTTTTTTAGTTTTACTCGAATGGACATCTTAGGTATCCAGGTTTTGTGCTATGTTATGATCATTTTTCGTGTCTCAGGCCTAAATTCCAGTTGTGTATAGGTGCATAAATGAGTATTTTGAAACGAAAGAAGTTATGTACGAAGCAGACTAATCAAAACATATAATCAGCTGTTTGTATTTAACTGCAAGAGTAAATGTGATTCGAATTATTCATAAATATATTTTAATTAAGACATCTCTTTGCATTTTCTCACAGCACCTTATTCTGCAATATTACTAACAATAAATATAACGAAAGGTACTATTTTTGCTTTCGTCACTCCTATATTTAAATTAGATGCAAGAATGTAAGACTACATTGAATCATAAAATTATAAGTGCATCATTTTATTTGAAGGCCATCTTCAATGCCATTATATTTGTTTTCTTTGTGATGGATGGGTGTAACTATATCCCATCACTGCTTGTAGTTGTGAACTGTTGAACAGTTTGAAGCAAATAAGTTTTTTTTTAATTTTTAAACATTAAGAAGGAATTAAAATCAACATTTTGTGGGAGAGTGTGTGGGTCAAGGAATAAGTTTGAATAACTCTGTGTGTGAGTATGTGCGTATATGTATGTATGATGATAATATTCATGTGTATTCATGAATTATTTGTTTTTGCATATTGACTTGCTGTAAACACTTTACCCTGTAAGATTTCTGTATACATTTGTGCTAGTTACAAAAGTCATATATTAGCCTCAGCTGCCATGATTCATATGTTAAATCCTTGTTAGGCTGTTTTTGGTTAATGAACAAAAGCGCTTGCTATTTGCCAACTCTTTTATTCTCCTAACTATGTGATCGTACCTTAAGTGTAACAGTGCCAGTCCATACAGTAGCTCTGTAAATATAGTTATGTGTAATTGGAGTTCTCGCAGAAAATTTCACTATGATCAACTCAATTGATGTCATTCAGCATCAGAAGATTCACAAGCTGTTCAGGAAGATGCCATGAAGGATGAAGAAGAGGAGGAAGTAGATTCAGAAGAGGATGGTGATTCCTTACAGAAGGCTAAGCAAGCTCTTACAGGGCGTGGAGTCACATTGTCAGACTTGATGAATGATGGTCTGATCCATGCAGGACAGAACGTATTGTCTATTGACTACAGGGTCAGTTCTAAATGATTATCCAAAACCCTTCCCATTTGTCTGCAGTATCTAATGAAAAGATCAGTCTCTTCAGTTTGTTTATCCCTTTTAAGTATTGCTTCACTAAATTCCTCCTTAAATACTAATAATTAACACATTTGATCTTCTTATCTTGGGGTATATTTGTTGCCACTGTATTAGGCCAAAAACATGAACAAGCTATTATTTCTTGGTCAGTAACATTATTTTTAAATCTTACATATGCTTTGTACATTAAACAGTGTAGTGCTAGTTGGGGATGAGACAGAATGACTCAGTTCTATTTTGATATTTCAGTTTGGTTGCATTTTGCAGGGTCAGCGTTTTGAAGCAGACTTGCTTCCTTCTGGTAAGATTCGTTGGCAAGGATCAGAGGAAGAGTTCAGCACCCCTAGTGCTTGGGCAACCCACTGCAAACGGCTTGTGAATCCTATCAAACGTTCTGGCTGTGGCTGGGCTTCAGTAGGCTTTGCTTATTGAATTTTAACATTTTATGTAATAAAATATAAAATACAAACCAAAGTATTCATCAAATAAAATAGATTATACATCTGCTATGAATAAGCATCGACAACAAATTAAATGAACTGTGTATGTTAGGATTATAATCTTTCTGATAATTAAATGATCCTGGAAAAGGAGTTATTAGATCATCAGTATTGACTGCATCATCACTTAATTTTTCACATGTAGGAAATAATATACAATATCATAGAAAATAACTATGTAATCTTTATAAGATAGAATGATACTTTACTCGAGCTGAATACAATACTGAAGAAATTTTTTTATTGTGCATTTTGGGATAATGATGTCTTCTTATGAGACACATTGCCTATAACCTTTAAAATATAAATTTGACGATAGCTTATGAAAGCTTTGGAAATAAGTGCTTGCTTTCTGAATATTTGCTGTACTTTTTTTTCTATCCTTTTTTAAGTTATTTGATTTGTTTCCATAAGGTGAAATATAAAGGCCGCAAACTGGATACGTGGAAGACTGTGTGGTCCCGAAAACATCGGACAAATAGTCCATATCGCAGCAATGTAAGTGTTTGTTGATTCACGCTTGTTTAGACAGAGATAACATTTCATTAATGTGCATGTTTCCAGCTAATTGAAATGTGATTATCGTCTGTCATATTTGTTTTTTAATCTTCATTTGTTTGATGAGACTGATGTCAGACTTTTTAGCATGTAGTTGTAGATTTCTTATGGCACATACATTTATTTATGTCTAACACAGAAATTGTTTACAAATGGCTGTACTAACATTTATGAATTCAGTATTTGAAAACAATGCAATTATCATACTTCCAGTTTACAGAAAATTCAAAAAACCTTGACTGTAGGAAGTCTAAATATGATTCTTTAGTATGTACTTTTTTCAAAACAGATCATGAAATTGAAAATATTTTAAAAAAAGAAAAATAATAGAAGAATTGAGTGTCTGAATGAACAGTAACAAACGTTACATTGTTTTCTATACATGCAGTCTCCTTATCAGGCAGCAGCAGATGTTCAAAATGGCTCGAGTCCAGGTCTTTCTTGTGGCCAAGAAAATGGTAAACAAATTGGAGAACCACAAGATATTGTGGTTCCCAAATCTCCAGTTTCAGAAACAACATTTGCTTTGGCTGGTCCACCACCTCCAGTTACAAATAGTGTTTCATCTGCAATCAGTGCCTCAAAACCTCAGTGAGTGAATTAAGATTATTTTGCTCCTATAAAATTTTAGTAATCAAGTAAAAAAGATAAAACTTTTAAGCTGCTCATTTCAAAATCTAGTCATTTGTATGTTTCCACAAATGGGAGCTGTAAACAGCATCTAAATTTGTATTTAATGTTTGTCTGTTGCAGACATTTTTCTTTCAGCCATTTTAACTCATTAAAATACTTTCTTTCCTGTGATTATAGACCCTTTCTTTTATTTTTCAGACCATACACAAGCGTTTATAATCAGGAAGTACAGGAAGAAGGTAAATTACATGCTTTTTTAAGTTTGGGATATTGTTTTTATACATATTTAAAATTCTGTTTTTGCCATGCAGACATAATTTCAGTATAAAACTTTTTGCTGTTGTATTGTTGCTATGTTTAGGGTAGTACTTTTAGAAAATGTTTTTGTATTTTGTTCAAAGTATCTCAAATGTTTTTAGGCCATCCTGAGACTTCAAATTTTAATTTATTATTCACCTGGCTCACTTAATGCTGTGCCACGATTGTTACTAAATGTTCTAATGAGTAGTTTTACTCTGTTTTACTGTTTAATTTTTTTTTTATGTTGTTGTATGAAGAAAAAAGTCTCTTTGCTTATCAAGGGTTGAAAAAAAATAAAGGGACTTTGTTGGTTTTTTAAATATTTAACACTGCCCACTGTAGCAGGATAATATATTTCTTTCCTATATGCATAATGTTTCTTTGGATCACTGCAGCTCTCAATCTCTCCATGTCTGGTCCTCATGCGGTCGGTAAAACTAATGGTTCAGCAGATGACAGTAAGATCATGGACAGTAAAAGTGTCAGTCCCTGTTCCAGTGCCTCTTCACAGCAAAACTTTACATCCAAGTGTCAGGCGTCAGTCTCTTATTCTACCCTGGGTTCACGTAGTATTGACCAGTAAGTATTGGGCAACTTCTTTGTTATTGAAGTTGTTTTATGAGGTTCGGGAGTTAAAAGGAACATTTTACAAAGAGTTCATTGGACATGTTCTGCTAGACATAAATAGAACAGACATAATCTAAGACTAATAACAAAATAAAGATGAAAGCAAATTTTTAAAAAAATTGTGTGCATGTATACTCTGTATAATCATGTGCTCATTCATAATTTAAAGCAGGGGTGGGGAATGTCCGGCCCACAGAATCATTTGATCCAGCCCACTAAGACAACCACAGATTTCAGTAAATCTATAAACTTTTTCCTTAGCAACATCAACATCAATAAGAGAATAATAATCAAAATATAAATTTTGAGGGATGAGCAAGGAATGTCAGTCTCCTCTGGGAACTTTCTCATTTTAAACATATATTTACAGACTCAAACAGTTTTCATGCTATACTTTTCATAGGAGCAAAGCATTTTTTGTGCAACTCATTAGGAAGCGGATTGTCGTGACCCACTGGGATTGTACACTTTGCAAAAATGTCAACGCTGAACTAGACATGACCAAATAGAGCAAGATAATTTTCAAGTTTATAATTTTGTATGGCCCACGAATGGTGTAATAAATATCAAAATGGCACAGAGAATAAAAAGGTTCCCCACCCCTGGCTTCAAGAAAGATCAGTATGATAATTTCTCCAAATAAAACTGCAAGCAGTGTTGCATGAGAGCTGTCTACCATTTGATGTCTTATGTATGATTCCGTAATTGAAAACTTGAATATCATTGGTGTTTTCCCTTGAATTTCTTTTTCTCTTTTTTTTTTTTTTTTTTTTTTTTTTTTTTTTTTGGTATGGCTTAGCATAAAAATAAAACTTCTGTGAAGTATCAAGATTTTTCAGAATAATCTTTTCTTTTACTTCAGTAATCCAAACACTTTTGTGAAGTGTGAACATTTTGCCACACTTGGTAGAACACAGCCATTCACTGTCTCCATTTCTACAAATGCAATGCTCTTAATGGTAAGTATCACAAATCCACAAGTGAACTTTGTACAACTAACTTCTCAGTTTATCATATTTAATCAAAATGAGGGGAAATAGAACTTTCTGTTTGCAGTTCCTCAAAGAAGGCAACTATTTTTTTTTTAATTTGTTCTGTGGTTGTGCTTTTTCTGTTAACATTGTAGGATTTCCATAGTCATCTGACAACTTCAGAAGTCGTTGGTTACTTGGGTGGCCACTGGTCCCAACAGACGCATCGTAAGTAACTAATAAGCCTAAGATTTTTAAGTTTTTGTAGTGTTTGATACCTATAAGTAAAGTAAACAACGGATCAGAAATGAAGTGTAAATAGTAGAGACCTAATGTTCAAAGGTTATAGATCACATATTAGAGAAGATAAAATTTAATTGGTTAGGGTCAATTCTAGCAATGTTATGCTCAGTGCTGGATCTCTTGTGCTTATAAATCATTATGACATGCCAGATTGCTTCTTTTCTTTCAAGAAACATCTGACTACATGCAGAAAAGTATTATAAACAAAGCACCCCTCCATTTCTTCGCCTCTCCCCTAAAAAATATCTAAAGTTATACACTTAAAACAGACAAATTCTTGACAGTCATATTCTGAGTTGTATGTTTAATATTCCTTCTTAGTCTAACTATCTACCTGCAAGTTAGGTTGAAAATATTTTTCAAAAAAGCATCTGTCAACCAAAGTGAAAGATTGCCTTCTGTGCAGATGTGAGGATCACTCAGGCTTTTCCTTGTAAATGTCGTCTCGGTGACATTGACAAGGCACCAATTGTTGAAGAGGAGGTAAGCATTGTACATGGTATGGAGATGCACAAAATTATAAAAGTAGGGGGCTTAGTAGCATTTTATTTTATTTTTTACTTCCTTAGTGGTGCAGAATCAGATTACAGGGGGTGAAACTTGATAAAATGCTTATTGGGGTATATTTATTGACTGTTTTAATTTTCACAAACACTGTAGTTACATGCTTCTCTGTGCCAATACAAGAGATATCATTAGAAGAGAATGCAGGTTACCAACTTTTTAAGACACTTTTGTATTTATTTGTGTGCATATTTATATATCACTGTCTGTA
This sequence comes from Pomacea canaliculata, assembly GCF_003073045.1. Taxonomy (NCBI): domain Eukaryota; kingdom Metazoa; phylum Mollusca; class Gastropoda; order Architaenioglossa; family Ampullariidae; genus Pomacea; species Pomacea canaliculata. The sequence goes on along the minus strand of NC_037590.1, from coordinate 34,546,095 downwards.
TTTCTGGGGAGTTGAGTTATGTTTTTTAATTTCATTGGAATCTTGTCTGAAATCTGCTAAAAATGGACCATTTGCTTATCATGTGATATTTAAGCATGACTGCCCCATCCTAAGCATGAATTTACTCAAACGGTTTCATTTTTATTTTCTTTTTGTTCAGATTCGACAGGGTATGGTGAAACAGGGATGCAGTTTGGTTGGATGGTACCATAGTCACCCACACTCTCAGGCAGATCCAACTTTAAAGGACATAGACTGCCAAACATCTTACCAACTTCGCATGAAGGGACCTGGTGGTGTCTATCTTCCTTGTCTCGGGCTTATTTTCTGTAAGAGTTTTTGTTGTGGCTATTGGAGAATAATGCAGCATATATAATTTTTTAAAAAGATATGGCCCAGATAAAACAAGTCCAGAACAACATTATAGACATAGCTGTGCTTTTTCACAGTTAGTCAAAATTATGCTAACACTGAAATAAAGAAGAATAATCCATTAATGTCAACATAATTTTTTGCTAACCCTATATATATATATACACACACTTATACGTACCCTTAAAACATTTTCCAACAACTCAGAGTCTACCTTTTGCTCTCTTATTTGCAGAGAATGGATACCAGTATTGTATTTTAAGTTCTTACTGTTTCATAGAAAACTAAATAGTTTCTAATGAACATTAAACTTGAAAATATGTTTTTTATCCACTCTATCTAATGTTGCATTTGCTGTAGAGGTTTTATTTCTTTTGTTGTTCGTGTTTGGCTGTTGCTTTTTTCAATCATTTTTATGGGTATATTGTGCATGATGTTACTTGAGTTTTGGAAATCTAAATGCTGGATTTTATGTAAATCCTTTGAAATGTTGAGGTTTTATTTTCATGCTTACAACAAGTTAAGAAGAGTGTACAGTCATCTGTTATTAATATTCACTATAAACATAAGATTTTCTTTTTCAGCACCATACAACAAACGAGCAACTAAATCAGAGTCCAGCTTCGAGGCATTTTGGATTTTGCCACCTCCAGAGGTATATTCTGTCTTCATCAGCTTATTATGACCTATGAAATCTCTTGCTGCAGTTGCTTTCTAAATGGATGATCAAAGACTTATATGGCCACGGTTAACAATATAAGGCTGTTTAGATGAAACTGTCCTCTGTGTGTGTTTTTGTTTTTTTTTTGTTTTTTTTTGATGGCCTTCTCTTCATAAATGAAATCTGTGTTGGCTTGTTGAGGAATTACTTTTTTATGAGTATATTTTGTCCTTTTGAATGGTGGTCAATTTTCATTGATTTTTAATGCGGTTTGAAACTATAAAGTTGTATGCTACATAGATACATATATCTGTTTTCTTGTATAGCACCTGCCAACTGGCTATGGGATGCCTATGCACATGAAGTGCAGTCTTCACCAAAGCAGCTCACTTTCTGAAGAACTTTTGAGCGAAATGGTAAGAAACATTTTGTACATATGTGTACATATGATACGGGTTCTGGACAACCATGGTACACAACTAGGTGCACAAAAATTATGCATTTGTATGATCAAGTGTTTAATATAAACATTCTCTATATTCTATCTATATAAATGCTCCATTATTGATCATAGAATGTGTCATAAAAGCACTTTTGCAGAAATATTTATATTTTAGATGGTTTACAGTATTTCCGTAGCCTATTTCATCACTGAGAAGTGGGGGGATAGAGACTGCATTTACTTTTTTATGAGGGTGGAATTCATCTTATTTCCCTCTTTTTTTCCCTCAATTCTTTGAAAGGTCAAGTATCCATTTAACAGCAAGGTTAATTGGGGTACACTGCATGGGGATAGAACCAGCTTGAGCACACACTTTGGCCTTGGATGCAAGCACTTTTAATGACTTGGATGCATACTTGCCCATTTTTACAGATGTTTGAAAAAAAGATCATGTCTATACACAAAGTTTGTTCTTTTAAGACAGTTGCACCATTTCACATAACATCACTGTAGCTTTATTGTTCATGCATGATGCTTGCACATTACTTTCGCATAACCTTTACAAAGTATTGACCTTACATGCTTATAATTATAGTCATCATTGCAGAATCAGCTTGCTGACTACTACAGGGCAGCACCTGACAGGGTGAGATGGAGGGAGCTGTGGACTGATAGTTTGACATTTATGGAAAAAATTAAGGTAAGAATAGAAAGAAGTCCTTTTTGAGAATCTGTGATGGCATTTCAAGAAGTCTGTTGACGTTTCATTACAGTCTTGGACAGTGTCCTCATTTAGTTATTCCAAAGCAATAAATGTTAGAACCTTTGCTTAAGCACATAAAAAATGCTGAACTAAGAAAATAGTTTTGATTTCTCTTATAAGATACTTTTATTTTCTTTCTCCGACAGCGATCTCTTAAGTCAAAACTTCCAAAAGATCAAATGGAAAATGGATCGTTCTTTGCCTACATGCATCAGCTGCTGACACGGAAATAAAAACATTTGTTTGAATGGAAAGAGATGGGGGAGCATAGAATTTGCATGAGAGAGAGGAAGAGAGAATGAGAAAGAGACAATGTTGATATTGCAAGACACAAGGTGAATATTTTCAATCAAGCAATATGCATTACGCAATATATAACATACAGACTTAATTTGTGTGTACATCTGTGCTTGAATTATTTGTGCATGTTTATATCAGTGTATCAGGCATGCATGGACACTGTTAATATGTTCAGTAGCTTACAGAAGTAAGCACAAGGGTAACCATGTACCTGAAGGTTAGCATTATGCATAATGCATTGTGATTGTAATTATTTGTAGACCTGTTGGACTTAAATACGCACAATGTGGATGGAGAAGTCCTTTACTATTGAAAATGTTTTACTTGTAACCTTTTAAATTGTTTTTAATATCATACCATATAGAAATGTGAAACTACTGACAGTGTTTTCTGATTTGTGAAACTTTCATTGTCTAGGCTTTTGTATAATATGCCTTTACCAGATGATAGGAAATGCAGACTTTTTATTTTTAAATCACTTGTTCATCTTGCTCTTAGAGGCAGCTTTGATGATGAATCTAGCGTTCATCTACAGAGTATATCAGGTATGGGTGTAGCATCCAGTCTAGTAGTGCATTAGCCTGCTGTACCCTGCACCTGGTCTGATCTGGATAGATGACAGTAGGCATCTGGTGTCTAGGGTCATCTGTACAGAGCTTTAAATGTCTTCATCTTTGTTGGGCCAACATGTTTTCACCCCTGCCTGTCCTCAGTTCCACATTTTGCCATTCCATCAGCCTATTCATTGTATCACAGGGTGATGGTATCGACTGTAGAACAATTTTCAGACAATTGGTGTTTCTCAGTGCTGGTGTCAGCTTAGGCAGCATGTTAGTGTTGGCAGCCTGCAGCACAGATGGGGCATCATTTAGATGACCTGCAAGTTTTAGTTTGCTTTGCTGCTGATAGTTTGCTGTGCAAATCAGGGCTTTGACTTTGGGTCTCTAGTTGCTGCAGTGAGAGTCTATTGGTATGGCTACCACCTGCCTTTGTAATGGATGTATCCCTCAGCATCTCCATTTGAGATTGAATTGCATCCATGGTTGACCCATCTCTATTTAAGCCAATCTCTGTGTTTCCTGGTGGGTACTTTTCTTCAAGCATAAGGATTGTGTTGCTATTCTTGTCCTTGGCTGTGAAATGGGGAGCTGTGGTACAGATGCCAAAGCAGTTCTCCATCTCTTCCCAAGATGATCATTAAAAAGGAATTTGATTCTCTTCTTCTGTAGGTAGTTGTTTATGATGCTGCCTCTGCAGCACCTGTATCTCTCTCTCACAAAGCTAAGTCTTTTAATCCACTGGTACTTATTGCCACTGATGCACACAAATATGATGCCGCTGTGTTGGAGTTTCATTAAAAGCCCATTTTTCCACACTTTGTCGAATGACTTTAGCATGTCAGTGAAGACTGCTAAGTTAACCTTTTGATTGTGACAAGCTATTCAGTCACATCAGAAAGGTTTGTGGTTTAGTCTTCTGCTGTTCTGAACTTCTGTGCACCTGCTTACTCTAGTACAGGGGTGGGCAATTAATTTTCCCAAGGGGCCGCATGAGACATTGGGATGGTTTTCGAGGGCCGGACTAACATAGTTAACTCAGTTTTACCCAATACTGTATATATTGTATATATACTGGCGGGTGGGCGGGCGGGCCGGTCAGAGACAGGAGTTTGCCCATGTCTGCTCTAGTATGATGATGATGCTCTCTGCTTCCAGGCTTCACTACATGGTATAGTTGATAATGCTCTCTATATGCATACACATTTTGTCCAACTGATGGTACAGAAACTCAGGACTTTCACTTGATAGGTAATGGGGATTATCCTAGTCTCTTCCCAGCACTAGGTATCCTGGCCTACTTTCCAGCTTAGATTAAATATTGTTGAGAACATTATTGGCAGGGTGTTGAAATATCGTATATTTGATGTGAAGATTTCTTTTTTTCGGTTGCTTGATGGCATTCTTCAGTTCCTGCATAGTGATGTCTTTTATCATGGAATCATCTTCCATTATTCTTGCTGTTCATTCCTATTTTTCTCTTTTGAATCTCTTTTTGCAGGCTCTAAGGGATGGTGACATCCATGGGCCTAGGCAAATGCATTAGCAGTCTTTTTGCCAGTTAATTTCTTCTTCAAGCGTGATCTTTTGTCCCTTGGATTCTTTGTTCAGTGCTCTAGTTGGTCTCCACAATTTTGGGGTGTCTATGTTGGGGGTTTTTTCAGTCTTTTTCTTCAGCTTCTTTTTAATTCCAGTTTAGTTCTCATAAACTTCGCTTTTTTTCCTGCAGTTTAATAATTTTTTTTTTTTTGTAGGGTTGATCTGAGTCTCCTTCCTTGCTTTATAGAATTAGATTATGTGCTGTTTGCTGTTTATTTGTCCATGATGCCATGTAGTTATTTCTCACACTTTGTGGAATGATTTCTTTGGCTGCCTTGATGATTCTGTTGTTATAATCTTTGACAGCATTATTAATGTCACTTATTTGACTGTGAGTGGTCCTGTGAGCTCATTGGTGCACGTACTGAACAGTCCCCATTGTGCCTTTTATAATTCTATACTTCTTGAAATAGTAGCAAGTACTAGGTGGTGATTCTTTATCCTAGCTGTTCTTTGCCTTTCTGCTGATTTTCCTGTGGATGTCATCAGTGCAGTATACCATGTATGGTGGTGATATGTGCCAGCAGTGTGAGTAGGTTGGTGTCTGTGGGAAGATTTCTTGTCCCACCAGGCTTCTTCTCACGACTACAGTGTCGTGTTCCCAACTGGGCGTTTATTCTCCATCACTGCTTTCTCTTATAATAGATATTACCTGTATAGTGTTAAGTGCTAGCATGTTATCATTGAAGCAATAATAGTTTATCCCAGTTATGATGCTGTCTTGAGTTCAGTGTACTCTATGTTGTTCACGTGTCTACTGCTTTCACTGACATTCAGGTTGTTTTTGACTAAAGTCATCACTTTTCCTCCTGCCTTGTCGATCACTCCAGAAATCCTGATATCCTCTGATGTTGAATGGCTTTCCCTCTTGCAGATGTGTTTCTTGAATGCAGCAGATGCTGACGTTGTTTTGCTGCAGGAACCAGTTTAATGTTCCTTTTGGAAAGAGTGCATGATGGTAATATTGGGATTATCCTTGATTTTGGTGGAATGTTGGATAGCTGCATTCCTTTCCCATCCCCTGGCTCCACAGGGTGAATTGAAAGGACCTCTAGTCTCCAAGGGTCGATTACCTTGAGGAAGGAGCCTGGCACTGCACCTCCTTAGTGGACAAGCACCACTTCTAGAAATGTCTGAGTGGCTGTTGTTGTGTAGTGTGGCTAATTTGAGTGTGACTGTGGCCCAACACCTTATTCAACACTTCAGATTTGTTTTGGTTATCTGCCCATTGCTCGTGGTCCTTGTCCTTCATCCCAGGTCCAGAGCTTATAATGTATATCTGTCACTTAATTTAATTCCCCTCATCTACCCATCAACTGACATGCACCCTACCTGTTTGTTGGTGCCAATGCGTAATGGTATGTCATACTGCCTTAAATCCTCTAGTTGAAAAGATTTGCACTAAAAATGTAGGTTTTAGCAGTTCAGGAAAACTTTTTTCCATGCATTTCTTATAAATACTTTGACTGCAGACCAGTTATTAATTGAATGCGATAAAAAGTGGAGTTTACTTACACATTTTCAATGTTAAGCAGTGTTGTGCTACACTTGTGATTGGGGCTACTTGTAGCTGCCTCCCCAAAATTTTACAAACATTTCTAATTCCTGTATAGCAGCTCACTTTATCAGACACATTGACATTTTTAAAGTGCATGGCTTATAAATTACTATCAGTTGTTTCACATTTTTCATAAGCGGGTGTGAGTATTTAAGACCTATTATTACAAATAGGACCTTTAATTTTGTATATTGACATTGAAATAAATCTACTAAGGCATTTATCATGTGTCATTTCTGTTCTCTGTTTCTGTTACAGTAGCACATATGTTGTACATAAATACATTTTTATTTTCATGGCAGATCGTTTACATGGAGAAATAATCATACATATGCACTTACTTACTCCACAATATGCATCCATTCTTCTCTGTATAATCAGTGTGTGAATGCATTGCCCACACTTAAAAAATAATATTTTTACCTTCACATGACTAGAATATTACATTGTAGCATACATTTTGAATATGATTAGAATTGATCTTTTTATGTCTGATTTCTCTGTTGCTTTCACAGTTTTATGAAGACGGATCAGCTTTTAAAGAAAAAAGATAAAGCTGTCCAGACACAGTTTAATTTTTTAGAGATAACTGGAAATTTGACTTTCTACTGGGTACATTTATGTCATAGCTTGTCTGTGCTGACAAGTTCATAAAAACATTCATAATTTCGAATAACAGAAAGCTGAACTTAAGACTGCTGTTTATAAATAAATAGAATAATGAGAACAATGAGAATCAACAAAAAAGGTAAAATGATGTGAACTTATGTGGGAAAAGGTTCTGAAACCACCAATTTTTTGGAGCCATAAATTTAATGGATGAAAGTTATCTGATAATTATCCTGTGTGCATTAGCCGTTTTAGGGCAAAAGAATTATTTAAAAACCCAGTCAGCACTTCGGTGTGAGGACAATTTTCTTTAGCAAACCATTGTTGCATTTTTGAGCCCCCTTTAAGTAGACAGTATGACTAGTCATAACCTCACTCAGGCTTGAAATCAAGTGGTACTGATCAAATAACATGGACACAACACAGTGTCAAGGAAATCGAAAATCCATCCCATATGATGCCGTCCCTTCACTTTCTGTGGAAATTTTAGGTAATTATTGCTGTATATTATGGAATCATATGCAGATGTAAAGATGTTTTTGTTTACATACATGCTCATAGTCATACACACATTTGTGTACACTTGGATCGGCCCGTGCAATTGTATGCATGAAATATATATGCATATCATTTGCTTTTAAATGTTAAAATTTGTTTGCCATTTTGCATATACAATGTTCACATTCAGGTTTTGTTGTTAAAACAGGATGTATTTGTAAAAAGGAAAAATAGTATAAAGGCAGCAGAAACATCAGTTCCCTTTAACGTGGGAAACTGAGTACTCTCTGTTCCTATGTTATTTATCATCTTTGCTTAGAATTCCTTTGGTAGTAGTTTAAATATTTATTTTTGCACAGGTTATATGTGATATTTAGTGCTGGCTAAACTATGTGCTTGTGTGATGTCATTAATATGCTCTGATCATGACTGTTATTCTTATGAAAATAAGACTTCTACTTTCCCAGGTGATATGACCATAGTAATTTGTTTTAGCAGCCATCTTTTAGCATTTAAATGGCATCATCAGAGATGACAGACTATGATTTTTTTGTAAACTGAGTGTTATCAGTTCTATGACTTCTTAATATGTTTGAGCTGGCCTTTCTTCCACTCTGGAAGTTGCAACAAACTAGTTAAAAAGGCCAGAAGCTTATATCCATCCACAAAAAAGGACCATCATATCCCTTGTGTTATCTAGTCGATCAGTGCAGATTCAGTTTAAAGTTTAGGGGACACACATTTTGCTCTCATTACTTTCTAAGTGGTTTGCCATGGCATGCTGTCATCAATTAGAATAATAGTCATATCTTATACTGCAGTGCTATAATCTGTCAAGTTCCATGAAGTAATAATTTTTTTTTACATTATTCTAAAAGGGATGCCTTGTAAGCACTTCTAAAAAAGAAAATTTAATTGTTTTTTGCATGGTTAACATCTAAATGCAAGAAGGGCAAGCAGAATAAGCATTATTTTGTCTTACTAGCTGGCTCCATGTGGTTTCAAGTAGGCTTCTTTCGTACATGTATAGATGTAAAAATGGTGCTAGAAAAAACAGTTTCATTTTTTTTCTGTCATCTACATCTTGCTCTGCATGATCACAGAACTTGCATGCACTCTTAACATGTTTCATCAGTTCCTCAAGAGCTGTGCAGACCAATTGTGAATTTATTCATGACATGTTAAAAATTAAAAAAAAACAAGTTTTGCTTTGTATCACTGTTCCAGATTCTGGTATGGGAGTGATTTGCTATCTTCTAAAACAACATTATTCATTTCTTAAATAGTTCTTATCCCAAGGAGCTTTAAATGCAAAAATAACCAACCTTGTAGACTTTGGCTGAAGAAAAGCAATAGTAAACAGTGGCCATACTTAAATTAGATCAACTTGCTAATATCTATTATAAGAGAAATTTCCTCAGAAAGTTTTGTTCTCCCCAATACTTTATATCAAACTTTTGAATTGTTCTCTACTACAATGACTTCTGTATGTCCACCAAAATTGCATAAACAAGCATGGTAACATGGCAAAGTAATTTTTCAAATATGTCTGCATATAAATGTATAGCAGGTAGTGAAACATCATCCCAAGCTACTTATAGCTTATGAGTCCACAGATACACAAACCTCCACATACACTTGCTCCCTCTCTCATTTATAGCAGACATGATCAATTCTTTTCTGATAATTTTTTTAATAAATATGAACAAGACAAGAAATACAATATTAATACTTCAACTCTCTTATAACAGATAAATTTTCAAATTATATCAGCACTCAAAATAAACACCTTAAAGCTTATTCTAAAAACTTAATATTTCATTGTAGGAGTAAACTGCTTTATATTCAGATTTGATATGTCCTCACCTATAAATAAAATGCAAAATTCACTTCACCTCAGTGTATAAAACAATTACAATCATTTATACTAAAAATTTGTTAGTACCCTGATATAAAGCAGAAAATCAGCTGATAACTTTCGGAGAAATCAACCTGAATTTGTAATAAGTTGGCATTACTCTAACAGATTTTTAATTTTAAACACAACTAAAAGAAAATGTAATCCTTGCTTTCCCCTAATAGCTCCTAAAGAAAAACGATGCAGCTTCAGCCATGTTTAAATGTAGTTATGAAAATGTATGAGACTGAGAAACTGGAATGTTTGGTGACTGTTGGTATTGTTATTGTTTAATGCTGAACACATGAAATAATCCTCACAGAGGATTAATGCTTGACAGAATCAATTTCCAAATTAAGTTATAACGCATTAAAAAGAAAACTACACAGACTTGCTGTCATTAGATGTTTTTATAGTGCAGACATTTATTTCTGAATGTGTCATGGTTTTATTATTGTCTACCTAGTATTACACATTTTTAAAATATTGAATGATTGATGTTAAAAATTAGTAACAAATGCAAATGCTTAAATGTTTTTAAGTTCTGGAATATTGTTTTTTTCCTTATAAGTTCTTTCCACATCTTTCAGGAAAACACTTCTGGGTAAAATTTTTGTATTTCTAACCCTTTTCTATTATTTGTAGTGCTAAGAAAATAATAGCATAGATTTTACTTATGTAAGGCACAGAAAATGTTAAAATGACATTCACTTTCAAAGGAAAATGCACAAATTCATTTTCTTCCTCTTTAAAAACACAAAATCACAGGTACACTTCAAACATGCATTAGTAATCCTCAAAATATTATTGGTAAAAAAGCAGTTCTGCACCACAACTCACATGGTGTTCATTGGAAGATTTTAAACTAATTTCAATGTGAAATACACTTTTTGTAATAATGTCGTGTTAATTCCATTGCTTTTCTGTGGAAAGACATTTTATGGGTTCTATGGAAGATGTTTAACAGCCATTGTTAAAAAAAAAATGTAGCGAGTTCTAAGCTGTACTAATCAAACTAATTCATTCTACATTTAACTTTAGAATTGTCTATATTCAGAAAAAAAGACAATCTGATTGTTTTGTTTGGTGAATAGCCAACAATTTTACCATTCAAACATCCCATACAGAAACAAAACAGGCATATTTTTTTGATAAACTCTTCAGGGTTTTTGAATCAGAACTTTCCTCGTGAAAAGATCTTTTTTTTTATCTCTATCTCCCTACATCTCTCTATACCTCAGAAATTTTAAAAAAAATTAAATGAAGCACTAAATGAAATGGCCCTAAAGCTCATCATGTTTTGGACCACTGAACTCTTCATGAGAAATAAAGCCATCTTTGTCTTTATCTTCATGTTCAAAAATTTGAGACACAATAGTATTGTGTTGCTCATCATTAACATCTGGGGGAGGCCCACCTGGGACGTTCTGTGCACTCTTGGCTTGCTCCTTCAGGAAGTTAGACACCTGAGAAAAAGAACACAACCAAATATAATAATCCAAGACAATGTGTGGCTGTTTCTTGTACATGTAATAGTAATGTTCTGCACAGAAGAACATGTACACTTACGAGAGGCATGGCTTCTACTGCTTTAACTTATGTTTTCGCAATAAAAATTTGGCATTTTGTTCTCTATTCCAACAAGAAAAGGCCAGTAAGCCTTATTGAGCCAACATTTGATATCTTCAGATGTTTGCTAACAACTTTCACTTATTCCATACAGATTTATTATACACTCAAAAATTTTAAGCACAGCAATGAACAGATCTGAAACCTTTAAGAAAACTGACATGCTTAGGTGTGTTACATGACTAATAGGCTCTGCATAAATCAAGCTCTACTTCCCAGGATAAATAGGTTAATGCGAGTTCCCAATTATTGTGTTAAAATACTTCTTCATACCTCTTCCTGAGAAAGCAGCTGATCTCCATTAGCATCAATTTGCTTAAATACATTAGGCGGAACAGCTCCATCCTTTATGTCAAGAAGTTCTACTTCAAATGTCAGTGTTGACATGGGTGGAATAACTTCTCCTGCAAAGCCCATTTTATACAACTTTTAATGATTTTCTTTAGTTGCCCTTTTGCCTTTGTTGATATAACCACACAAAAGAGAACAAAAAGTGTGAGTGTTTGTGTGTGTGAAAGCAAATGTTAATGCCAGTGAGAATATGTGTTAACCTGTCTACATGGTATTGACTACATACGTAACATATTGGTTGGCGAGGAGAAAAACAAAACCCAGGCTTTGAAGGGATTATTAAGGTAAAATAAAACTGTTTAGAATCTAATAAAGAATACTATCATTCTGAATTTCATCTATTTTCATGTCTGTTCATATGCAAAAAGTTGAAGGTTATGTAGGGTGTTATGTTAAATAAGAGAAATTATGCACGTTTGTTTCAACACAGTCTTGTTCTCTGGTACTTTATTCATTTGGAAAAATGCAAATGGGAAGGTCTATTTTAATCAAGATTACAGATGCAGACAAAACAAAAACCCAACGTGGCATCGCTCAGTAAGCGTGTGATTATGATGATGACAATTACTTGTTTCTCAAACATCGACTTACTGATCTGTCACATTTGAGATTCCATTCTGCTTGCTTGCAATCATAGCTACAAGCATGGCTTTCTTTTCCACTTCATCCAGAACCAGTTACAGGCTATTTTGTACTCTAGACCACTGACATATTCTGCACTTTGGCAATCCCCTTCCCCAATAAACCAGCCAATGATATCACATTCACTAGTACAGGTTATCAAATTTAAGCTAGAAATGTGATTTAAAAAATCACTAGTAATAACCCTGGCAACACAGTTCTCTTCCCATTAAATACTGATTTTCCTAACCTCTGTGCCCCTAGTCAAATGCCTTGCTTGCTTGCCCAGTGGTAAAACCAACAGCCCTGCCTACTTCCTTGAGACACACACATATATCACATGTATCCACTCACAAACTCTCCATAACAGGTGCTCAGTTTCTAGACATCAGGGTAGAAATTTTTTAGTATGAGAGTGGAACATAATAGGCTTTGAGATAACTGGACAGTTTAGCAAACTGATTGACTGGTACATGATAGCTGGAGACAGGTTGTACATCTGTTCATATGACACCTATGACCTACTTTTGATATAACATCTGCACTCCACTACGTAGTTACAACAGGCATTTCTCTGCTTTAAATTATGCTTATATTATAAACCTATAATCTTTTGCTTTAAAAACAAAGCTTATCTTCTCCTAAAAGTCAAATAAAGTGTTCCACTTAAGCAAAAATATGAAGAATCAAGTGTGACTTATACAAATTGAATAATTTAACTGATCCCCAACTCTGAATATGATTGTTATATTACAGTCAAACTCCACAAATTGTTGGTTTACTTTTTTAAGTCCATTATCCATTTAAAACGAACCATACATCTTTCAGACAAAAGCCACCACACATCTTGTAACAACTAAAATGATAAGTGAGCTCGATTGTGGAGCAGAAGGTTGCTTATCTGAGGCCTGCTTTTGCCTATAGCTGATTTATTAAGGGAGGCAAAGACTGAAAGTGGATGGAAAAGAAGGGAAATAGGGAACTGAATTCCACCTTCCACATTCTCTGTCCTTGACAAAGTAAACAGCAAATGTTCACTGCCCCATCTGCACCTAGGCTATGGGACATTTTATCTTTACTTTTATCCAATAACCTACTGGCCATACTACAACCAGTTTCAGTTTCTTGGGTAAAGAATATGGAGGAGAAAGAACAAACCTTTCTCTTTGTCACCTGTGTGGTTTGCTGCTGTGAGAACAGAACTTTTCCTGCCATAAGCACTAGTGAGCTTTAAACACCTAGCCAAATCCAAACGAGTTATGGAATGTGCTGTTATCATTATCTTTATCATCATATATTTCAATTTATACCTGCTCCTTGTTCTCCATACCCAAGGCTGGGGGGTATTGTAAGTTTTCTTTTCTCTCCAACACACATATCAAGTAGTCCCTTCTCCCATCCTTGTATCACCTGGCCAACTCCCAGCTGGAACTCAAATGGCTGGTTTCTGTCTAAGCTGGAAATTTAAAAAAAAAAAACAAAAAAACTTGAACACACTTATGAATTTCAATCATTGGTATGACCTGGCTAATCTGCATGTCCATATACCTTGTTTCATGTTGTTTATTTCTCTCTTAGCAAAAGATGAGAATTTCACAAAAGAGAAAAACATCACGGTAATGTTTCAAGGTATTTATGATGTCAAGCCAACGGTCAGTGTAAACTGCCAAGAGTATTAATACATGTACAAAAATATTGATCAACCACATGGAATTCATATTTGCTATTACAATCAAGTCTTAATTGTTACAATGAAGTCTCTACTAGACACCTGCATCAACCAGGATAATTTCATTCTTGATGTGAGAAAATTTTTAACTATTAATGCAATAAATAACTGATAAAATACATACGTCATTATCAGATTTTGTATTGTGATTATTGTGTCAATAGCTTAGTTTTAAATATATTGAGAGCAAAAGCATACATTCTGCATATACATAACTGCATTCTTTCTCATAGTTTTTGTAGCAAATCCCTTCGAAAGTTAAAGCTATGTTCCTCTTGAAATTGAAGGTTTTGATGTGCAACAACCATCACCTCAATGAAGCAGAAGAAGTTGCCTCCCATGTTGTCAGTAGTTGAATTGTGGCCAGAGAGCATAGATGTATACTCTCTGGTGTTGCTACCCCTTAATTTCTTGCCTCACACTACCTGGCAGTGCTGCAGTAAAGCGACACAGTGAGGGTCGAATTGTTCTGGTTCTAAATCTCGTCTTGCGCATTTCTTCTTCGATGTGGATTCGTTTGTTTAGCCGGTCGTTGGAGGTGTACTCCCAGCTTCCGTTCCCTTCACCGCCCCTCCCCTTTCTAGCATCATTACTCTGTTACAACCTTCATACAAAGCAACCGTCCAGCTAATGGACTAATGCTACTTGCAACATTCAGCAAAATAGTCTAAGCTAAAGCAAAACTGAAAAAAATACACATAGCATGTCGGTATTCGGCAAAAACTGAATCTCTGGGTTTGCTACTCGATTACATCCGTGAAATAAATTTAATTTCAGCTAATTCAAAATAAGTTCTCACTTCTAAAATTATAATGAGTATCACTTAATATATATCCTATGTAATTTAAGCCATGTGACTGATAAAGCCTTAAAATTATGCTGCTCACAAATGTATCACTTCATCTATAATTTCTAACCCATCAAACTCCATAAACTTTTGAAACATTTTTAAACGTGCATTATGCTAAGAAAATTGAACTCTCGTTTCAAACCTTTACAGTCAGACTCCATCGTGTCAAATCTTTGTCTCATTGCGCAAACCGAAATCATTTCAGAAATGCAGCTGACTTGGAATATATGTTATAAACGTCGCACAGTTCACACTCTGTTGTCATGACGCTATCTACAGTGTTGTATGTATTTAATTACTCCTTCCGCAAATATTGATATCCAAGTTTCGAAATGCAATGAGTATAATATGTTGCTGTTTTCTTTGGTTGAAATATCAAGTAGAAAGAAGAGCATTTTATCCATATAATATCTCTGACAATATGCTGCATGGCATGTGACGTGAAAACCGACACCAGCATAACGTGCTATAAACTTTATCACTTTGAAATCCTGCAAGATAATTCGCGCCATGATTATCGATTTTTCATAACGTGCAGCATTGAGAGATTAAACATTTAATTTGCACTCACCTGGAATCAAACTTCACACCAGTGGCTGTTAAAGTGCCGGTATAATGCATGGACAACATGTCATGTTTTTTAGTCTTCCGTTCGCATTTTTCTGGCATGAAAAGAACTTCTTGAACAACTTTTTCTTCTGAGGAAGCGTCGTCTGCACTTGAAGGCAGACCTAAGAAGCAGACGATTCCAATACATGCAATCAGGATAATTCGCAAAGT
Organism: Pomacea canaliculata; assembly: GCF_003073045.1. Classification (NCBI taxonomy): domain Eukaryota; kingdom Metazoa; phylum Mollusca; class Gastropoda; order Architaenioglossa; family Ampullariidae; genus Pomacea; species Pomacea canaliculata. The sequence continues at coordinate 34,530,879 of NC_037590.1, read as the reverse complement.
GGCCATATTGTTGTCACTTTAGTTACGAAGACACCGTTCTCGAGTCGACCGACCTACAAGGCAGACAGCGAGGCACGGGGCTAGTTAAATACACGCTGTACTCGACGTGGCGATTTGTCTTCTGTCGAAACACAAGCGGAAGTTGGCGAGGGTAACGCGTGGCTTGTATTGGCTGTTTCTGAGTCACATGTCTCCCGTCGTCTGCTGCAGCAACGCAAAGAGGATCACCTCTGTGGTTCTAGCATCAAATTAGATATATACTGTACCTCTTAATGTACGAATAAAGGGAGATGAAAAAAAGAATATGTACTGGTTGATATCTCTTTAATCAAGCACTCCTTACAGATTATTATCCAAAAATGTGCATGGAGACCGCAAAACAGCTGAGATACATGGAAATTATAGTGAAGCTCATCTATTTAAAAAAAAACAACAAAACAAAACAAACAAACAAACAAACACAAAAAAAGAGAAACAGAAGAAAGAAAACAGACAACGACGACGGAGACAAAAGAAATGAGAAATATTACAAGCCACGAATGTGTAATAAAGGTCATACACAGACATCAATTAAGAAAACGTGGATGAAAGCACTGCGCGCTTTTAACGTAACTGGCACTTTGTCGAAGTATTACATTCTTAGTATGATTTTATGTTATATAACAGTTATATTTTGTTAAAAGTTGAATGTATCTGGCAAGAATTAATATTCCAGGTTATATTTGGTAGGGGCGCTCTGCTCCGGAATATTTTTATTTTTTGCATTGTCAGATGTTACCGCTGGTTCCAGGTAATTACATGCACCGACTGGTACCAACTGACGAGTGATTATGCTGGTCCTTTAGCGCTGGAACTGGTAGTCGGAGGGAAACAGTTGGACAGACGGAGCAGTTTACTAATTTCAACCCTTCAGGCCTGTCTTGAACGGTGATAGGCAGGTCCCGCGTGGAACGACCAACTCAATCCTACGTGTTTTCTATGTCCACCTCGGAGTCGACCTCCCTCTAACAATCTTCGAATGATATTTTAGACAGAGTGCGTGCTGAGACGCATGGCCGAATCAGACAAGCTTAACTGATGCGAGAAAGGGTTCCATGTTCCGAACGAAATCATTGGTTTTGCTCTTCCTGTACGAGATTTGCAGCAGCCCCTTCAGGCTAATGGTCTCGAATACCTGTATTTTCCTCTCTGTCTCGGCAAGCATGAACAGTTTTATTTGTGCTGTTTCCTCCGGTTCTGAAAAAAATGCTACTACAGCACGATAAATGCAGACTTTCATCGTCCGAATAATCCGAAATGTCGCTCATTTTCTGTCTCTGTGTTTGCTGTTGACTGCTGGCAACGTTGTGAATGGTGTACTAGCTTGATGTACATCGTTGATCGCAGGTGCGAATCACATACTTTGTTAGCGGATAATTAATCAACGGATGGGTTTTGGATGCTTAAATTTACAGGTTAGTTTTATACAGCCTATATCTACCGGTATCTGAAAAAAAAATTGCAAACCATTCAGGCTGTTCGCTTTCTGCAGCTGTGCTCCTGGTAAAACTGCTGCACAAAAGAAATTGTGCAATACAACTTTTACTCCGAGCAAACGTGGGCATTGTTGTCATTTGAGAGAATATTCTGTGAGTCAGAGAGAGAGAGAAGGAGGAAAAAGCTAGTGGCAAAGTAGAGAGAGAGAAGGGGATCGGGAGGCGAGTGCTTTTATCTCATTCTCCTGAAGTTTTGTGCTGAATATATATTCTGTCAGCCTGTAACGTGAGGTGGTAACATCAGTTTATATGTTTAATTGTTTCGCGGCACTCGCTGTGCATGAATAAGCTTGACTGATCGAAAGTTGACAATAAAGTCACAGCTGGAAGAGTTAGCAGCAGAAAGCAACCCTGTCAACGCCGCGTACCCTGGCTGGTTCTTAATTAAAACGAATCGCTAGGCGCATGCTTTCTTTCTTGTCGCCATTTGAATGTTGTCAATCGATCAATATATACAGGAAAATACAACAGACAATGATTGAGCTACATAATACCAAGCCTGTCTAAGACCGTTTGCGGAATTATGGATTACCTTACTTTCCCCGAAGGCTTTTTTTCTGATGCCGAAAATGAATAATTTGCGAGACATCAGACGGAGCTGTCCACCTGGTGTTGTCATTATCTCTCTGATTTCCTTGTTACGAGCAATTCATTTGCACTGTTTGTGTCTACAGATCAAGTGATACCTTGAATTATCTTTCTCTCTCTCTCCTTCCTCCGCCTACGTTTATCCATAAACTAAAACGGACACCCAACTTAGGCAACACATCTCTGAAGGCTATAAACTTTGAAGAGTTTAAGCAAAGTTTGCAACATGTTAAAGCTCTTTGATAGCACCCACTTACGCAGAATGCAAATACAGCTTTTTTCTAATTTCTACGGCTAGCGGCCAGTGGATTCTATTAAATTTTATTCGAGGATAGAATGACTCGATAAAGAACGTAAGCGTGACAAGAGAAGAAAGCATTAAGATTATTGTGGTGTACTGAAGACAGTTAGCCTATGTGGATGAAAAGAGACCATAAAAGACACTGCTTAAGGCTAAGAAAGAACTTTCAAAGCCGTGAATACGTTGATAACAGCTGGAGAGGTTCACAAATATTTTGGAAGAAAATCAATCAAGTATAAAAGAAACGCTCAAACAGTGCAGAGGTTTCCAATGAAATGTATGAAAATGTTCACTATTTGGGTAAGATATATACTGATTGGGAGGTAGAAGATTTACCTATCTGTAGCAACGAAGGTGATGAACTTGAAGATATTACGTATGTTGAGGTTATGGCATCTATTAATCATCTTTAATATTATAAAGCTTCTGGTATAGATGGCCTGATACCAGAGATCTTTAATCATTGTACCGATATTATTATTCAACCAAATATTCTTCACTGGAAAATACCCCGAGGCCTGGTCAAAAACTGTTATTCATACAAACCATTGCATTAAAAAAAAAAAAACCACCTCACAGTAGCTCACTTTCGCTCACCCTGAGTTACGAAGGAGGTTCTCGATCCGAAGAAAGGGCCCTGGAGAGAGTGAAGACGCGCAACTCCGAAGAAGAGACCGAATACAAGATGATCAACATTGATATCAGGAAATGCCTCAAGCCTGATGCAGGGAGGTATAACCAGCCCTCTTCTTTTCTCGATGCCGCTAGATCGAGGCTCCTACCGACTTCATAACGGCAAGCATGGTGTCCAATTATTCCAAATTTAACAGATTTTTATTCTCTTATTTGCTGAAGACTAACTCTTGTGTCTGACACTCCTAGAGAGCTGCAACATTAGTTTGACACTTTAGCAAAGAAAGTGCAAAGACATTATACATTAAACTTAAAAAATCCACAAGGCTGTCTTTTAGAAAAAAATATTTAGTATATTACAACAAAAAACCATACAAGAGTTATTGTGCGAAACAAAAGCACACGATGATCTTTACAGAAGCGGGCTTGGGTTTGTATGGGAAAATCAGAAGGAGATGGGATGGAAGACGTTGAATGGTTTCTCCGAGTGTATGAAGAAAGGTTAGCTGATTGTTTTTCATAAAACTGGCACGATCACGTATCTAGCGGTGACAGATTTACCGTGTACAGATTTTTTTAATTTGGTGTTGAAAGTTATTTCGACCGTACGCCTACAAAACATTCTGATTCTATTAAGGATCGGTGCTTCTGAGATTCGCACTCATAAAAATAAATATTCTCCTCTCAACGTCGAGTTTCTTTGATGCCTTTATGTAACACTAACCCCGATGATGAGGTACGCTTGTTATTCTTGTGCACATCGCTGGATTTTTTGATCCACACTTTTTTTTACCTAAAAATACTTGCCACAATGTACTAAAAACAATCATAGTTTGCAAAATGTTGCTTAATTCACATACCATGGACTAAAACGACGACTGGATATAGTTAACACTTGATGTAATATATGTGTCTACAAGAGTAAGTTACATGTACTTTTTTCACTTTATAAACGTGTTTACTGTGTTTAATACTATATGTGACGTGTTATATTGCTTATACTGTAATGCAATCAGCAATGCCATTGCATGGCCACTCTAATACTAAAAGTTCACGAATCTAGTTGCAAAGATCAGGGACCTAACACTAAAGAAGTGTTCTGATGGTGATCATAAGTAAATATTGCTTTATCTTTCTTTAGGTCAGCAAGGGTGCACAGCACTGGAAATAGAGCATAAAGTATCACAAAAACATGAAAGTGACGAAAGGGCGGTATCTAAATATAGCTATAAAAAAAGGGAAAAAAAAAAGAATTAAGGTTGACAAACATATGAGAGCTTAAAGACACGTGCGAGTAAGTTAACAGTAAACTTTGCATGCAGCTAAATGAGGAAGAACTAAATTTTTAGGTCGATAATTATGTATCAAATTTTTTTTATATTGTTTTTACTGGTAAAAATAGTCAGTAGCCAGCTGTAACTTCTAATAACAAAGGCAACGATGGAAATTAACCATCTAACGAAAAAAAAAAAATTCCAGGAATTTATCTTATACAATTTTTATCTGAAGAAGATTACTTACCAGTCTGTCGAGTGAATTCAGTTTAGACCTTTAAATATTTTTTTAAACAGTCGAAGCTGCTAAATAAAGTTCAGTTCTGTAGGGCTGTATTCCAAAATTATGTTTCATTTTCTGGGCAAAAAATTGTTCTTGAACACGACAACTTGAGAGATATTTCTGACTCGAAGACATGCATAGATTCCCTGAACTGAACCACACTCATTGTTACAAACAGTTTACACGCAACGGAGCTCTCTAGTATAGGAGAGTAATTTTTTCTGCTTTCCTAATGGCAGGTGAGAATGACGATGTTCTAAATCTTGAATTTTGTAAATGTAATTTAAATAAATTTTGTAATATAAAAGAAAATAAAACGTATCTTATTTGAAACTATGAATAAGATGAGCTTTTAGAAAAGGAATTACAGTCGGACCTCGATAAGACGAACTCAAAGGGACCGGAAAAAAAATTTGACACGGAGTTTTCGATTTAGGGAAAATGGCGTAATAGGCGCAGGTTAATCAAGGACAATGTTTTTTCCGGCTGAATTACTGTTTTATAACCGTTTATTATATTATCGTTTTATACGGATGCATGTAGTACAGTACTGTACTACTATCGAAGAGTACAATCAAACAGGTTAACTCTATTCAGTGCTCGTCCCGATAAGAGACTGACAAAGTTGAAAGGAAAATGGGTAAAGCGTCTTTCTTGAGACAGTTTGGAACATAGTTTGGAACAGTTTGAGACATAGTTGCGTCTGGTTGGTGATGACTCAAAATTCGACTAACGGAGTTGGAAGCCAAAAAATCTTCGAGTTAAGGAGATCTAAAATACATTGGTCTTATAGAATTTGGCCGGGAACTAACAATTAGTTCGATATAGGGAGGTTTTCGACTTAGGGAAGGTCGACTTATCGAGGTCCGACTGTAAAATAAAATAATCTGAACATACAATGAAAAGCAAATCATTTTCTCAATGTTGCACAATTCTGAGCAGTGTTCCGTTTATTCTGTAGCCCCGGTATGCCCCCGCACTCTCTGTACGGAACAACATAACATGTACACTTTGCACCTTAGCTCAAAAGATAACTGTCGATAAGCAGCTTGTGGGGACAATATGGTGGCAGTAATAGTAGCTCCAAGGAGTTGTATGACTATCTGAATAACTTCTAGAAAGTCAGTATTGGAGCCGTGGTCGTCGAGAATCGGCTTTTTTATTATTATTATTTAGATGATGATGATGATGATGGATGATGTATTGACGGCTGTATTTTCCTCACAAACTACCATGCAAAAAAAATTTGCTCAGGCAGCCAGTCGTTCCAAGTCGCAAGATGATCTTTTCCAATCTCCTAGTGTACTATCCTCGAATGGAACGTTGCTATACTTTAAGATTTTTTTTAAATTAATTCAATTTTTAAATTAACATGGAACGCAGTCAAAAGGTATCACTTATTGCTATCTACCACTGCTGTGAAAGTTACAAATACTATCGTTCTTATAGTTCAGTACGAAATACAGCGATGCAGTATGAAATATTATTCAATATTTGAATCGATTTGTACACCATGTTAAAATCACCACCTGGGGATCTCGTTTGTTAAAGGCATGTCTATCAGATCTGCATGAAAAAGCAACTCAAGTAACCTTGTCATTTAGATGATGAAGAGCTGATTTTTAATTATATTTTTAATTTCGCAAAAAAGTTTCAGTGAATCGCAAATGTTTCTATTATTCTGTTAGGGTGATATTAATACCAGTTACGTTGTTACGTGCCATTATGGCGTGCAAAAAAACTGTCTTATTTCTCCTTCTCCTCCTCGTGCCCTTTCTCCTCTGTTGCTTCTTTTACTCTTTTATTTCTCCTTCTCTTTTTACTTCTTCATCGCTACTTTGTCTTTCTCCTTCGCTTTTTTTTTCTTAATTCTCATACTTCGCTCTTTCTTCTTTCTCCTCTTCTATTCCTTCCCCTTCTTCATCATACTCATCTTTCATCAACCAGTACGCCTTGCCTCGTAATACCAGGCCTGCGGGATGACTGAACCTCCATGATTTCTTTCTCCTGAAAGTGTCTATAAGGGTAAACTTTCAATGAATGGGGGAGGTATACTGCAGGCAGGTTTGTGTATGGAAGTGACTTAAAGGTGGTCCTGCAACGCAAGCCTGATCTTCACAGCCACGTGTCTCAGCTGATGAAACAGTCGACATTATTGATCACGATGTCAGTCGTGATGGCGCATAGCCACAAGGTTATCACGTTCTACAGTTAACGTTCAAACGAAAAAAAAAACTTTTTTAAGGGAGGATCCAGCTTTTGCTCTTCATTGGTTGCATGCTTCTGCAATGTTTGTATTATGGGGATGGGTAAAGGTTGGTGTGGCACAGAGTGGAGCGAGCAGAGACAGAAAGTTGGATGAATAAAGCGTGGAGAGAATGCCCTTATGTGTGTGTGTGCGTTTTCTTGAGGAAGAAGCGATCTGACATAGAAACTTTCATGTCTTTAAATGACACTTACTTGTTTCAGCAAAAACAAAACTGGATCACAGTGACATTTCTATATCTTTAGATGTCATTTATTCCATTTTTCCACAAATGTTTGCTTAGACGGAGGGAGGGATATAGAGTGGAAATCATTCTTCTATATTTTTTTAATCCGATGCTGTCGTGAGGACGTGGCTAGTCGGACTGCACTTACCATCGCAATAATATTATTATCCATTTCGAATGGGACTCGCGGGTCTCGAGGCGTTTCATCTACATTAATGTTGCAAGGTATTAAAACTTGATGTATTGCCGCCAAGGTCCGTGTGACAAGGTGTCACACATCTGTCACAGTCTACATGACGAGGCAGGACGAGAGCGTGTGCCACGTCACAAACATCTAGCGTCTGCCTAGCAGCTTCCCACCTAAAGTAGTTCATGTACCAACAAACAAAACAAAAAAAAAAAATGTGAAAATCAAGCAAGTAATATATGTAATTCATTGACAACTACCTTTGCGAACAGCTACTGCATTAGCCTTTAGTCTAATTCGTGGATGGCCAGCTGTGAACATTAAGCAAACGATGGCTTTCGCTTACAACCACCTGCGAGGACCGAGCATCAGGCAGCAAGTCTAATTAATGTAGGATTAGATGTGATCACCTCGCTTACAACCACCTGTGAACACCAAGCACAAGAGTATCTCATGCACGACAACCTTTGAACATCTAGCAGCTAGTCATGCTCAAACATTTGACAGCACCAGGTACACAATGTGTTATGAACCATGACTATTGAACACCGAGACCATGTACGTCTCTGAACATAGAGTACTTATGTGAATACCGAAAGCCTAATGCATTTCATGTACAGGCATGGCCACTCCTAAAGACTGAATTCCCAGAAGTTTCAACAGATAATTGAGAAATAAAGTAGCTGTTTTATGTATATATTTTAATATTTTCATAATGTTTCTTTCTTTCTCTCCTTGATTTTTTTCTCTCTCAGTTTATTTGTAATGGAATATTTCTTTTGCTCTTTTTCCTCACACAAGACTTTTAAGTACAATTTAACTTGTGTTTGGCACACAGACATAACCCTAACCCAGACACACAAATGACTGGTGGCCCAGTGACCCTAAGATGTGTACAGACTTGACGTTTCGCGCCGTCAACCGAATTTCGTCAGCACTCCGTGTTACCTACCTGATCCCTGTATGCTGACGTATCCGTCAGAGAAAATTTTAAATCCTGGAGCTGAGGGTGTAGGTGATTGGCTCGGGAGTGGCGGGGTGAAAGAGCGAATGGGTCCTTCTCTCTAGTTTTTGTTGCCGTGCAATTTATTCAGGCAAAAATGAGAGTCTGTCACTCTGAACAGATATCAAAAGAACTTGATCTCATTTTGCTTCTTGGAGCTGCCATCGGGCAACTAATGACCTAGTGAGAACGTTCGTTTGGTAACGGAAGCTGACAGGTGTAAAAAGCTGTCACCAGCGGCCATAGCTTGTTGCGCCCTCAACAATCCTCTTTCTCTGTTACTCTCAGCACCTCGTGGGAATTTCTGTCCTTCCTGATGACTAGCAAGAAATACGCCTCTGTCGACATGAAGTTGCACCGAGACTGAACCCGCGTTTCGTAATTTCTGCTGTTGTAAGCAGTCAGGTTGCTGGTGTGACACCGGGGCGTCAGCATGGAGGGCAGCTGGGATAATACACAGGAAAGTAACTGGGATGGCATACAATTACACAATTTCTTTAAGGATGTAAATTGACTTATTATGTCTCGAGAGCAGTATTATATATTGATTATTGATTCTTTTCTCTTATGCTCCATGCCAGTGTATATAATGCGTTAGGGTTATTTACGTTATCTGTTGAAGCCCAAAGGCATTATATCAACGAGAAATGAGCTTTTTGGAGGTGACCAATTTTTATTGATTGATTGCAATGTCAACTGTTCCTTTATTTGATTCTTATATCAGGAAAGGGATAACCGAGCGGCTAGGGAACTGGCGTTCGAACCAGTAGGTTCGATACCCCGTGTGGCGCTACGAACTTCCTCCAGTTGAACCAGCTGTCGGAAATGGGTACCATAGGGGGAGTGAAGAATAAGAGATTAACACACCTTGACTCCTGCAAAATAGCTGTCCCCGATAGAAGTGTGGTGTTAACACCTCTACCCCACCCACACACCCCGCAACGGCTTAAAGGCTACGAGACTTCCTTACCTTTTATCGTGCGTGCATGTCCGTGCATACAACGTGTATGGGTGGTTAAAAAGGTGAGCAGGTGTGTGAGTAGGAAGGTGACTTTATTTACTGTCTGTATACGTGGTACAGCCTTGACAACAAGCATAAAAATTAGGTCAGCATGTAGTACAGTAATAATTGTCATTGTCGCCTAGATTTTTTTTCTCGTTCTGCTTCAGTTATACAAAGCGCTCAGTTTTTCAGGTACCGCATTGTATCGATGTCATTCGCACGTGTTTGCCTGCAGGTGGCGCCAATGAGAATATACCTCTAGTCAATTCCTTGCACTCCCACACCTGTGCACACACACATTTGTACGCGCGCGCGCACGCACGCACACACGCACTTTTCTCTCTCACACACACACAGACTGCGCGCTGGATGTTAGGCGGTCAGCTGCAAACCCCTCCCACTGTCAGCATATTAATGTTTAGTCAGATAATTAGCTTTCTCACACGTCGTGGTGCTCAGTTCATTATGCACAGGGTCTCGATCAAAACGGACTTGTAGAGGTGGACTACTGTCTGTCTGCCGAGACCAACGCTTTACCTCTCGCAAATGTCTCCACTGTTAGTCTTGGCGAGCCTAAACAATAAATGTGACTAAACCGGAAGCTGTGTGTACACCAACCTCGTTTTAGTAGTTAACTGGAAAAAAAATCGCCTACAATCAGTCCAGTAATACAAGTAATCAACCGGAGCACAGGTCGTCGCTTACACATTTATCGCGGGTATGGACTCGGTGTGTGTGTGATGACAGTACAGTGTGCACGAGTGGATGAGGACCGGGTAGTTTTCCTGGTTTCCTCCAGAAAAGTAGAGAAAAGGACGACAACCACCCCCAACCCACCCACCCCGCAAGATGGCCTCGGAATTAAACTAGATTAAACTCGGAATTCTCAAACTAGATGAGAAGATGAGAGGTAAACAAAGAAACAGCAGAAGGGTTTTATTTCCAAGTTGATTTGCCGAATAATGCCACATTGATGAAACAAACTTTACTGTCGATGGTCTAAAACAAAAATAATAACTGTTTAAAAGGTTAAGACTTTAACATTCATCTCTCTTCTGAGACCCAGCTGTTAAACTCCTATTCGCAGGCGTAGATGATCAAAAATGTTGATGGCGAAAACAATTAGAAAAAAATTGTTCTCGAAGGGTAAAGTACTCGCAGTGTTCTAGTTCTCCGGTTAATAGATACTGATTTCACTTAGGTACCAGCAGATACAACTACTACTACTAATCATCATCATCACTGTGTTTTCTTGGTCTTTACTAATGTGACCGGTTTTCAAGCAGATTTTGTGGAAACGAAACCGACTACAGATCTTAAATGTCGTTGATGTCGCTTGGCAACAACGACTACAGCACAAGTCTGTTGAAAAATGCACGCTCACAGCTTTCCGATGGCGAAGATAATTAAAAGAAGAAGAAGATAGTTTTTGCGAGGAAAAATACTTGCGAGGGTCCTGCAAGTCACTCGGTGTTAGACTGTGAAATTAATTCTGGGTAGAAGACTGTTGTTTTATCTTTTATGCTAATTATGCCCTGACCGTGCAACTCCTTTTGACCAAGTGCTGATATAAAACCCCTGCTACAGTCCTGCGCCTTTCTCTCATTTCATTTCACTTTGTCTTTCACTTGTTTGTACCTCCGTAACGCGGCGGATCCCTGCCCGGAGATCGTCTGCTTCTAGCCATGAGTAAAACGGTGAGACGAGTGCTTTCCAGTCTTCATTATAATGTCAAAACTCATTTTTGTAGCATGCTTGGACTTAAGTCGAGCAAGGAAGTCCAAGCAAAAGTTGTGAGAAAAACTGGGGCGACTGGTTTAATCAAATCACGTTTTAACTTTTTAAAATGCTGGAGTTAATACGATTCTCAGAATAACAAAGAGAGATGATTTTGCCAGTTCCATGTCTAACCAGACATGGCTAGTTTGAAACAAAGAATGTTTGAAAATTGCTTACAGATGACAAATAATCGGTTTTCTGATTGACACTAGGTAAAGTAAGATGATCCTTGACGTCTTTAAACAAGGTCTTGAAATCTGCTTGTTACTACCATTGTCATTATTTGTTTTCTCCTTGATCTGTAGCAGCAGTACATATTGAGCATGGCCACAGCTTGTTCCCCTTCTAGTCGGGATTGTGATGCTTGAGTGACAATCTTGATGGCATGTTCGCTAAATGTAAAGACTCTACCTTGCCCTGTACACGTGGAAGCATTATATCTGTTACGTTTATGCGTTGTCATGTTTGTCAGTGCAAATTGAATTTGGTGTTTATTTTTAAGAGAACTAGACGGCGCCTTTCTGCTTTATCGAACTCTGCTTTTTCGCTTGGTTTCAATCGGCTTACAAATTCTGTTATGGCTGATGTCATGTCCTTCTTTCCACTATATAGCATGTGTCAAACGTCCCAGTTTACCATATATTTCACTCATAAATTTATTACAGATTGTACTTGTTCAAAACTTCACTACTGTTTGTACTAAATTTCAGTGTATCTGAATAAAATAGTGTCTTCAAAGCTTATGTCCAAAAGTCTAGAATATCAAAGCAATTTGCGTTCTCATCTTTGAAGTACAACTATTTTTTAAAGTTTCATAAATGTAAACAGAAAGAAACTGTGGAGACAAGAGCAGTATGGGGCAGACAGCTGGAATTTATCCTGACTATGGTCGGCTATGCTGTTGGCCTTGGCAACGTCTGGCGCTTCCCTTACCTCTGCTACAAAAATGGCGGCGGTGAGTTTTTTGATTGCAGATTGCAGAATTGGTAAGTGTCATGTTTTAGAGACATATGTGCAGAATTCCGATTGACCTGATGTTCTGATGTACACGTGCCTTTGCGTCATGATCTTCTACTACTGCATTACTGATGATAGTTCTGCGATTCCGGTTGGTTCTTGATTCACGAGAACGCAAGAATCGCAAGTTCAATAAATTTAAGATTATCTAACAATGTGAGTATAGCAGAGCAATATGAACAATTCTTTTTAAATTGTATCATTAGCGTGGTTATGTGGAAAAAAGCACACATGAAACAGTGAAGCAAGTAAGGCCAGTGCTATGGAGGTTTAGTTTTTAAAGTCATCTTCACGAGAATGTGTTCTGACGACATATGAAATAGTGAGCTAAAATAAAGTTCCCTCTTAATAGTCTGTAGCCCGGGAATATTATAACGCCAATTACTATGACCATGTTATGCGAAATAAATACTCCATTTAACCATGAACCTTTGGTCTGGCCGGTCTTTTTTTGGATTGGTTGTAGAAAACCAAATGGTTGAAGTTAAGCTACGTGGACAGGTTATCTTTAATGATGTGGACCGAGGCAATTTGTTCCCAGGGATCTGAAGTCCCTCGGAAGCAGCAGGGAAAGAGGAGGAAGGTGGATGGAGGGAGGGCACTCCTCCGAGCTGTTGATTTTGAGCTTCGGGCCATCCGTCGCCAAGCAGGGTTAGCGCGTTTGACTCTCGAGAAGGGATGAGCACTCCTCACCTCCACCCCTCCCGTACCTGCACCGTCACACTCAATGCATCACATTAGCGGCGAGATGCGGCGGCCAGTTCAACATCCCGGTCAGCTCTCGCTCTCTCTCTTGCAACGGTGGCTCTGCCCTTTCTGTAACCTTTCACCTTTTCATCGTTCATTGTCGGTTTTGACATCTCGACAGCCTAGAGTTCGGACCTCCAAACGAACGTGGACATGGCCAAACTTGTTTATGCGCAGTGTGTGGGTTGGGGAAATGATGGTTTTTATGAACTCGTCGTAGACGACAACTGATTCGGACTGATATTAGATACGTCACACGCGGCTATCACTACACCCACTCTCTCAGGTACCTTCCCACGTAAGAGAGCAGCTACCACTCACCCTGTTCCCACTCACCCCAATCTTTCCTTTGTTAGCAGCCACCCAGAGTTGTCTCTTAATTGTCGCCTTAATTAAATGTCACGTTTAACCTGGGATGCTCAAAGTGAGCTCTCGCACACACACACTCATCATGGGAGGAAGATACCGCAGACACAATACTGGGACGTGCGTGTCCCGAGTCTGACTCCTCCACCTTTTCTCTGAACTGTTCGTGAATACATATCTGTTTGTGTAGATACATGGCGGCATGAATACAGTTTGTACTCATATTCATTCGCATCCTTTCGCATCCAGATATTTCTATTTGGTCTCTAAATTTTATTGGTTTATATTACAACGTGCTTTTTCTTTTGCTTTTTTTATACCCGAATGAAAGGTAAAATACACACCTGCTGTATCTGTCGTAGAGTGACGGTCTTTGGAGAGATTGGCTCTCAACTACTTAAAACTGTTTCATCTTCAAGCCGTACTCGGTTCATACATATTTCAAAACACTGTGAATTGTAAAAATGTCAGGGGTTAATAGAGTAGGAAAAAGTAAGAGTCAAACACGTTAATATAATCAACCTGATGTCAGAGGTGAATTCACTCTCCATTACCATGACTGATGATGCATGACAGAGCTGGTACGCGAAAGATAAGGCAGAGTCTCATTGTCACAATTTGGGGCGTGCAATTTGGTGTCACGATGTAACAAGCAAGTCATGGATGTATGTAATTATCTAGGTTTTCCTAAGCTCACGGACTTCGCATACCTCTGAATAAGAGATAAAAGTTAAACTTCAACTTTTCACTCACATACACACACATACACAGAGGAAAGGTGGTAAAAAAAAACAAACAACCGAGACATACACAAATCAAAAATCCAAAGAAAACAATAAAGTATCAATTGCAACACCAAAAAAGCAAAACTACAAATAACAGCTCGCGTGCATGAACACGAAGTGCTTATCTCCAGAACTAGGTCGCGTTCACCTGAAGAAATTTATGGATACAGTATAGCGGCTCAAATTGCAGTGAGGTGTTCTAAATTACAGCATGACATCTTACAGAGTAATATAGGGCCCTGCATTACAACACAGTCAATTAATTACCATACTACAGTATAGTCTCCTAATTGCAGCATAGTTTCCTACATAAATATATGGCTTATGTCCTAAACTTTGTTATATGACAGGCATACCAATATTACATATACATGTTTTTCCCTCTACAGGGGCTTTCCTGGTGCCGTACACATTGAGCCTGATTCTCCTGGGGATCCCAGTCTTTGGCCTAGAAGTCTCATTTGGACAGTTTGGTGGCCGCGGACCTATCAGCATCTGGGGCATCAACCCTTCGTTTAAAGGTGATCAGATGGCTTCATGTTCTATCAACACTCGTAAATATGAAGTTTTTGTTTTTCGTGTAGTATTTTGGTTTGTCGTTTGACCACGTCACAAGCTGACGTAGCTGTAACTGTCAGCCTAACAGACAGCAACCAAGTCGAAGTAATACACTTGACAAAAGTTCGAGAAAATGTGTCAGGAGACTACTTGACATTTTCGCAATTACTTGCGCGGCAACAGGTGGTAACAGATATTTCCGATCCAATCTCAGTCAAGTTTACTTTTAACATCCAATCAGTCTTAGTATTTATTATTTTATTGTTGATTGTCTGTTATGGATAGATTGTAAGACTTAAAAAAACGAAAGTAAACACTTCAATTCTTGTCTTCTGTCTTTAGATTTTACTATCAGATGATTGACTTTGTCATTTCGTCAGCACCTAAAGGGTTAACTATAAAAAAAATATGTGCACTGCTAAATAAAATGATTTTGCCTGAAGTTGTGCAAAAAAATGCAATAATGCCTGATAAATTTTTCCTACCAAGTAGTACGTCTCAGTAATTCAACACAGAAGTGTTTACTATTTGTGTTTATCAAGACCTTTTTTAGATTTCTGCGTGCTACAGTTTAAAAAACGAGAACTAATCCAGTTCTTGATTTAAAAAAAAACAACAACAGTAGAACAATCAACAGACTGTAAATTGACTTTAAATAAAACAAACAAAAAGCTTTGAAGTTGAAAGGCCGATACATCGAACAAAACCGCTTTAGAGGAAAGGAGCGCCTGTCGCCTGCTGCGAATTTGCACAAATAACGTTTTTGATGCTAAAAGAGACAGTCTGGCATTTGAAACTAACAAATGTTTTCAAACCTTTGGACTATATTTTTTTTTTGTAGCAAACACATACATCTTTTAGCATCGTTGTATCTTTGGAACGCATAATGATGAGCCGACACTAAGACCAGAAATAACCTTTACCAGTTGCCGGTGAGGGTCACATGCAAAAACGCGGATGGATACAACGAAAGGGTAGGGAGCACAGTGTCAGATATACGTATACAATTCTTTGATAATTTGGGTTTCTGGGCCAATTACATATATTTAGCACGCTCATCATTAGGCTTTCACTCATGCATGTACATACACGACATAACTACAGGCAGGCATCAAGCCATTACAATCTTGTCTATGCACGGATACGCGGATGCATCAAGCCAATAGTCACAATACGATTTTGTATAAGCGCGGATATGCATAGATACTAGAAAAGATCTACATTAAGCCTTTCGACACCATACAACCATGATACACACAGGGAGTGTTTGTGTGTGTGTGTGGAGGGGGGGATGTTTAATTCCTTCAAATGCTTTGTTCCGATCAAAGTTCAAACTGCAAACTTCAAAGAAACACAAGTGCAACATTTATTTTCTTTACCACCGGGTTAAGTTCATTTTCAAATAATTTCCAAAATGTGATTATATAATTACTCTTAATTTTCAAGCCCTCAAACATCGCCATTCTCACCTGCCACTAGGAAAGTAAAAAAATTACTCTTCTATACTGGGGAGCTTTGTTGCTTGTCAGCAGTATTTGTAACAGTGAGTGTGGTTCAGTTCAACAAATCTATGCATGTTTTCGATTAAGGTGAAGAAATATCGTTCATGTTGTCGTGATCAAGAAGCAATTTTTTTGCCCAGAATATGAAAGGGCTGATTT
Source organism: Pomacea canaliculata (assembly GCF_003073045.1). Classification (NCBI taxonomy): domain Eukaryota; kingdom Metazoa; phylum Mollusca; class Gastropoda; order Architaenioglossa; family Ampullariidae; genus Pomacea; species Pomacea canaliculata. The sequence goes on along the minus strand of NC_037590.1, from coordinate 34,514,667 downwards.
TGGAATACAGCCATACAGATTTTAACTTCATTTAGCAGCATCGACTGAAGTTAGAAAAAAAAAGTAAAGGTCCAAACCGAAAAAAATTAATATAATACTTCTCATGCTTCTTTGTCATAAAATACCAACGGAATATGTTTTTGTGGTATTTTGTGCTTTATTTCCAGCGAGTTTTTGCAGTCAGCTCGTGTTGCCCTTTAATCTTTTTAATTTTTGCCATGATATATATACTGTGATTCCCATAAACACCATCGCATCTATGAGCTGTTGATGATTTGTGGCAGGTGTCGGATATGCTGCAGTCATCTCCACCGTCCTGGTCGCCATCTACTACAACGTCATTATTGCGTGGTCGTTGTACTACCTGGTGTCGTCTATGACGTCAGTGCTGCCCTGGTCCTTTTGCAATGACTGCAGATGCATTCTGTACAACTTCATGCAGAACACCACATTAGAAGCAAGGAAATGCAAGCCAACTGAATTGCTGTAAAAATAGTTCATTTGTTTGTGCGTGTGTATCTGTCTGTCTGTGCTGTGCATGCGCACGCGCGCGTACTCAAATTTTGTTTTTAAGAAAACAAGCCTTTATTTTCTGTTATTCTCATTAATTCTTACCGAAACAGCTCAACAATGTTTTAATCTTTTGACAATGCTTGCAGCTAGTCTATTAATGATCACATGACCTTTTAAATGATATTTAATATCTCGTCAGGAAAAATGAAAAAGTGCAAGGACTAGGAATGGCGAACGCATTTATTAATGTGTTAGACCTTAATTGCCATTCAGTTATAAAGAAATCGTCTGACCGATTCTGCTTTCCTTAACCAACAATGATTTCATTCTCGGTGATAAGCCAAGTAGATCCCTCTAAAAATAAAACCAATGATTGATATCGAGTTGATATTTTTCAAAATTTCGTCTCCTTAAAGGCCATTTCATATTATTTTTGAGTTAATTCAGAAACAATTCTATCGTGAATTTCTACGTTTTCTTCTTATTTTTACACACGAGAAACTACTCCGTTGTTTCTTATTTTATCAACAGCCGGATTCACTGAAAAGGATGCCTTGTCCCGAGTGAGATTTACTTCAAGTAAGCTTAACAGGGACCTTTTCTGTGTTTATATCACATATAAAGGTGGTTCTTGCATGTGAGCAATAAAGGAACTGTAAAGTTTTCCTGCGTTCGGCCACGAACTTGCTTTACTGACTGCTTGCAGACGATTTTTTTCAGTTAACTACTAAAACCAGACTGGCGTAGACAAAGCTTCCGGTTTAGTCACAGGCTCGCAAGAGGCTAAGCGTTGGTCTCGGCAGACAGACAGCAGTCCACCTATACACATCCGTAGTTTGGCACAACTTTTTTTTCTAAATGCATAGACGCTTTCTGAATTTAAAAAATAAGAGTGAATGGGTAAAAGAAACATAACTCTGTCTACTGACTAACGAAGTGGATGACTTGGCCTCTTTCCTAGCGAGAGGGTCTTGAACAAGACGTCGAGCATTGCCGAGGCGGGAGAGCTACAAACGCATCTTACCGTCGCCAACTTGTTTGGGTGGGCCTTGGTGTTGATCGTGCTCTCCAAGGGTATCCAGTCTCTGGGAAAGGTAGGAAATCCACGTGAAATCACACTCTGTACATTTTTTGGTGTTTTTTTTTTTTTTACGAGTTCTCACAGTTTCAAAATAAACTCTTAGTATGATGATGATGATGATGATGATTTTTTTTTAAATTTCATTTTTATATAGGTGGTGTACTTCACAGCCTTGTTCCCTTACGTGCTGCTAACCATACTTCTCGTCAGAGTGGCCATGCTGGACGGAGCGCTGGAGGGTGTCGCCTTCTACTTGACCCCAGACTGGTCTCGCCTGGCAGATGCCAATGTTAGCTCTCCTTTCAGATGCGAAATCGATCTCTCTCACCTTCACGACAGAATTCCTGTCACAGATGGACAGACAACTCTCTCTCTCTTTCTTTCTCTTTCTTTCTTTCTCTTCTCTTCTCTTTCTCTCTCTCTTTCTCTCTCTCTTTCTCTCCTCTTTCTCTCTCTCTCCTAGCTGGGTTGTTGATGGCCCATGCACATTTGTGGTAAAGATTCTCTCGTGAAGTCTCATGTGCTGCTTACCGCGAGATGCTAATCATGTTTGTTTTATCGCATGTGCGTATGCAATACGAATCCGCTTAACAGAGATATAGTTAAATACTCCGGCTCTTTTCAAACGAAATTAACTTCCTTCTAAAATTCGATTATCCTTAGACACTTGAGCCATTACGAATGTGCAGACAGACAGAAACAAACGCGTCACCTCTGGGACTTGCAGTCAACAATCAACAATAGACAGTCCATTAATAAATGTAATTTCTTGTAGCTTACTGTCTGCATGAGGCCAATTACCTCGTTTTTAGGGTGTCGTGCGACATCTCTTCTTGAGAACTCAGGTGCTGTGTGTCTTAATTTCTAATGTTTTTTTTTTTTTTGCGTCTCTTTGGTATGATGATGATGATGAAGTTGTCTTGCTTCTGTCGATAACTGTTCTTTGCGACTTGATTATCTTCAGCAATAAAAGTGGACGTTTTGTATGCGTGCATGTATGTGCGCGTGCACCTGTATTGTATGTCGAAGATTGGGAGGGGGAGAATGTCCCTGAAAATGAGGACAATTACCACAATCTTTACAATTGTTTTGTAAGTAATCGAGTGCGTTTAATCCGTTTTATTTATCTCTTCCACAATCTTCTGCAAACTGTTCTTTTTAAGAGTAAGCGATGTGCAGGATCTGCAAGCACCTGTAGATATCTCACTCTTTGCAGGTATGGAGCGACGCCGCCGTCCAAATTTTCTTCTCTCTCAGCGCCTGCCAGGGCGGCCTCATCGCCTTGTCCAGCTACAACAAGTTTAATAACAACGTGCTCAGGTAAGCATGGAAACAGAGGCACTTTACTGTCCCTCTCGACCCTCCCAACCCACCTTAAAAAAAAAGAGAAAAACGAAAAACAGAGTGGCACGGTATTGCAGTGGGTAAAACACGTAGTCCTTGCTGCAGTGAGGCTTGTACGGTCCTGGTTTCAAATCTCTTCTTGGAGACAAGTAGCTTTTTCTAGACTTTACCCAAATCACATGGCTAGCCTTCGGAGATTTTCTTCTGTTACACCGTTTCCTTCTCTAAAGTGCAAAGTCACAAACAGGTGATTTTTAAAAAAAGGTGAACAAGAAAAAAAATCAATAAATAAACCATCAAACAAGCTAACCAACCAAATTATCCAACAAAACCGCAAGGACAAAACAGAGTTCTCTTCCCCTTCGTAACCTTGGTTTATGTGCACCTGTCTTTGTTTTAAGAAGGCGGACTTGTCCGATGATGTTTCATCGCAAGAGTTGCAGCTCGCAGTGTATTTTTTGATATATATATATATCTCAAAAACATAAAGTATTGTTCGTTCACCAAAGATATGTGTGTCGATTTCTGTGGGATCAGATGGTAACTGCAGCCAATTCACAGCAAAACAAAAACAATCTTTTCCGGAGATCATCAACCCCAAGCATTGTCACAGATGTCTACGAAGGATGTTCGAAAGGTTCTAAGCCTCACCAGAAAGAGTTGCAGAAACAAGACACTTTTTCCCAATTTTTCTTTATAGTCCCCTTTGACATCAATGCACTTAGTCCAACGCGCGGTGCTATCTTTATACATGATTCATCCTCTGCCTGTCGTAGGGACTCGCTGATGGTGCCAATCATCAACTGCATGACGAGCTTCTACGCTGGTTTTGTCGTCTTCAGCGTGCTGGGCTACATGGCCAAGATTCGCGGAGTAGGGGTTGGGGACGTGACTAAAGGAGGTAAGCCTCCACATTCTTGTCTTTCGTCTTGTCTACATCAGCAGTACACCAATATCAACATATGTACATGTACTTTCAATAGTTGCTACAGGCAATCCACTGGCGTTACTATTAGCGCCTGTCGCCAATGCAGTGAGACTGTCTTGGGTTCAGATCTCGTCTCGGGCACACTGTTCTTTCTCTGCATGTGGCCTTAGTCGCTGGCGCGGCGTGAAACACTAATTTCCCTCCTCCTCCATGTCTTATTCACACTACGTAAAAGCTAAAACAAATTACTTTTAAAAATGCAAAGATAGTTTCATGGCATTTTAACTGGTCTGTAACAGTTGAACTTTTCTTCTAGCCATGCCACTAAATCCACTCGTGCTTTTCCTTTCATGCACAACACAAACAGAATTATTGCTGATAACAAACGCTTATAATAATCTGTAAAATTCAGAAGTTAAATACCGCTAAATATAAACGTTAACAATGGAGAATAATAAATAAGTTTTCTGTGTTTTCATCGCTACTTAAAGTCAGGTACACCTGAAATTTTAAGAAATATATTCACATAACGACATGTTTACCGGGTATTTCTTAAGTTTAACCCAGCGAACTTAAATCAATTTTTCCACAAATAACTAAAATATGTACAATTAAAGACTATGTGTGCGAAATTTGTGTGTGTGTGACAGGTCCTGGACTTGCATTCGTCGTCTACCCCGAAGCATTATCACAGATGCCTATTTCTCCCCTCTGGGCTGTCCTCTTCTTCCTCATGATCTGCATGCTTGGCTTCAGTACAGCGGTATGGATCTCTAGTCCTCCATTTGCATGTGTGTCTGTCGACGCAATAACATGTCTCTTAGTTTATTTATTCTCTTCTTGTGATTTCTAATGTACATTTCTCACGCATTCTACACCTCTACACTGTGTACACCTCTCTATGGTCTCCGTACAGTTCTCATGTTTCCTCGTCTGTCATACCCGTAGGCTCCCACATTGTCATTTACAGAACTGATGTGTCTTGCACAGATTTCCGAAATCTCTTGCGCAGCTCTATTATATAATTTTGTATGCTTCTCTGGTGTGTCTTGCACAAGTCTTCAATGTGTTTTCGTCTACGTTTATGTTTTGAGAATTCTCTTATGTGTCTTTACGCAGCTTTCGGGGTGTGATCCAGTTCTGTGATGTATTTTGTACATTTTTTGTGTCTTGCGATATTTTGTACAGCTCCCTCATGTGTCACGAGCACGACTGTAGTGTGCCTTACACATTTTCTTACCTCTGACATGTTTTGCACAGTTCTCTGACATGTGATGTGTCTTGCAGTTCTCTGCTGTGGAGACAATCATGACATCATTCATTGACGAGTTCCCTAACGCCTGAGCGGCAAAAAGCGGGCGTTTATCTTCAGGGCTTGTGTTTGCGCACTGGGCTTCATCCTCGGGCTTCCGATGGTCACTCAGGTGAGTACAGGTGGACAATGAACCTTCTTCATGCACAGTTCTTCCGGTTTTGCAAAACGAGGCCACATGGTTACGAGAAAGACTGAGAGTTTCGCGAAGTCAAACCGCACAGGCACTGCCTGTGTACCGTTCCGTACAGATGATGACAGAGGGTGGCCATAGTATCTTTCAGTTGCAAGTGACTAAAAAAAAACTTTTAAAGCTTTGAATTTCGAATTTGGGGAAAACAAAAAAGCACGCTTTCAATGTACTTGAATGATGGCACAGAAATATCAGAAATATGAAAGTGCACACGGAATAATCCATACCAGACATATGGGGTAAAGTCAATTATTCATGTCAGAGGCATAATCTAAGTCCTTCATGTTGAAAGTACAAGGGGAACATAAAAAAATATCCCTAACCTCTGTTATAATATACCAATTACAAAGCGGTGTCACACAGACATATTATCTTGCAAGCGAAGCAAAAATCCAGTTTCAATCAGTTGATTTCTTTTCAAGTCCTCATTTTTAATCGAAATGTGTGAACGTGGAGGGAATTCCAACTCCCCTTTTACGGACTTTCTGATACATAGATCAGTGCTGATATATTTCGGTGGCCACACTCTGGCTATTACACAACCCATGAAGACTCGGTCTGGTTTCAAGATAGCGCTTGCATGAATATGTCCATACCACACTACTGACACGAACGCTTTAGCAATCTTATTTTTGGATGACCAGTGAAGTTCCAAAATACTCAAACAATCCATTTTATGGGGCTGTAACGTGTTTGCATACATGCATTTACGGCATTCTGCTTGTTCTAGTTGTCCTTTCGTGAGTAAGAACTGTGGTCAGTGAGAGAAAGGAAGAGACCTACTTTTTCTGACCTTATTTCAGGGAGGCTCCTACATCCTCGACGTCGTAGACGGCTACGTTGTCGGCTTCCCAACGCTCTTTGTCGGCCTCTTTGAACTCGTCTGCATCGCGTGGGTGTACGGTGAGCACGTCGTGACAGGCCCTAGTGCCCTGTCTTTCTCGTGTTACTGTGTGCTGCTATGTGTTACTGTGTTCTGCTGTGCCTAACGACTGAACAAACAGCAGAAGACCTCGGAATAGAATTATAACTTCTACTGCATAACTCATTCCGTAAGAAAGCAAAGTCACAGAATAAATTTTGTAATATGACTCATTACAGTGTTGACCATTGTGATCATGAAAATGACTTTGATTTTCTCTTCTGTTGTTTGCTGTTCATTATTTATCATTTTTTCACATCGAGACCTCTATTAAGATTGATTTATTTGGCTACACATGCTCTTTTTTGTCGTCTGGTTTTTTTTTTTAAATTAATGATCATTGATGGTAATGATAATGACTAAAATTTAAAGTAATAATATTTCCTAAGACTGCAATTGCCCATTATGATAAAACTGAATGTAAATATAATCTTAACCAACAAATCACGGAAACGTTGACTATTGTGGCAATGCTGACAACTGTGGTAATGTTGACTAAGTATAATAACTGACTATGGATGGGCGCCCAGCCATTTTGAAAAATATTTCGTTTCCAGAAAAACACTCATATTCACTGCAAGTCGTGAATGTCTTCTGCCTATAGCGAAGGTCGTCTAAGGTGACTTCCGTGGCAAGCTGACACACTCATGTACTGCCTGGGACACGGTCTGTTTCTTGGCTTTAGCGGCCGAAGCAGTAATACCATTCATGGAATGCTCGAAGTCGAGAGTGCATAATCGTGAAAATTTACAAGGCACTGAGAGCAGGTTCAAACATGAACACGAGTTCGAGTTGCTCATGCAAAGAATGCAGGCTTTATGAACGGAGCTAATAATGGAATGAAACGTAAAGGCCAGGTCCCCTAATCTTTGGGTTTTGGCTGAGATGTTACAGACCACTCTCTTATACTTGTCAGTTTTCTGTGAGAACAATGCCCCGTCTTCTTCCCCTCTCACTACTTACCTTTCCCAACTCTTATGGAGTCAGATACCCATATCCGACAGCTGGGTAGACTTGGGGAAGTTCCCTGCGCCATACAGATATCGAACCGGCGCACCTACGGGCTTAGACACCAGTGCTCTAACCATTCGGCTCTCCCCTTTCCCAAGAATGGAATTACCAGAGGAAGGAGTCTGATTCTTGTGTGAGCATGAAGGAATCTCATGCGGCTTACGAAAGCCTGCGCTCACTGAGGAAATTTCGCAACAACGAAAAAAAGACACCTGAGGCAAGCTGAGTTTAGACAGGCAGTTGAGGTGAAATAAAATGGTCACTCTTCGCAAGGCCATCTTCTTGTTCACTACATCTGATAGCTAAGAAGATATGTCATTTTATTTGTTAGATATTGGTACATGTCTCCATCGCATGAAGAAAAAATAAGATGAGAATTGAAGGACATAGTGGAGTAGTATAAGTAGACTTACTAACAGCAGCAGCAGCTGAAGAAATAGCCTTCGTGAATGGAGCAGGAAGGAAGAGAAGGCCACCGTCTGCTCACGAGCTGCATCAAAGAGATTTATGAGATTCATGCACTGCTTGTTTAGACTGAAAGAGTAGTGGAGAGATGGGCGCCGACAAGTGTAAAAAGCCCAGATACATGACCATAGCTACAGGGCTCGATAATGCAAACAGAAAACAAGCCATGGCAAAGCAGCGTCATCAAATATGCTAACCTGTTTAGACAAGCATCTGACAATCCGCATTCTGTTGTACAAATACGAGACGTAGACTCTGACTACTAAATTCTGTTGTACAAATACGAGACATAGAAACTGACTACTAATACAGAAAAAAATCCAGATATTTGAAACAAGGTCCCTAAGAAAACTTTCAAATCCCTTACATGGAACGCAAAACCCACACATTTTTGCGCAGCACGGGCGCCTTCACGACTTTCTCAGCGAAGGTCCTTCAGGGTACCTTGAAGGATAGCTTAAGCCCAGGTAGAGGAAGAACTGGGTGGCAATCGTGAAGGAGTGAGCTGTTCGTTCCGTCCAGAACTTTCTCAAGACAGGCCTAAGTAGTAAGCCTAATCCTCCGACAACCAGTGGTCAGCTGGTATCAGTCAAAGAAGGAAATATGAATGAAAACGATGATGGTGATGGCGCCTAGTAAACCTCCTGTTGTCTTATATTTCAGGACACAAAGAATTCAGTAAGGATGTGAAGGCTATGATCAAGCGCGGACCATACAAATATTTTGTCGTCTGCTGGGTTTTCGTCTCGCCGCTCTTATTGGTGGTATGGAACATTTTGCCATCTTCTTTCATTTTAGTAATTAAATGCATTCATTTTTATTTTACGTGTATCTCAGCTCAACTGTCATAGATAAAGAACAAATTTGTCAGTGTCCTGACCGCCTGACAAAGATGACTGAAGCAAATCAAAACAAGGATTTAAAATGTTTTCCTGGTTTTTACATTCCTTTTTTGTTCAACTACGAACAAGAAATTTATATTTCACTATTTTCGTTTTGCGTAAAGGGCATAATCATCTTTAAGGCCTATCAGTACGTGCCGCTGACAGCAAACAAGGAGACTCATTTCCCCTGGTGGTCAGAGATGATGGCATGGGGCTGTGCACTATTTCCTATTTCCTTCATCCCCGGTTGGTTTTATTACTACACCTGCACAGGCGGTCTCTGGAAGGTAAGCGAGAATTTACCTAATACAACCATATTTTTCTTTCTTTCTTTCCTTCGTATTCTGTCATGTATACAAATAAAATATGAACTATAAAAGAATTAAAAAAACTGTATTAATGAAGAATAAAATCAAATACAGAAAACACAAAGAGTAACCAAATAACAAAAAAAAAAAAAAAGAACAAGAGCTGAGCGTAACATGATATTGAAAAGGAAGGGTGTGAAAAAGGACTGGCATTATAATTCCGCATGGCTGGCTAATCTTAGCGTAGTTCTGGAAGAATATGGCTGTTGGTGATTTGCATGCTGTCCAGAAAATTCGCGAGCTGAATATGCCGCTGGAATCATGGACAAGCCGCCGCCAGCTGTCGCAAATAGATGACTCCAGCAGAGAGAACGGCAAGAGTGAAAGGGAGGACGATAGAAAAGACGGCATGCAGGAGGTGTGCAACGACGGCGACAACGAAGGCACGAAGCTTCCACAGATTGTCATCGCCCAGGGGCTGGACGGGAGCCCGAGGCCGCTCAACGTGCGAGTCACTGCACAGCACTACCCGAATCTTGCGGTCTTGGACAACATGACCATTGCTCAGCAAACCCCTGGTAACGCAGCGTTTGACAACCCGGCTTACGTCGCACATGGTCCTGATGATGTGGCCCAGACGCGCTTCTGATGGCTTGACAGTGCCTGCGGAGTCAGTCTTTTTTTTTTTCCCCTTATCGCCAGGTCGAGATTCGCAGACCTTACACAAGCGGATGCAAAATCTTTCGTGTCACCTGACAAACAATGATTCAGTAGGAATGTCAGAATATATCCATGAATGTGCATGTTTGTCTGCGTGTGTGTGAAAGAGAGAGTAAACAAAATAATCGGTTACACGAGCAAACGAAAAAAAGTGAAAATGATCCTATGAAATATCTTTTATATCAAAAGATAGAAATCATGTATACGTGTTAAAATAATCCATTAGAATTGCGTGCGTCTTTTTAAAAGTTCCATGTTTTTATGAATGTTCAAATCTGTTTCTGATTATTCAGTATTTTTAACCGAACTGTTATCGAAAAACAGAATGAGCAATTAATCCAGAACAAAAGAGAAAGAATGGTCACTTCAGTGATTAAACCTCTGATGAGCAGACACCACTGTCCGTTTTTATTTGTACTGTAAGCGTGTACTGTACTGGGTGAAGAGTAGTTTTAAGAGAACTAGAAATGATTGGAACCAGTGTCACGGGAAAAAAAGTTTCTCGTGGGCGTCTGGTATGTTTAACGTACCCCAAACTTGTGTGTGTAATTATCTTTCGTATTTCTAAAATATTATGAAGGTAACAAACTAGTTCAGTAATCGTCTAATTTTGATCAGCACATATCTCTTGTTTAGACTGCAGCAGAAGACAAACAAATAAAAAATCATTCATTGTGCCCAGTGGTGTTGATTTTCTCAGGTTTGCTGAAAGCTTTCTATGCCATCTTTTTTTTTTAATCCACACCCGAAGCCGAGCCCGTTGTCTGATGAAATCCAAGACTTTCTTAAACTCAGCTTTCCACTGGTAACGTAAAATTAACACATTGATGATGTATGATTTTCAGTCTGTGCCGCAGCATGGAAGTTTATCCTGTGTCGGTTAATTGCAGTTGCAAATCAGCCTTCCTCGATTTCCTCATAGGCAAACTTTGAATTCCGTGACTTTTGATTTAGACCTAGAAAATTTGTGCTCATTTTACCATGACTTTTCTATACTTCAAAGTGAACTAGCTATGCAGCCAGACCTGACGGGAGTGGGGGGGGAATGTACCTGTCAGAGTCCTGGGGACTTTTTTCTATAGAGCGGGGTACAAGTTTGATCCTTTAACTCCATTTGTCCTCATTTTCTAACCACTCACGCGCAAACAACCTATGTTTATGTAGTGTTGCAGGTCCTAGTGCACTTGCCCTAATGTTCGCATTCTATGTTACGTTACTGCATGAAATGAAGTTATTGACAATCAAATTGTAAGCATATTCTTTATACTGGGAAAATAATTTATGATCACAATTACAAATAAGTGGTCCGGAGAGGTTATCTGCCTCGGGGCTCGAGCTGGCGCTCGGCGGCACTGTACGCAGTTTAGTATGCTAAATATATTACTGGCGCAATCAGACTACAATGATGCATGTTCACAAGCGTTGAAACAAAAATACTAAGGTGACCAGACGTCCCGCATTAGGCGGGACAGTCCCGCTTTTGACCTCGTGTCCCGCCTGCTCATCTGGCTAGACGCCCAATGTCCCGCTTTCTGGCAAGTCCATCAAATGTCCAGGTTGTCTTTAAAAATCACTTTTTTCGGCGTTCTTTGACCGTGACGACACCATCATCGGCACGTGTCCCGCTTTCGCCCCCGAAACGTCTGGTCACCTTAAAAAATACCCTTGATGCGCATTTAATTTTAGATTGCATATTTGAGTCGCACGAGCTCAGCATTTCCCAGATATTCAGTGATGCACGGATGTCAACAAAACCAAAAAATACAAGTATAAATGCATCTAGCATTTACACCAAAACCAGTCCTCCTAGCCAATGACTTCGTCAGAAATTTATTTTAAAATATTTATGTTGTGTACATCATTTACGGTATTGTTGCATGCTCCATAATGGTTGGTTTTTTTAGTAGGAAAGTGCTTCGACCTTGCGGCGATTTCTCACTATGGGGGGAGGAAACCGGAGTACCCGGAAAAAACCCCTGACGCTCAGCGCTGCCAACAGGTGTCCCGAGACGAGATCAGAAACCTGAACCACTCGCTGAAGTGGTGACAAGCGAGTGTTTTAGCCACTACACTACCGGGTGCCCCTCCAAATAAATAAGGGAAGATGCCCCTCTATGTATTGCTATGCATCCAAACCCATTGGTATTCCATATATGGAACCTGACAGAAACGCTTTCCCCTTCTTTTAAACGCTTTGTCCGCTCTTCTTTTAGAGTGCAATTTTACACCTGCTTTTTAATTAAAAATATCTAGAAGATGTTTTAAAATTACAACAAAAATTGAGAAATAGTGTATATTTTATGGAAAAGGCCAAACAGGATTAGTGAAGATTAAAGGGAAGTAACTATGGTCTGCTCAATTTAAGATTAGATTCCCATGGACCGTATTTTCGATTTTCAGATTTTCAAACTAGGCAAAATGTGTTAAATAAATGAAAAATTAACCAAATCTCTAACAAAAAATTAACTAGTATAAACTAAGCAAAACAAAAAACAAAAAAACAATTAAGTGACAGCACACAAATTTTCTTGTTGGTTGGTTGGTTGGTTGGTTTATTGGGTAGGAAAGTGTTTCCACCTTGCGGCGATTTCGCACTATGGGGGAGAGGAAACCGGAGTACCCAGGGTAGAAAAGAAAACCCAACACCCAGCCCTGCAAACAGATTCACATACAGACGAGATCTGAACCTTGAGCTGCTCACTGCAGTGGTGACAAAGAGTCTTTTAACCATTACACTACAGGGTGCCCCTCAAGTTTCTCAGTCTACGAGCATTTTAAGCAATCTTTTACAAATAGTTTAGAACGGTAATTTTCTTAACTCAAAAAAAAAAAAAATAAATAAAAGGCAAACAATAATTTACTTCATTAAAGTCTTTAAAATTTGGAAAATAATTTACAGATAAAACAAGGTTTACACTTTTATAAAATACTTTAACATGTCCCAATATTAAAATTAAGGTTTATATTTATATATTGAGATCTAAATTAATGTTAATAAACTTAAACTACAGTTTCAAATAATCACATTTCAGATAAGATCAAAGTGTTGAATTTGTCCTCTGAGGTGGCACACAGTTTTAGGCAATCTACATAAGCAGCCTTAGCAACCATCAGTTTCAAAACTGTTAATGCCAGACTTATTTTTGTCAGCACAATTTTTTATAGGTATTTGCGAGACATATCTAAAAGGCATAAGAGTGATCATTTATCAAAATTCCCAAACATGCTTCATTGTTTTCATAAGTTTTAAGGTTTAGAAATATACTCTAGGTCTAGCCCTAAAAGGATTAACTAATGATATTAACTATATTAACTTGGGGACTTCCAAAAGTACGAGGGTTTTTTTTTTTTGTTTTGTTTTTGAAAGACCAACAGACTTTTGGTCACCCCTACCTTAAAACAGAGTACCCTCCTTCTTCAGTTCCCAAGCTTTTTTTATTGACATTAAAATGTCAATGGAACAATTTTCAATAGTTATGTTATGGCTGTCATACCCTGTATATGCAATATCAGTCTAATACAGCCAAAATCATTTAGTTTCTAAGACTACACCTTGAAGAATCTTAAGTCCAATCAAATAGTTGAAGATGAGGCATTTGTGCTAAAATAAATGTGCACTATTGTATGTGAAAGGAATTGTAATTCCCTGACACCTGTACTCCCAAAAGAATGGACATATTCAGAAAATACAACACTCAATGCAATTGAAAGCTAGGTGTGGGAGGGATGACATGCAAAGTTAATAAGTAAAACGGCATAAATAAGAATGCAGCATGCACATAATAATAATATCAGCATATTCCCTCGACATACTTTACGTGAAGTACACAGATATAAGAATCAGTCAAGCTTTACATGTCTTACTTTCTCTCATGCAATCAAAAACCAGAAAGACTGACTAGTGCCTTTTAATTTCATCGATTTGTATTGTTCATCAAGTAGACAACACATCTAGAAACATGGCTGGCTAGTCCAGAAAGCTGGAGCAATCACTCTTCATGATGCTTTTTGCCACACTTGTCACAACCATATCCTTCACATAGTCAAACATCCTCACCCCACACACACACAAAACCTCACCACCTACCCTCCCAGAACACACAAAGCAATGAAAATCTTGCGGATATCTGTGTGTCTAAAACAGATAAGTATGTAAATATAGCCAAAATATAAACAATCTCCAGGCTGCTCAATGACATTTGCACTGATACACACGTAACTAGTTCAACTTTTTTGTTCATAATCTCTCAAAAAATGCAAACATGACAAATACAATATTTGTTACACTCAGCCATATATGTTGCATTCTTATGTTTAAAATTGAACTACATAATTTATCTCTTACTCTGTGATATTTTATGATCCTGCTTCTACCCTGCCTATGCCAAAAGATACGAGAGGGCAAAAAGTCCAAGGAAACAGGACGATAGACTTATCTGCTTTATGTAAACAGACTAGCTACAGTTCATCTACCTCCTGAGCTGCTGGTTTTCAATAATATCTTTCTAAATATCTGCACAAACAAAGTAACATGAGCCGAAGACCAGAGCTTTTAAAAAAAAAATCTGTAGCCAATGGACATTCGCTTTTACAACAGTCTTGTCAGCCTATCAAGCTATCATCACACAATCACCGGCACAGGAAGAGGTAGATGAAACATTCAAGTCTGTGCTAAATTCCATAGGAAAGGGGGAGCAGGTGGGAGGGGGAGCAAGTCTACTGCAGCACACACTTCCACATGATCCCAGCATCAGGATCAAAACTCTTCTTGCAGATTTGCCTCTTGTTACCATCAGCCATAATTTGTATCGATAACAAATAAAATGTCCCACAGTCACACTGTAAGATTAGCCCTGAGTCAATATTATAGCATTCCAATATTACATCACTATGTACAAGTCAATACAACACTCTTAGCTAGATACAATGGGGCAGACCACTGATCAAGAAAAACCCTTAGTAACTAAGAAATGCATATAGCAAAAGAAAAAAAAACTGAACAAAAAAATGCGTTAACATAAATATAACTTTTCACATGCAAAATACTATAGCCAAACAATTCGCTTCCCCTCTTCCCAAAATAGACACTTATGGACAGGGACACCTCTGATAAACCTGTTTACCTTTATCAGTTCCATTTCTATTTATAAATTAGCTCCGTTTTTATTTTCTCTTCAAAAACAGTTTTTCCATTTTATTTGCTTTAACAATACTTCAAAATGTGTACAAAAAGATTATCAAATCCCAGAAAGTAGCAGCACAAACATAAGTTCATGAACTTTATGACATTCCAACCCCACCTTATTACCAAATCTACTTGTCTGGCATTCTTAGTTTCTGAAGTATTCTATGCATATCCAAATCAAGAACTCACATATGCACACAGTTTCTTTCAATAATGTTGCAAATAATCCTGTCACAGTGTTAAAAAATAACAATACAACTTGTTCACACCACCTGTGCAGGATCTGCCGAATTCAGTGGTCAGTTTGCTCAAGCAAAGCCACATAGCATCAAATAATCCAAATGCAGTAAACAAAGGCAGTTTTCTTCAACACAGTTGATTTGCCCTATGAGATTTTTTAAAACATTAACCTCCTTTGAAAATCACTATTTCCCAGACATGCATGCACGCACACGTGCACACACACAATCTCGACACACACATACACTATGGAACAGTTCATATGATGCTCTGAAAGGCAGTGCATTTTAAGATTTCTCGTTAAAGCAGCAGCATTAAAGTATGCAGTTATGGTCTCTCCTTTTCTACTGTATGGGTACTTTCCATTTTCCCAAAACTAAAGAGTAAGGAATGGGAGCCCTGCTCAATTTCTTTGATTCTCACACAGACGTCTAATTTTTCTTGCAAAAGCTAGACATAAAGCCTTCTAATTATCTCTCAATGACTTCTCAGCTGATGACGCATCTGCAGTATCCATGCTGCTTTAGCAACAGACTCAGACCAAAGATGTCATTAGTCTGGATTAACTGCTTCTGCATCGTGGCAAGATCTTGCTCTTCTAGTGCTAAAGAAAAAAATTACTTTGTCCATGGATTTCACTGGTGGCAGTACTAAGGAAAAAGATCATTTCTTAACATCATGGACCTGAAATCACCCTTTTCTGTCCTGTCCAGCCCCTTTTTCTTTTCCTCCTCAAATGCTAATGATCACTTCTTGAACACCAGTAGTGCTTGTGACAACTGCCTCTGCTTTTTGGTGAACATGACATTTGCAGTTTCATGAAAAAGTCAGTATGTATTCACATTCAATCAGCGCATCAGGTGTTCTCAACTGCTACACTTTTACTTGAAAAAGCAAAAGGAAGCCAAATGCTAGATGAATGGATCTGTCTTCAGTCTACCTTCGAGAGCTTAGCCACTATTTTGCCATCCCACATGGGCAGTACTTTACTGTCGTCATCAATTTCTTCGAAAACTGCACCGTCTCCAAACTCGTTACTGTCTCGCTTGAAGAAATACCTACAAGTACAAAAAAGCAAAACAGTTATTCGATTGGGTTGTTTTAATCACCAACAATTTTATTGCAAAATGCACTTGACATGGAGCAGAAATATTCTAGCAGATATTACTTCCAAGAAAAATATATATATAAGTTTCAATTTATTGTCAGTTCTTCATCAGCAAGCACTTAATTCACAAAATACATGATTAAAGTCTACATGATAAATTGAGTTTAAAAGAGAACTGCTAAGAAAAAATATGACATACTTGTAACTGCCTTTCTTGGTGTTGAGGGCACGAACTTGGGCAAGTGTAATAGTGCGTCCTGGTAGTGTAAAACGATAAGGGATAGGCTCTTGCTCATAATACATGCCAACAACTGTGGTGTCACCCTGCACACTATTGCCAGGGGGCTTCTGTGGTCGCTGAGAATACCTGTAATCAGACAAAGAGGAGATGAGTGCAGCTGTCAAACAGGCAGCAATAAAGAGCTATAACATAAAAAGGCAAAAAAGTGGAAAGAAAGAAAAATAAAAATACGCCACTGATGAGCATCACATTCATAGAATGTCCAGTAAATCACACCACTGGAGACATAAAATGATCTTAAAGATATCTAATGATACCATCACTGATGTCTATCCTTTTGTAGCCACTGTGTTTGACAGATAAACCTATGCAACTATGTTTTCATATCCCTCAAAAGTGAGAAACACTGAACTCACTCTACATAGAAAAAGAAACTTTTTAAATTCTGTTATTATTCTGTTATTCGCTTTTCTGTCAAAAGCATCAAATAATTGTGACACATTTGTCTTAACATCTGATAGTTTATGCTTACTGCCACAACTCAAATAAATTTGTAAGAAATCAATTAGAAATCAAGTAAATTTGATCCCTAGTATACTCCAGAGTATTTAAAGATTTCTAAGCCATGTAATGTGCAGGATTTCCTTTCTTAAATGAGTGAAATCACTGTTTCAACTGTCTGTAGATAATAACAGCCACATGCAAGCAGAACCCAAACACTCGCATGCATGCCTCGAAACACATGAACACATTCTGAGAGACATTCCAAGATGCAAGTTGCATCCTTACTCAGGCATGGTGGTAGAGGCGTCTAGGTCACTGGGCACAGTGCGAGCAGATGGTATGTAGGTAGATAAAATTGGCATAGCACAACGACTCTTATCCTTTACAGGCACGCCAGCGAAAGACCTAATCAGAGATGCAAAGTCATATGTACAGCAAGGACAGCCTGACAAGCCCAAGCAAAGCCAAGTGACATCTACCAGAAAAAAATTTAAACCAGTGATGACAGAAAATGATTTGCAAGGAATAGTCAAAAGCATATGCAGCAACTGCAACCAGTTTTTCAGCAACTAAACAAATTTCTCAAATAAAAAAATATCAAAGAGGAATTATGTCTGAGGCACAAAATGCAAGTAAGAAAAGCAAAAATACTTTTAAAGGCTGCATCTATATTTTTAGCAGTAATATTATCTCAACAGAGTATTTTCTCTTAAACTTTTATTTCGAAAGGTTTAAAGATAGGAAGATCCCTTTAGTTTTAATTGTTTTTCTTCAACCTTTACTGAAATTTTAAAGGTCTAATACCTTACACCACTCAACTATATATCTACACTACAGACTGAAAATTTCTGCATGATATTAATGAGATTAATTTTCATCTCAAAATAAAACCTTTAAAAAAATACAAATAAAGATTTATTTTTTATTTAGTCATTCAATATTCAAAACATCAATTAAAAATTAGAAACAGATCATGAATAAGAAGACATTTAGAAAGAAACAAGTGACAGCTGGACTTTTTCATGCTGTTGTGAATTATCTATGATCATGCTTGTAAATAGCCATATTCATCCCATTCAAGCAGTATTTAAATGTGGGTATGCACAGTAGCAACATACTTGGACTTCACTGGTACAGAAGCTCGAGACTCTTCAGGCGACGTTTTGCCTCCTCAAGCTGGGTGGTTGGGTTTGGAGGCGTAAGTGGAGGCATGTTAGAATCTTGCACAAACGGCTGGCCAGGTAGCACTGGAGCTCCCACACCTGCCACTCCCCATGCATGCATCCCACTGCGCTCTACAGATGTTGAGCGACTAGATGTGTGTGTACCCGTTTTGGTTTTGGAGCTAAAATAAAATCAATCAGCAAGAGTAAAAATCATACTAGCTGCCCAACTTAAGTTTTCTCCCCTACTTCATCAGTTTGTGAGTGATGTTTATAAAGGCTGATCTTTCACCCTTTGGCAGGATTGGTTTGACCCAGGGGAGGCAGGTAAGGATACTTGTCAGGCCAGCAATTAGCAAAACATGACCACAAGGGTACCCAGCATCACAAGTGCCTCTCACCTTCTTCCCCCAAAGAGTAAACCTTTCTTTCCCACCACAGAACAGAAGTTTGTCCCTTTAAACACAAAAAGCTCTCAAAATACCCAAGAATTTTGCTTTCACATGTTTTAACATTGTTTATATTTAATGTCTTTAAGTAAATGTACGCAATAAAATGATACATCTTTAAGCACAAAATCAAATGCTCCAAGGGAAAAAAAGCATTGTTTTAAACTGCATGAAATGTATCTTGGCAGCTTTATAAGGGAAATGTACCCATTAAATTCAGATATTGTCTTCATTTAACTTGTACATTCTATAATAATTGAGGTTTACTTTAATTGCTGCACTGTTAACAAATGAGGCAGAAACTAACTTACCTCTGTTTATATGGCTGTGAGGTAGCAATCCCAGAGCTGTACCGATGAGAGCGTTTATGAGATGAACTTCGGTCTGTGTCTGCCGATCCTGTCCCTGTATCACTTATGATTGTCTCACTCTGCAGCATCCACTTCATTACCCTAAAATAGAAAAATTGCTTGGAGTATTATCAAGTTGAAAGTACCTGCCTTACTTCCTCTCTGTATCTTACTGAAATGCAAATCAGTCTTCTGTGAAATGTGATCCTATATTCAGTAAAACAGCTATAAATCATGGAATCTGTCATCACTTGTTACTTCCACCTCCACCCAGGAGGCAACAGATAGTCTGCACACTCAGTGATGATGAGTTTGCCTTCTAAGACCAAAATAAATTATATCTTGAGCTACCATTGCTTTCTGCCTATCTAGCTTCACTGAAAAATGAAATGAAAATCTGTGGGGATGAAATAATCATAAAATATAAGTGACATCTGTCACAATATAACAGTGTCTAAAAAGAAGTACACTGAACTAGAGAATAGATGCATCTTTAGATAACTTCACCTATATCAAGATCTTTTCTTTTTGGCTAAACTAACATTGTACCTTTAATAAAACAATAAAAGATGTCATGTTTAATAAGTATGCACTAATATATTTTTTTAGGTATCATGTTTGATGCCTGTAATAGCAACTGATAGTACATACTAGTGGAGATTCAAATAGTTTTGCTTTTAAGTGGAATTTTTTCCTTTACATTAACTAAGATTTAAGATATAACATGGACATATCAATTAAATCAGTTTAAAAGGTGTCTCATGTATTGCCATATTATGACTGTTTGAAATTACAGTCTTCTACAATACAACATGTAAACCAAGAATTTGCTAAAGACTGAGTCTGAAAATGTGCAGCTTGGTGGTAATGAGATCTTAAACTTTGGAAAAAATCTTCATCTATCATAATTTGAGAAATTGTTGATAAGAGGCACTTTGAAAACTAAATCAAAAAATGGTTAAATGGATTCTCTAGGAATTAAGATATATGCCTTTACTAGGACTCTTTGATCAACCAAAAGCATACTATTTTTAAAATATGATGCTGAACGTCTAGAACTAAGCATGCACACACACACACATATACACATTTTTGCGATAACATACTTTTCACTTGAAGGATTATTCCAATTTGGCACCACCCGGGAAGAATCCCTGTCAAAGCCCATGTTGATTCCACTGTCGATGTTACTACTAGCATCTGAACCTTTACGCACAACATTCTTTTTCACATTAGTAGTTCTACCACGACTGTGGTCAACACATGTGGAACCTTCACGCCAATAGGCCATGTTTATTTGCTGTGTTTCCAGCTCCATACGCTGTTTTCCACTGATGTCACGAGAGTGGTGGTGGTGGTGATGGTGATGAATATGACGATGCATTTCTCCTCGAACTACAGGGTTCTTGTCATCACCCACACCACTGTCAAATGATTTAGAAAGGCCTGTGGGCTCCCTTCTGTTACTACGATGATAACTGCGCTGAAAACTAGTATTCACAGACAACACAGCAACAGCAGCAGCAGATGCTGCAGTATTCACTGTCTGCTGCATAACTTTTGCCTTGGGGCGAGCGAATGTGCGATCAGGAGACTTGCTGTGTGGAGACATGCGACCAGGAGTGCGGCTAGGTGTGTGGTGAGAGCTGGCCCATATGCGGGAGCAATGCTGATCGAGGATGCTCTCTGCTGTCTCCTCCTCTGAGGGAAGTGACAAAATGAAAGAGGTTGCTGTGGTGTTCTTGGCAAATGATATGTTGACATTTTCCTCCTGTCACAGAAAATTAATATATATGAGACAAAAATTGAGTTTCTGTTTCTTCATAAACAATGATAAACCTACCATCAGTATGCAAGTATACACAATCAGACTTCTACATATCCTTTTCCACACATTTCAAATGTTTAGTATTTAGAAGACAAAGATTTAGCTGTCCTCAAATTTTCCAATATCTTATGTTGAAAAGAATTCTGGTATAAAAAAGTTGTCAAACTGACATGTGAACTGATAAACCTAGATATATGACATCCTAGTTTTCAAAAAGGAACATCTTTTCTCATGAAAACAAAATAGCTGAAAATACTTTTGCCACAAATTTTTTTGTGGATTACAACACATTATGTCGCATATTTCATAACATCATGCTGAGTTCTCTAAATGCAAAGAAAATACTTATTGAGAACATGCTTAAAAAGAACTGGCAAACAAACATTTCATTCCACCTGATTTGTTTTGTGGCTGAAGAATAGAAGACCTGGTAACATGTATAGAATTCAATGAATGGGCATAGGTTGCCAGTGAAGCAAAGACAGAAAATTATAGATCATGCTGACCTGATTCAAAGCTTTCAACTTTTCCTCCATTTTCACCACACTCTCTCGGTCCTTAATCTCCTTCTCCAGCTTCTCTCTCAGCAGCTGAGCAAACCGCTCTGGATCTGTTTCTGCGATGTTTGGATTATTTGGAACCCGTTGTGTGCGCTGGTAAGGAGACCAGTGACACAACTTTCAATTGCAACCCACACAATTTTGAACACATTCACTTCCAAAGAACTCATGACTCTACTCAAGACTGAAAAGTAAGAGTATGATGCAGACTCCTGTTTAGGATGTACAGCCACATGCTGTTGCAAAAGAGATCCCCCACATCTCAACCTACCAAAACTCAACTGCTCAACTAAATTGCAATGTAGCATAATGCATTACTGCTTTTCTCTTGGCTTTACCAGACATATGGTTAACCAATGGAAGCAAACAATAATAAATGTAATCAAGAAAAATATATGATCTTGTCTTATAAAGATCCAGTAATCCAGAATCAACCAGATTCACTCAAATGAATGATGTACATCTTAGAATATGGTACTTACAGGAATGATTTGTGTGTGGAGATCTGTTCTGTACTCTCTGTTGGGAATAGCGAAGCTGCTCTTCATTGCCTTCCTACGTTGTTGCTTGCGACCATATGGCATGTTGCCATCTCTGAAGCAATATTAGATATGTTGCATTACTCTTAAAAAGAAAAAAAGAATGTTTACAATGCACAGTTCCAAGCACTAATCTAATAAGTAGAACACAAGTTAACAAATCCACCACTGTGAAAAAAATAGTACACTAAGTCATTGAATTAGACACCTGTTAGGAACATCACAACAGAACTTTTAATAGAATGAGTCACATGATTAGTCTCTGCTATGCTCTACTTACTGGTTTTTTTTTTAATGTTTACATGTGCATGAAATGAGTAGATTTTTTTTCCAATGCAATAAAATTTTATTTTTATTCTTTTATGATATGTATACTGTGTGAGCTATGCGCATTTTGTGTCTAAATTTTTCTGTATTACTTTAAGTTTTGTAAAGCATTCTAAGGCTACTACTTTGGGGAAGAACTGCACCATAAAAATATTTTATTATCTCACCATTAGCAGCAACCATATAGTCCTTTTATATCATGCTATCTTATCTGTAGTGTTTTTTTGGAGTAATGGGAGGACATTAAAAAAATAATGCTGATAACATAAAAAAAAAAACCCACTGGAAAAAAATGTTCTTACTAGGCCCATTAAGAATTTCAATTGATACTATATTGTTTTGCACATACACAAACTATAAAACTATTTGACATCAGTTTTACAGCGTTTGTTCCTGGTACCAGGCAAGGACATCCACGGACACAATCTTTTATTTTAACCACCCCATCAGACTAACAATGTATGAAGCCATGTCATTACATGTGTATCTTTGTGGATGTGTGTGCATACACATGCATTTGCATGCACCCATTTAAACAAGAGAACAAAAGCATTGGTTAAGCTTTGTTACTATGTGTCACCCCCCCCCCAAAAAAAAAAAATGCTACTGTTGCACACACATTCTCTAACTACAAAGGAACAGACTATCCCTGGGAGACATCAAACTACTGTGTGCATGTGCCTGATAACTTTTCATTCCTGCTATAACATCATTCATCTCTGCAGTCCCTCTCATGTCAGGAAGCTATCGGGGGCCGCTGTAAGTGCCACAAGGGCCCGGCATCAAAGGCGACACTAGAGGCTGTCATGTAAAGCCCTTTTAAAAAGTGGCCCGCATAACAACACCCGATAAGGGTTTGGGAAACCATGAACCCCTAACCAACCCTCCGTCCACTGTGCTGTTTTCTGTCTACGTGTGACTGGCCGGATCAGTCTGTTTGCTTATGCCTTCCTCCGCTGCGTCCTAGCCTTTAGTCTTGAAAAGGGTGGAGGGGGCGCCTTACAACATGCTGCCATTTAAAAAAAAAATCTAATCGACTTGCTGCCATTATAAACAGCCATTAGCTCCCTGCATGCTACGAGGTAACGAACCCTTGCTATAATCGATACCAACGCTACCCGGATCAAATTGTAGCTAAAAATTAAAAATCAATCACAACATTAAATCCACTGTGAACAACTTCTAAAAAAAAAAAAAAAAAAAAATGCAGCGTCCTTAAAACCATATGACGGCTACTAGCCTTGTTCACTTTTACTGGTGTCTCTCTCAAAATATTTCATAATTCAAGAACTGTTCAATGGTCGACAACAAAACTGACAACTTTTTTCCTATTCTATTCCTTGTCAACATTACAAAGCTGTGTCTGAACCATCGTCATTGGCTAGCGTATTTTAATTTTTCTTAAGTGAGGCTTGGAAATGGGCACCAAACACACTTTCTTTAATGTTTCTCCCATTAACATCTTAGATGTCTTGGGTTTTAAAATGTCTCCTACCATCCTCCCCAAAGAGAAAAGCAGATGTATGAAAAGCAAACAAACATGTGGTCAGTGTTAGTTGAGGTTGTGGCATGTCACTTCTGCAGCTACCCGGTACCGTACTGCACAAGTTACACTTGAATGAGAGGCTTTCGGGGTCGCCTCAAAGAAGTCGCACAAGAGATAGACTGAACGTCTAAGTTTAGCATGATAAACATGGTCGGAACGCAGAAGCAAGGAAAGAAAGGTTTTCCACACATGATCGTAAGCCACCCTCGCTGTGCCTCCCCAGTAAAAAGGAAACGTATCGCTTAGCCAAAAAGGCCAGATCCAACCCAGACTAAGAACCAGGCCGGCTGAAAGACACGCGCGTTCTAGACCTACACGAAGCTCTGCCAATCGACCCGCGACAAAGCCCAGCGAGAATATGGCAGCTCGTCTCTCGTCATATGCTACCACTACTCTTCCAGCGCACCTGAACGCAGCAGCGGGGTGCGGGCCAGCGAGAAAGACCACAAGGCAACGGCTTTGAAGGCGGGCTGGCAAAGCGAACGCGGTGCTCAAGCTTGGCAGATCAAAGGCTGGCTCTCATTCATTAGATAAAAGACCCGCCAACATGTAAGTGCCTGATGCCTTCTATCTGAGCTGCATAAACTGCTCCATGGCGGTATTTGAAGCTCTTTGAAGTGTCTGGCCCTGATCAAGCCCTACGCCCTTCAAAGGCAAAATTGATCTGAACGGGCTGGAAGGCGCACAAACGCCTGTCCCAACATGCGCTGGTGCTGGCTTCAAAGCTTCTAAACAATGACAAACCCACACGAAGCCAACAGCATCAGTAAACTGCTTGTAAACTTTTTAACTAGAATTTTTGACTTCAAAAACGTATAACACTTTTTTTTTAAATTAGAGTTTTCGATAATTCCATTCTCAATGTTTTTCCTGTGTAAGACTGAACTGTGTGTAGGCAAACTGAAAACTGATTGGATGCTTGAGAGAATAGGCTACAGTTACAAATTATCTTGAGTGCTTATGAATGAAATGATCTTTAGTAGGAAAGCGATATCACTATCAAGGTCACAGGGTGCAATCTCACTGCCTTTACTAGGGCTATATGAATATGGAGTAAGAATGCGAGACGGCTACTACTGTCCATAAATAGTTATATACAACTACATATTATCACAAAAAATAATGAAAGGTTAATAACCCCCCCCCCCAAAAAGAACTCGAAGCCTTTTGGTCACGGTGGCAGTGAATATACTGGGTTTACTGCCTAGGGCACAGCATTCATAACTGGGAACGCCTGACTAAAACCACTATGTCGCTGCTGTCGTGTCAAGCAGTCTGTAAGACCTGACTTTGAAAAGGTCACAAAGTTTATAATTCTTAAAAAAAAAAAAAGGCAGTCACCATTTGGCTGAAAGCTTTAGTCCTTATATGCACATCTACCTACAGAAATATTAATCAGACATTTTAAAGCTATTTTTCTGACATTTTCTGGCACTAAAGAGCACTTACATGCTGCTTGTGTCAGTCAGTGACACAGTATCATCTGTAAGCGCATCACTAGATAAGCTCTGCTGTTCACTATCCTGGGCTGATACTGGGGCATACGAAACATGGGCTGGGTATGATGAGCAGTGTGGTCTTGTAAAATAATAAAACCTGTAAATAAAACAATAAAAATTAATGTACCACTCTCCAATTTTGTGTTGTATCAATAACATTCTTTTAAATATAGTATGATTGTTTCATGAAATACATATACAAGACAAACAGAAAAGCAAAACTTTGAATTGGGGGGGACGCTTTGTGTATAATAGCTGGAATGACTGACTTCACCAATTATCTAGATCAACTTTTTTTTTTTAAACTGTAACATTTTTTCATAAGAGCCAAAACTTCAAAATATACTGTGATCACTAAAAAAAATTTGTTTACAACAGCATTTTGCTGTCAATTTCTTTCAAGTATCTTGTATTCCATTAACACATAAAGAAAAAATCAACACACAACTAAAACATATTACTCCTAATGTCACAAAAGTCATTAGCACTTGATAACTTGGAAAACATAAACTGCCAACAGATAAATTAGATTACAAAACGCTGGTTCACTTCACAAACATACAGACTAAATAAGAGTGCATGATGCTGATTGCAGGTGATATACAGAAATTGTTCTAAAAATTTTTTGAGCAAAAAACATTGAAATACAAGTTTTCTACATACCCTGCAACTGTTTCATTGTGTCGCAGGCTGGTCAACTCAGATCGTCTCCCACCAGATATCTTGTTAATGAGAGGTACTCCCATAGTGGATGAAAGTTCGTCTGTTGCCAATTCTTTATCCTCATGAAGCACTGGCAATAACACAGACTGGGAAACAGGTCGTGCAGAGTTTGACCCACTTGAGTGACTGGACTTGGGACTGTCTGCATAAGACTGAACATATTGCACATATATATCAGAATTCAAAAAGGCCGGATAGGATACATTCCTGAAGTGGTTTTCAACTTCTGCTTGAGCAGCATCAAATATGCACTGGTCCACTTTCACCTTTTGCTGAATCTTTTCCATAATCTCCTTCCTTGTTTCCTTGGAAATAGATTTTACTTTGTCAACCCGAACATATTTTTTGTATATCGCATTCACAATGTTTGCAACATCTCCTGTATCAGCCTGTTGCTTCAAGCCTTGGCATGCAAACCAGAACTGAAGTTCATCAGCTCCACCCTGTTCACATTCTAAATACTCTTTAAACAGTGACACGCCATCACTGTCTGTAAGAAGGTGGTTCAAATTCTCAGCCCATTTTAAGTGAGGTGGGGTGCTATTCTCGGAGTATGGTGGAGAATTTGCAGCACTCCCCTCAGGTTCAAACCCAAGGGGTGCCTCAACATCTTCGGTCTCGAAACCATGACAGAGAGGGAAGCCAGTGGCTTCTCCTCTGTCCAAGTTGGATTTACGAGGCGTGGCCGCAGGTGAATGGCTTATCTCCCCTTTGGTGGATGCAGCACTCTTGGATGAGGCATGTGACTTGTTTGACACCTGACTCTTGTGAGAGCCACTGCTGCGGGTGGACATACCCCCATTAGATTGCAGCTCATTTTCTTCCCCAGGTACAGGCGGCCGAGGTGCTGTCTCTGTAAAGTTGTTGCCCCCGGAGTCATTGAGGAACTCAAATACCTTGGATGTCATGACTCAGTCTGGCATGACACCATTGTCTCAATGCAGCCTGTCCATCACAGTGAATTCTATGCTACATCTGCAACAAAAAAAGTAACATACATCTGTAAATTTTATGTTCAATGACATTTCTACTGATCAAGCATAAAAACTAAATAAACTGTATAACTAAAACTTTTATTTGAAGTTTTATGAGTTTTAAATCATTTAGTGTGTCATGTGATTGGTGTGAACAGATTTTTCCTGGAAAAAGTCCCAAGATTTACTTGTAAGCTCCCTTGTTTATGCTAGTGCAGCAAACATTAAAAAGTAGGGCATACAAAGTTAATAAATTTTGCATAGACATGTCTGTTCAGATCCACATTAACTTTCTTAAAATATCTTTAACAATGCCCTGCACAATGAGCAATATAATTTTTAACACAATAAAGAGAAATCACTTAGGTATATCTCTATAACAAATGAGTGTGTTAAAATTGTTAAATTCATGCTTTTTCCAATAGGTAGAGCTTCTGGAACTGGTTTCATAGAATTAATGGGCTTAAGTTTAAAAGAAAATTTGAACATTTATTTTAGAGCAGTATAACTATCACTCATCTCAGAAACACAAGACAACTACAGAATTGGAATTAACCATGTCTTACAACAGCTGCACTGCCTAAATAAAATTGCTTGCAGTGAATTTACAGTACATCTCCACTAAAATTCTTTAAAAAAGAAAAATCATGTTTCCGATCGCAGGAAAAGTTGCATGCAGAAGTCCCTAATCAGTAAATAACTTTCACTATAAAATATTTATAAATTTCAAATATCTAACGAGTTAAATTCATGGAACATATCAAAGACTGACACAATGTGATGCTCTCCAAAAAGGAAAAGATGTAATTTTATTTACCAACACGCAAGCATATCTTTATAAAACAAAGAACAGATCTTTTTTTCAAGTCCCATGTCTTATTTTTAAAAGAAGTAATTTTCCTTTGCCTCTGTGAGCAACTGGCTATGCTGCGCTTTCATCTGGAGGAAGCTAGCTCAAGGCAAACTCAAATAGCTTAGAGATATTTGAAACATCAAAGCACTGGCAAATCAAAGAGACCAGCCATGAAAATCCCAGTTACAAACGTGTTTGTCCCGGCTTCAACCTGCAAAAACGCTAGCCCATGCAGAAGGAAATGAACTGCATGACCTGACCACAGAGTTAGATCTGCCTGCCGTGCTGGTAATGAAGGGTGAAATGTCTCTTTCCTCAGCACTACTCTGTCTGTAAACCTCAGTCCTTGGTGACCCTGGGGAGATGGGGAGGTCTATAAACTTTTACTAGTATAAAAGTAAACACAACCTACGCAAGCACAAAGTTTACATTCACACTAAAATGGAAAGTATGACAATGTTGCAGACTTCAATGCTGGAAAGCTTAATGATGTACTCCTGTTCTACACCATTTATGACCACTGGATGTGTATATTTCACTCTGCCAAAACCAGCATGAAGCTAGGATCCTTTCAACTGAGGAACATGCTGCCATATTTCATTAGTCACAACTGCACTTTTAAATCCCTTACATCTGCAGCCTGGTTGCACAAATCTATATGCAACACACTCAAAACCTGCATCAACTACAGTAATGGATAATGAATTTGTTGAAATCAGTGAAAAAAAAAAGAAAACATCTCTATGACTAATCCTCTAATATGATCTGATAATTTGAGAAACAAATCTGGAAGAGACAAGAGTATTTTTTTGTATTAAAGTCTAATCAACAAGAGTTAAGACCTCTTTCCATGACACCCATGTGTACATTCCTTATTTCAACAAACCCGTTATAGCGTTCACAAAGTGCAGCTAATATTAGTGCAACTGGGGAAAAAATCCAAGTGATAATTATTATAGAAATCAACAAACCACTCTATCTTGCACCAGCTTGTTCTTACCACTGATACTGCTTATACATACAACTTATCCTCTTGACATGCACATATGTAATTACATGCTCCTTGATGTCAAAGCTATGATTATATTTGTAAGCACCCACTGTAAAAAGGCTTACAAATAAAATGTGGTAAAGAGGTCCAAATGTCAACCTCCCAAAAATGGTATGAATGCAATCTATTAAAAAAGCATATGCAAGACATTGCACTAAATTCTTAATCTTCACATGCACATTTATAGAGATTAGGAAGGCACATCATTCTGTGTCAGATGGGTGATTAACATAAATGAAAACTAAAAACTTATACGGTTTATCATATTTTAACAAAATATTATTTCACATGCTACACTTTCAGTAATTCTAACGGTAATGAACGTACAACTGTCAAGTTATGTAAACACCTACCTAATGATTAAAATCTAAGTGGCAAGAAAAGTTGAGACCACTTATCTCTAACAGAGATGTCTGTAAACTATCAATTACAGTCATCAAGTTAAAATGGTTTTATGCTAATTTATTTATGAAATTAACCAGACTTCAGTATAATCTCTTTTACCTATCAGCATTTCATCTCCCCAGTGCCTATGCCTTGGACTTTGCAAACTGATGTAAAATATTACAAGTAATTTTAATGGCAAGTATGCTCGTTTCCAATAAATTGACCCTTTACTTATCTACTTCAGTAATAAATCAGCTCTGTTTACATGTTACGTTCCACACAGTCAGGACTTTCTTTGGCCATAGTGATCCATTCATTTTGCATAACATGTTAGCGTTCCAAAATAGTTGCAGATTCACTATGCATGAAAATCGTCTGGCACATCTTAACACATACTTATTGTACTAGAAATTTTCTCCACACCTTCAGGCTGACTTATTATTATTCACCTTCAATGATTCAAATTTTTGTCTGTTCTCTGACATATGTACGTTAACTGTATCAATAAATTCTTTTAAGGAGGCAAGTCTTGATTCAGTTGATTAGCGTCCCTCGTAGAACTGCTGACCGACCGCAAAACCCCCGCACTTAATGCCGACACACGTAAAACCATACACAACAAACATGAACAGTAAATCTCACAGAATTCATTAAAGCTGTCACGTTAAAAAATCTTTCATATATCCTTCAAAAATCCGACTAATATGAAGCTTATATCTGGTCCTTCCCACGTGAAATCTCGACAACATACAAAGGTATCCAAGATGGCCTCTGACCTCCCCCCTCCCCCGCGCCAATACCGTTTGAAGAATGAGTGTCAAAGCGAAAAATGTTGGTGCTCAATCGATATGGGTCAAAAATCAAAGCTAGCGGAGCTGATGAAAAACTCCATGCCATTTTTCAAGCAAACATAAAGTCTCAACAACTTTCTATTGTTTTTTTTTTATGGTAGCTGCTCTGTAATGAGGTAGGTATTCAGCACGTTTGGCAACAAAAGGCCCACAACGCCAGGAAAGCTTTCTCTCCCCTACCCGAGAGGCAAGCAATGCCCACACTAAAACCAGGCACGAAGGTATTCACGCATTCTATATCCTAAGTAACTGCTAAAAATCTATATTCCACCGAACACATGCACTCATGGACCAAGCCATCATGCATACCTCTATAGCGAAAGGGCGCAATTAGCTTCTTCAGGGTCAGCAAAATGTACTCCGTGTGCTCCTGTTGGAACGGCCGCCATTATGAACACTTGGGCGTAGGTGGCGCTCGCTGCTCTCCCCACTGATGTGGATTTAGCATCAGCGTGTGTTCAGTGTGCGCGCGAGCGTGTGCATGTGCGTGCGTGCATATTCACAGTGTGCATTAGTAAGACGCAAGTGTTCATTCCGCTCTTAATAAAATACTGTGATGTATACTGATTAGTTATAAAATCGTAATCGTGTGCCAATGTCTGAAACAAAATCCGAATAATAACACGGCGCACTAGTCAATAGCCGGACACACGTACACACCAGTAAAGATGCATTCTGCCCTCTCATTCACAAACTCACGCACTTACGTCGTTATGAATAAAAACTAAAAGTTACCTATGGCAATAGAAAAAAAGTCCAAATTCTGACATACCACAAATCGTGTCGACAGAAGAAACAGTGTAAATAATAGTCAAAGTACACCAAACACCTGAGCCATTGAACTCGTATCCACAGGTAGATACACCGACTGGGAGCAGAACATAATCAAGATGGGTTTCAAAACCTGTGTGCTTGTCATAAGATTACGTTGGTTTGTATGTACACGGGCGTGTCACGTAACATCATAAGCAGTAACAAGTCATCTCAGGTAAGCAAATCACCTCGACTGAGATACACAAAAATCTGGGGAGTTTTCTGTTGGCTGTTATTTTATCCGCAAAGCCATAGAAACAAAGCTGATGTTTTTCACTGGGCTCTTTAGTAGTACAGCAATAAAAACTTTTTGCTAAAGTTAAAGCAGGTACACAAACAGACGCTCTTGATAAGCTGAAATCCACCTTTAGTGTAGGTCGGTTCCTGATGAATATCTTCTTCACAGTTCTTGAGGAACAAACCACAGCTGTTAAAAACCTGCACAAGGGCTCGTTTCTCGTCTCAGTCACGCTTTCCCTGACAGTACTCAGGTCGAAAGGCGAGAGAAACTAGCTACTCGACCAAACACATGCAGTCTTCGCCAAGTCCCACACTGCTACTTCTGCACACTAGCACATGCAGACAATGGTGGCTTACCTTACTTTGCTAGGTGAGCCGGTAAAGAACATCCAGATGCTTGGCCGCTCTCGTCGACAAAAATCGTTCTGGATGTCAGAACTATGAAAAGTTTGAAATCCAAGAGATCAAAGCCACATGCCCGCCGCCGACAATCCGACCCAGTGACGTCACGGCCTTAGAAGCGCCGCACCAATCAACGAGACGATAAAATCAACACTGAGAGAAACGTGTTGGGCGAGTCCATTCTAAATGGGGGCGCGACTTTAATATTGTGTCGTTAAGAGCTATACTGTTTAAAGATTATTGTCTTGTTATTACTGGTACCATTCAGCAGTATTACTAACACATAAAAGAATATAATATTTCTACAATTCACGACACACTTAAAAGAATGAAGGTGGGAAATGACAGCCTACCCTACACTACACTGTATAATTATGGCGTCTTCCGACGGTAAGGAGAGACTAGAGCCTTTCAGATTACTTCGTGTTTATTTTAATAAATAATTTTAGTATAGGCACATAATATCTAAAATGATCAAAGGGACTTTGTAAACCATGTTGACAATAACAAGAAAAGTGATGGACATCCACTTAAATCCTCGCGTGGAAGAATATTCCAATGAAGATCAACAGCCAAAGCAGATAATATGCTTGCCCTTATAAATTACACATTTGCCAGGACCTGGCTTTGAAGTGGGCCGGGGCGCTAGTAAATCAGGGACGCCGCGAAGCTTTTCTTTGGCTTCGCAAGAGGGGTTTCCTACCCTTTGCGTTCAGCCAGCGTTCTCTTTCTCTCTCTCAGTGTGTGTCGGGGGTGGGTGGTTGGGGGTTGACTATCATCCGTCTACCCGTTACTATTCATGACATGCTACCGACAAAATTCAGATGAGAAACAGGGGGTCAGAGATGGGGGAGGGGGTACATAATTGCCAGCAAGACAAAGAAAGATCGCAAGGGAAACAAAAAGTCATAAGAGAGGGGTCTGAACTGACGATGGCTCATTTTATTATCCCTTGTAACAAAGATGGGCTAAAGCAGGATGCATCAGATTTTCCAGCCGAGAAAAATTCGAGGATATAAAAATGACTGGCGGCAGCGGCCTGCCCACAGGGTTTCGCAGACTCTGAACCTGGCACGTTGCCACGCTCACAGAAGAAAGAAGAACTGCGACGCTTTTTAAAAAAAAAAAAAAACCAGGAGGTGAAGAGCTCTTTGAGTCGCCCTTTCATCAATCCGCCCAGCTGTTTGCACTTGAAGCGCAGCACACAAAGACAAGGCTGCTTAATTAGTGGATTCAGCCCTCCGCGCCGACATCAAAGGAGCCGCCACCGCCTATTGTGACGTTGTCGGCGGCTCGCGCCATGGGCGCAGCTCGTCCAATCATACAGTGCGTGTGACGGCCGTGGTGCCTTTGATCTCGGCAAGGTGCGAGCGCCGCAGCTGTGGGGGTTGTTCAGCGACGAAGCGACAGGCCTGAAAGTCGCTGCAGCTTTTGTGGTAGGAACACGCGCGTTCGGTTTGAGGACTTGGGGACGGGAGGAAAAAAGATGGCAGCTGGCCACTGACCGCACGCGCTGCTGACCTTTTTGAAGACGTGTCCAGGGGCAGGACGGAAGTCGGCACAAGAAAGTGGGGGCGGCGGGGAAGGGGTGAGTAGTGGCTGGCTCGTTATTGCACCTAAATCATCTCGGTGTGCGATGTGAAGGAGCACTGCGGGCCAAGAGTGACTTCAGCCGATCTCATTAATTAAACGGATCATGCTTGGCTCCCTGGGGTGTGATCCGGACACCATTAAACATTGCCAGCATGCATTTTTGATAAACTGGTGTTTTATGGCGTAACTGACGCATATGTAAACACGTATGAAACAGCACCTGTGCGCAGACATCAGCGTCTGTTTAAAACACGTTTTCTTTTCTACATCTTAAAAACTACCTAACAGACTAAACTCAAGGTGTGAAAGGTTTATGTTTATCGAAGTAAACACGAAACTGTGTGTGTGTGTGTGCGCGCGTGTGTGTATAAAAGTATCTAAGGGGCATGAAACAAATATAGGAAAGCGATATGGATAAGGAAGTGAAGTACAGACGGTCGTCGCTTACGATTTACCGATTGAAGCGATACAAAGTTGTGCAGGATAGGTCACGCTGACTCCAAATCACACCTGTCCATAGGACGACACATTAGTCTTTGACAATACAAAGTTTACTATTTTTTATCATTCATCCCTTGACTGGTACTTATTGACTCTTCACCCCCCTCCCCGGGTCAACCTGCTGGTATTGGATACATCGCGATTAGCGAAAGTGATGCACATGAAGCGAAAATGTACTTTGAATTTTTATCCTAGACTAGTAACATTCTGAATATATTAGACATACACGTCGTATTTTGTTGTTCCTTTGTGCTACTCACAGACTAGCCTGGTTAGTTCATAAATACAGCCCCAGATGTCGAGCACATATTGATTACTACAGTGTATTCAGGCTCATAGGAAGACTGCGAAATCCACCTGTTTCGTGTCAGGAAATAATGTTCCTATGAATGAATTACGGAACTTACACACGTAATTGGAAGTTCAGGTGTTTTCTTTTTTTATTATTACTATTATCCATAGCTCCAAGAACATTATGTACAGCACTGAATCCCACTAAAATGGACACAGGTGTTTGTAACATTAAAGTGTTGTGCGGTTGTTTATGAGGTACCTGCTCATCCGAAAAAAGAGTTTTTATTTTTCCGCTGTTAATACCAGAATATGATAACAACACGGTGACACTTTTACGTGTTACGATGTACGCAAAGTGTGCTGATCGATCACGGAAAATTTGAAGACACTCTTAATCGTAAACCGCAATCAATGTTTGATCAAAGACCACGTAGAATATGCTCAGTGTGTTCGATGTCAAAAGTTGTAAAGGCGAATTTTCCTAATGCGAGTGTGCGTATCTTGAACAGTACAAACATTTTACATAACAAAAACCTGAGTCAAAAGGTATAAATACTGTTTGTATCGACCTGATACCTTGGATGGCACTGGAAGGGAATAGCAGGGACGATAGCGCATAGAAGGCCAGGAATGCGAACAAAAAGAAAAATTAACTAAAAGAAACGGTGAGCACTAGATTTTTCCACAAACCAGAGTGCGCAACTAGTTAACATCATTTGGAATGTTTATATTGCCGGAATCAATCAATATTCTGCTGCTTGGAAGTCTGACTAACACTTTGGGGTAAAGACACTCACATACAACCGGAGAACACAAGAAAATAAAGTTTTATAAAGTAAATAGATGTGTAAGCAGCTGCTAAATTGCTGAGAACATGAAAGGGACATATATGCAAACTGAACGAGCTGAATTAAAGGAAAGACAAGTGAATCTATGGGTATACAGCAATTTCGGGACATCGTTGTATAAAATCCGTTTTCATAGTATTTTTCGCTTTCTTCGGTCGTCTAGCCGCTCTAGCGGACGGTGTTCGGTCATGCCCGTTTCCGCGAACTTTCTCAATCCTGCGTAAACATCTTTATCCAAAAATATGCATAGCTTAGCCGGGACAGGTGCCTCCAGCCAAGCAGATCCACAAGCAATATATAACAGCCATCAGATACGTGAGGCTGAAGGAAGGGAGAGGTCGGTAGCCGATAATAAAATGGATGCGCTCGTGATTAAACAGTGGCGGTCCGCCTGCACGTTTGTCATTGTGGGATATCACGAGTAAAAAGTGTGATATATAATGCATATTATAAATACAACTATAGCGTTTTTCCAATGATTTCTCAGAACGCTTTATAGAACGATATACAGACCGATCCTGGTAAGTTGAATCAGTAACAACAATGTACCCATTATATATATATCACAAAGATAAGAAGAGGAGAAAAAGATGGATAATCGAAGGTATTAGTGAACATTTCAACTCTCTGGTCCTTTAACATCTCAAAGGTAGCAGTAATCTCTGTTCTCGTCTCGAGATGTGAAAGTTTCAAAGATACATGCCCCATAGCCAAAAGGTCAACTGAAAGTGAGCTGCAAGCGGTTCATTGTGGCTACAGCACAGCAGGACCCTTATTCTGCCGACTTTTACACTTTACATGATGAATCAGATACCCCATTTCTGCTGGGTGTGAGGAGGAGGGAAGGGGTTCTCTTCTCCCTCCCCACATGCCTCGGGCAGACCTCGACCAGGCGACCTGCTCCGAAGTCAGGCATGCTACTAACCATGCCACAGCGCTTGCCCACAAGGTGTGAACCTTGAAAATAAACCCTCCCGACCCTTCCCCTGCCCTCTTGATTCCAAGAGTTAGGATGTCGTTTATGGGCTCGCAGCGCGGCGTGAGACGCGGGGTCAGGTCGTCGGGTCAGATACGCTTTCGACTGGCGGTTGACGAAAAGCTCATTCACATGCTTTTGTCCAGCAAGTTGGAAGCCACCACAGCTTGAGCGGACCTTGAGGTTTCGATGCGATATCTCGGTCTTTTTTCCGCTTCACAGGTTCTGCGTGAAGTGGGCAATGAGATAAACGACCTTTAGTCTAGACCGGGTTGGTGTCCATGTTCTTTGCTGGTGCTGCTCCTGATGCGTTTAGTCTGGTAAGGAGTGAAATGGAAAACAAATAACCTACGACTACACATGACAATCATATTACTAGACTCAGTCATCCCAATACTGTATTAAGAGCAGCATTTTCCCTCTATCTTTTTTTCATAGCGTGCGTCCATCTTTCCCCTGGAGGGTGTAGCCATTAAATTATTATGCTGCAGAACAAGGAAGGAAGAGAAAGTAACTGATCGTTTCTGATACTATCTGGCTCCCCCTCGGCACACCGGCCATACCAAACGGCAAACGATGAGATATCATTTATGACATCCTGATCCTCCTGGACACAAAATTTTAAAATGAAAATGTATAACTAGTTTCCCGAAGGCCCTATCCCACTAAGAAAAGGCAGCGAAAATATCTAGGAGCCAGACAACGAAAATGAAATTCAAATGTTTTGCATACAGTGTAGCAGAGACTGGGTGATGTTTTTCTCAAATTCAATAAAGCTAGCTAACATTCCTTAATAAATACCTTTTATAAAAACCAGGCATCATATTTCAGATATATATATATTAAGTAAACCTCATATACAAACAAAATTATGTCAAACAAAAAGACATACAACAAAAAGTCATCTAGCGGCTATATAGTTTAAACTACAAGTTAACAGCCTCTGTGAATTCGAGCTTCTCAGACACAGAAACAATAAGTAATAGCGAGTAGCATTAATGTAAGACTAACGACCGTTTCCCAAACGGACAACGGAGGAGACAAAGCAACAGTTGCAAGCCTCGAAGATGACCTTTACATGAGCAGACAGCCCAGAAGCACCATGAACTTAGCTCCTCGCCACGTGACCCGTGCGAATGCGAAACGGAGAAAATACGAGGGGTCAAGCAGATAAATCAGATAAGAATGGTACCCCATGACAGCCTTCGGATACAGTGCACACCATTCTTCTCCTACCCTGCCACCCGCCCACACCCCCTTTCTTCCTGTGATTTCCCGTATAGCTCCACAAACCAGTACTGATGTTTGCTGATGGTGAAAAAATGTGTGTGTTTTATTAATTGGGCAAATGTTCGACAAAGTTTATACATGATCGTTATATAAAACTTTTGCCAAACTTGGTAAAAAGTTCGGTTTGCCCAGTTAATAAAGGCATTGTATCCAGGTTATCAAAGACCCTTTAAAAAAAAAATCACGTGAAGACTACCAGCGGTCAGCAGCATTGACTAACCTTAGTTCTTTGAGATCTAGACACAATTATTTAAAAAGCATTCATGAAAAGTCCTCCATCCCCTATAAATCAATGATGTAAGGATCGAGGTGGCGCTGAATACAACTGTTTTACACCTATACTTCAAAATTGGTGTCTCGCGAAGACAAAAAAATAGTGTCTCTGAAAATAGAACGGTAAAGCCTTTAAAGCGATTGATAAATTGACCTGACCCCGGAATGGACACCACGACTTCTTGGCGAGCTACTTCTTATCAAGAATTAAACTTGGACTAACACACCTTCTCTCCCTCTCTCCGAATGCCAGGTGCATGAACAGCGGTTTTTCGCGCTTTCCTTTAGCGGACCGTGCATCACACCAAACTGCAAAAAGTCAACTCTAGACAAAGTGGTGAGCCTTGTCAACTTCTTCGTCTATCCAGGTCCCTCAGCAGATCGTCAGTTGGATTCAATCAAAGGAAGAATGCTGCTGCTGCTTAGATGATGATGATGTGATTGTACTATTGTTTTTATTTGATATTAGGTTGGAAAGCTCAATGCTCTCTTTTTTTTACCCCTGGGTACATAGTTGCAGCAATTCTGTCTTGTATTTGACAAGAATTTTATATATTCGGTCAATCAGTCTGTTAGTCTGTTCGTGCATTAGATATTCTTTCCTGCATTCGTCGTAATTCGCCAATCAAGCTTTTCGTGTATTTTGCAATTACTTTCCTCGTGCTTAATATCATTTGTGGGTTTGGTAATTGGGTCATGAGGCAATCAAACCTGATGAAACCCTCGATGAGAGACTATCAAAATAAAATGAAGACCGCTGTTCTTATTACATCGACATCTTTGTCATTTCGTATTTATCATCCCAGAACATCAAAATTCAGGGATTTTTTCCACGGTCATGACAGTGCAAGTCTAGGGGTGTGACAAATATTTAAACTTAAAAGTCTGGACGCTCGCAAAAAATCAGGCAAAATGTATGTGTATATGGGCAATATCTGAATTGATTAGCCCATTAATCGGGCTGGCCTTAGTGCCCTGTGGCGAAGAGCTAGGGAGCTTTTGCACAAGCCTATGAATCCGGCGTGGGAACCCCTCCCTCTGCTAACTTGCGCCTTAAAAACAAACTTGAGAGGTTTTATGAGACGCTGATACAATCAAACTGGTCATGGAAAGGTGGTTTTAATATATGCGGTATTCCCAGTTGCTGCAAACGGAACGGTGTTGGCTACAGTTTTGTTCTACGTT
This sequence comes from Pomacea canaliculata, assembly GCF_003073045.1. Lineage (NCBI taxonomy): Eukaryota > Metazoa > Mollusca > Gastropoda > Architaenioglossa > Ampullariidae > Pomacea > Pomacea canaliculata. The sequence continues at coordinate 34,476,193 of NC_037590.1, read as the reverse complement.
AGACACACTAGACCTTGGAGTTTATTGACTTTGTATCTATCGATAGTTCGTCCATGTTTTTGAATTACAAGGAATCCAGCCAGCATTGACCCACACAAAAGAAAGAAAGTGCTCTAGTTCTCGACTAATCACATCACATTTACAGCTGTAACTTCGTTCAGTGACAAACTGATCACCGTGATGAGAAACGTGCAGGTCTTCCAGTCATCTTTCTGTCCGTTCTCCTAACTCACTTCTCGATTGTTGCCAGATCTGTCATTAGATATCAGTTATTACTCATGATGTCTCCAATGAAAAGAGTGTTATTGACATGAAGTTCATTGTAATTGAACTAAATGTTTTCTATCCTTATCTGCTGTTATCAAGAATATAAACAATCGAGAATCTCCAGGCGACGATAGTGGTGCACGTACTCTTCGTCCTTGCTCTTCTTCCTCCACCATCCACACACACTCTTTTCTTCCGACTCTTCGTTTCTACGAATTTCTCTTGATTAGACACACAACCTATAATATATGCATTATGTGGGAGTTGCCCTGATTTAATTTATGCACGATAATCAAACTTTAGGGTCTCACGAGGTAGGCATGGATGGTTCTTCTTACATTTTTCTGTCAAGTCAACATCTTGTTAGCCACTTGAAAAGTTTACGATGGAGACGCTGTCTTCTCCAGTCTATACCACTGCAAAACGACCATTGGGGCACTAATAAACTTTCCATACTTCTTTGTAAATTATATAGGAAATTAGTGAATTATAACTATAAATCAAAAAGGAGCAGAAAAGAAAGAACAAAAGAGGAGGGTCCTATTGGTACTGGTGGGTGGGCTGACCTTTAGTTAGTCCCTTGGAACTTCTCAGACGCTCTCTGCGGTGCCTGTGTAAATATATTCTAAACCTGGCAGCAAGGGCACCTTTCAGAGACAATATAAATGATCGCCAGTTGGAACTAGTGCAAAGGAAGGACGTTCTAAATCTAACCGCCTCACTCTCCTCCTTCCCCAATCTCTCTGTGTGTGCATGTGTGCCTTCCTCTCAACCCCCTCAGTCACATACAAGAAATTAACTTACTTCAATAACATTAAATATATCATAGAATAATAATTATATTTGTTGCATTTTTACCAAAGTTTCAGTAAATTGCATGACAAGCACATACCAAGATTCCGGAAAACACAACAAACAACGAAAACCACAAATTCAGAACACTTACCGACTTATTTAGATGATGTTGCTATAACTAAAGATTAATCTCTGCTCGAGTTAATACTCTTCATTTGGTCACTCTCGCCACGATATAAATGTAAGCATAGATTGTCTCATTAACCTGCAATAATAATGTTGATTTCTTCAGGTAAAAGCAATAGCGGATGATACATAATGCGTGAGTTTGTAATAATACAACATTGCAATCAGCCAACAGCCAGTCTGTGTGTGTGTATGCGCGCGAGCTATGACCTATGTTTATAAGTGCTTACTTTCAAACGACACTCTAGTTTTCCAAGACATCACACTAGTTCAAAACCGAGTGATCGATGCCGACAGATAACCAGAAAGGTTGATAGTGTAGTAAGTGCACTTACCTAAGGCAACGAAGCGAGTCTTATCACAGAAGCAAGGCAAACGACGCTGAAGCCTGTACCGCCCTATCCATCTCCGTCAGTTCGGTGAGTCCGGCGACTTGAAACTCCGCTTGCGGACATTTGCTACAAGCGTTTTGATTGGTAAAAAGTACCGACCTGCACTCTCATTCGTTTTTCACGCGCCGTTAATCAAAGGAAGAGGAGACTTTCATCTTTCGTTCGACACGATTGTGCGCAAGTTCATCACTGTGGTAAAACGGTTTCATCATTAGAGACTGCTTAGTCTTCATAAATATACTACTTACTCATAAACCAGGACAGCTCTAATTTCTGTTCAAATGTAACCTGGTTGGAAGCCACGTGTGATTTTTATTTTTTTTTTTATTTTTTTATTTTTTTTAGCGGCTGTACGCGATGTGGATTGGCCACGAGCAACAACTCAGGTAAATAATGCCGAAGGAGTAGACAATCAAAGGCAGACCGGATCAAACGCAGGCTTGCTGCCTTTGATGTTGGATCGACAACGCCCACTTGATATCGTCTGCTCCGAGACTCACTGGGGAGCTACGTACGCGTCGATGCTTCTGTGGCGGAGTGTTTCAGTCATTACAGTTAGATCTGATTACATGAGGATGTGTGATCCCATCGGTTCTTTCATCTTTGTTTCCACTGCCTACAGTTTTATGGCCTTATCTTGAGCTGGCAGAAGGGACTGGGCAGAACTAATGTCCAGAGGTCTGATAAAGGAAACAGACAGCTAATTCTTGTCAGTGTATCTGGCCTGTTACATCTCACCTGCTTCGTTATTACAAGTAAACGTGATAAATGACAAGTTTTCCCAGTTCAGACTTAAATCAGTGTTATGACAGTGGAGCCAGCTTAGAATCCAGGGTTAAAATCATATCAAATCGTGACGATTTTGGATTTAAAAAAAAATTTAATTGTAGAATTCGAGACATTAATGAACTTTCAAAACATTATGACACTGCCTGGAGTTGATGAGGAACAGGTAAAGTCTGGCGTGCCGAATTTTTTTTAAAGGGTTCAAATGTGAGGTGTGGTAAATGCGGTAAGACATTAAGAAAACTGAATGATCAAAGTACTTTTTAGGACTCAACACTTTGACCATGTTTGAGTGACTAAAGAATAAAAGCTAAAAGCGCCTGCACGATTGTCCCATCTGGCGACGATAAAACTGGTTTGAGACCTGCTTTCTTTGATGCCGAGCAGACGACTTGCTAAACATAGGTATCCGTCATAATAGGCATTGCTGCCACAACAAAGAGAGCCAGGATTAAAGAGAAAGAACCACGGTGTAGTTAGACAAGGCATATACTTAGGACCAACGATTATCGGGGTCGTGCATCCTTCTTCCAGAAGTAGTTTGGCTGATCCTACGTTGCTGTGATGCGAATGACTACGGCGCTTGCCCGTCTTATCGATCACAGCATCGTCGCCCCAGTGACGTCCCATCAATAAGAGAAGATGGAGCTCTCTATGATTTGAAGGTCGGAGCTATGATGTTAATACAAGTGAATGATCACACGAAGTCTGCTTCCGGCTTGGGACAGCGGTTAATGCGACATCAAACACAAATTACGTTGCGAACGATTGCATAATTCATTCGGTTTGATATGCGCTGTCTTGCGCCTTCATACGATCGGCATTTGGTTAAAAGGAATATCTGAGAATAGTTCAATTCCAGTTATCGACAAGCAAACAGAGAACAAAGGGCTTTTTGAGTATTGTCCATGTTCCCAGCTACTATGCCCCCTATTGTGGTTCCCATGCAAGGGCCTACTGTTGATTCAGCCTTTTAAGACCGAATGAGGTTTCCTGAAACATTAATGCTTTTGCGGAGAGTTCCTTTAATCATTTCGTCAGTTGCTATCTCACTTCAACGACTCCATTAAGAAAGCCATACCAGTCACTTAACAGATTGTTAGATGTGCACTTTGTGAACTTGTAAGCCATTTCGACAAATTTGTCAAAGAAGCTCGGTCAGGTGACAAAGTCACGGAAGACATGGGTCTTTAAAACACTTTACTCTCTCTCTCTCACGCGCGCAAAGAGAGACAAATAAAGAAATATTGTCGTTTTGTAGACGTTGTTAAATAGCTTTAATTTAAGCGTTTGGTATCGAGTCAAATCTAAGATTGGCAATAAGACACACACATAAAATACATAGAGAAAATAGAACTCCAAAACTGTTCAAGAGGTCGTTGGATGGTGCGATTTTATTACCCTTAGCTATATCAATATGCAGAAAGATGTGCAACATCAAAAGCACGAATCTTGAAAAAGGACAATTGGAGCATGTGCCCTAAGCAAACAATATTTCCTAAAATCTGAATGTAATGCCTTTCTGTGTCCCACCACATTTAAATTCTGTGGTTCCAGCTTTTGTGTGCCATCAGCACATTCACATTTTGCCTACGCAAGTAAAAAAAAAAAACAAAAAAAAAACGAGGAAAGAACAAAGTTTTATGTATTTATTTTGCAAATGTCTTGGCTTATAACATACGTACTATGTATGCTCCTTTAATTTCTCCTTTTTTTCTCTCAACAATACAAGCCTTGTCATTCATAGAAAGAGGCAAAAATAAAAACACTGACCTCATAAAGACCGCGTCACGTATCCTGATCATGTCCGATTGGTGATAATGCTAGAGTGCTATAGCGATAATAATAATCCGACTTATGAATTTGCTGTTCAGTTGAGCTCGACTTTTCGAAATCCATGAAGAGATGAAGATAAACAGTTATATGTAAAAGTATCAGTGGTAGTCCTGTTTCAAAAGAATTAAGAAAATTGTGATTATCACCAGATATTCAACTTAAATGAACAGCTAGTTTAACCGAGCGTAATGGAGCCGACCCGAATAGCTGACTGCGCTTCCTCCTGCTCCTTGCAAAAACAAAACCCAACTCCGCCAGGCTCCCCCTTCCCTCTTTTAACCCACCTCGATTGATGGATTCGCCTGTTAGCAACACGCAAAAGAAAGAAATGGAAAGAAAACAGAATTTGATTCTCAGGCCGCCCTGAAGGCAAATGCGATACAGTAAAGTGCGTCAGGACAGATAGGATTATCTCCACATCATCGCCTGCCTGCAAGAGGACCGCCGAGGTATTTCGCTGTAGCGCAGCATCTGCCCCGAAAGCCTTCATGCCCAGTCTAACTACTACCACTTCAAAGCGTCGTTCTGAAACTGATAGGTCTGCAAGGCGCGATGTCGAAAGCAAATGGGAGAACATCGTCTGTGATCAGGGGGAGAGAAGCTGGGGGAAAGGGAGGGGGACGTATTCGGTATCGTCTGCTTTTGCGTTACGAATGTACTTCACAGCAGACGTTTGAAGTTGATTTCGGAGGCTTACGTGAGGGTTGTAAGTGGATAAGGGCAGGCGTTGCGTACACACGAAATGTTCAGCGTTTTTTTTTTTAATAAACCTGCTCCCGACAAAAGAATCGTAACTTTATCTCTGATGTAATGGAGTGGATAAGTGCGCCTGGATTATGTTTAAAACTGCGCTCTCCTTCTCTCTCTCTGTGTATGGGTGGGGGTAGGGATGGGAGGGAGAATTGCGTGATTTGCCGCGCTCTTAAAGATTAAACATATTCAATGTTCTCACATAATAAATAAGTGATCAGGTCAGTCTTTAATTCTGGCAACTAGAAAATGAAACCAATTAAAAGTGAACAGTGTGTTTTAAAGCCTTAGCACCTTATCTTATTTCACATAAAAATGTTCATAAGTGTCATACACGTTGCGTATTGAAATGAACACCTCGACCTCTTTGAAACACAAGAGAAATGCACCATATAAAAAGTTACAGAAAAACCACAATAACATATCATAAAAAAATTATTATAGCTGACATTTCTGCTAGAAAAAGAGCAATACAGAACTGATGCAAAGAAAAGTGCATCCTCCTATTAAATTGTCTAAGTGTCATTCTTATTTTTCTTTAAAATAGCAACCAAGTACATCACAAACTAAAAAGTCAGATTTGCAAACACGCTTCCACATATTTATTTTGAAAGCAGCATTGCAAATGAAAGTAGCAAGCTATGGGCTTATAAGCTGATGCTATGAAAATCTAATATGCCTACGCCAGAATTCTCAGCATAATCCCCTAGGGTTTTTTTCCCCTTTTGTCTAGTCAAATCACTCCATCAAAGTGATCATTAATTGAGCACATCCAGCTAAACTAAAACAGTTCCCTTTTTTAACAGAAGTTGTTCCCAGTTTTAGGAAAGAACTGACTTTGCAATAAATAGCAAAATAATACACAACAATAATTTGTTAATTCTACTGAAAATGTCTGAAGATGCTTATGTAATTACTCAACCAGCCTGGATATTTTTGAAAAAAATGGGTAACTAGTGAAAAAAACATTTACAGATAACATAACTCTGAACTCTCCAGTCTTTAAACCTTGTCTGGAGACCCGAAGAGAACATAACAGCAGCTTTAGCTATGAAAAGTGTGCCTAAACATACTCAGTGAAGCTGATTTTATAGCTTTTCAGTCTTTAGGGCTTGTATGTGCCACTACTTAAGCAAGAAATGCAAACTTCTAATAGATGCAGGCATTGAAGTTTACATTTTACAACTGCTTAGTGCCTACACCCTATCCTCAATTTCTTAAAAATTAAGCATAGATTCATAGTCATAAAGATAATAAGTGCTAATGTATATTTATGTGATTTATTTGGGGAAGCTGTAAAGTAAACTTTTGCTATGAACACAAATGATACTAAACTGGGGACTCCTTTCTTTCTCCCACTCCCTCTAAAATATTTTCCTTTTTGTTATTCCACGTATACAGAAAGAATATGTTCAGAGTAAAAATTGTTTTGAGCAATGGTATAAAAAGGTAATACCTGAAAACCATCAGGTAACGTGGTGACTAATGATTGTGGCATGTATCAAATATGTATGGATGTCATGAGCAATTTGCCACGTAACTTGCTGAAATGATTGCACAAATGTCACTTTACTTTAGATTCACAAACCATTCTTCATACAAAACAAGCAAAGAAATACAATTGCTGAAAACTTGATACTGATTTTAATACTGTATATACAAACATGAAGTCTCCTTTGGCGCCTTTTAAAATCAACATTTAATTGTAAATGCCTAAAGTAAAAAAAAACTGTGCAAGGCCACTTTTTAAAAAAATGTGCCTGCTCTCTATATTGTACTGTTGTGTTTTTCACAACCACCATTATAAAAAAGGCCTGCAACTGGTGAATAACATAGAGAAAGTTTTTTCAGTACAAATCATTAGGAAAACTTTGACATTTGCTCAGGGCATGCAAAATAAGCTGGTTAGCATTGCTACCTTTTTCAAAATGCCAAATAAAATATCTTATTTCCCCCAAAAAGACTTGAATCGAACAACAGTCAACACAAGATTAATCTACTTGTTAGTCATTCCATATTCTACAAATGACTGAACAGTAAAAACGTTTAACAATTAAACATTTGCAAATTTTTAATAGAAGATTTTATTCAGTTGTCCTGAAAGAAAAGCACTTATACCAAAATTTCTTGAAATAACTTTGTAATAGCTATAATGAAGGGAATAGTAAAACATGACTAAAATATGATAAGAAAGGTTGATTAATCTCTATTACAATGAAACTTCAACTGAACAACTAGATATAATGTGAAGGTGCCATGTTAATCTATCAGATGGAATTATACATATCTACTGTCCACTTTGTCTTTACAGTTATTGGCAACACTGGGTCTTCAAATATATTACTTCCACTGTAGTGTTGGTATCTTTCTAATTAAAATAATGAACAAAAGTAAATTTGTCATTATAAATGGTAAAATCTCTTTTTAAGTAAGCATTTAAATACAGATTTTAAAAACAGTATCCCCTTTTCTTAAAATCTATCAGGCAGGACGCCCATTTTGAAAATAATAATGTTGCACGAAGAATATGAGCATGTTTTGAGTCATCTTTTTAAAAAATAAACAGCATTAATAATTAAAGATTTTAATGAAACTTGCCACCATCCTCAGATTAAAAATACATATGCACCCACATCCAAACACAGTTACATATGAACAGTATATACAATACCATCATCCATAAAGAAAAACTGCCTTTTCATCAGAATGGAAGAAAAAAATATTCTCATTTGTTTTCTTCTTTGTAGTATTGCTATTTGTACCTTCTGTACCTTTATGATCATTCAAACACAGTAAGGTAAGCTGTAATCTTTCATATCGTATGCTTGAAGGAACATTCTAGTCAACTAGCAAAAAGGGTTTAAATGATAGAGAACACTACACTGTATCACCGACACTTAAAATTTTGGGCTTTAAAAGAACTGCTGACATACAATTGCACCTAAAGCAAAGGTCCAAGCTGAGTCATGAAGGGTGCATTGTTTTGTTATTGAGTGATGTCTTTGGCCCCCTTCTAGAACTCTAAACCTTCTCAGTACCTCAAAACTCTTCTTGTTAGATGGGTCCAAATACACCATGAACTAAGGTCTATTTGTTTTCCTTTATACAAGATTAGGGAAAAATGAAAGACTTTATGAACTTTTCCAAAACTGTGTTTTAAAAACTATTTTCAGAAAGTAGTTTTCTGCAACCCAAAATTGTAAGCAGATATATTTCACAAGTCAGTTTAGTTTATTCCTTGTCGCTCCTTTGAGGAGCATAGGGCCGCAACAACACCTCGCCACCGGACATGGTTTTGGGCAGCTCCCTTTAAATTTCACAAAGTCAGCATCAATCATTAAGTCACCGTGAATGTATAAAATAAGAAAACAGGATTATTCTTTTACTAATAATGGCATATGCGTCATAGATGTAAAACTGACCTACAAACAATTGAGACTTTGACAACTGCAAACATGTCTGACACTAGACTTCATTGTATAAAATTAATTTAACACAAATAAAACCTGTTTTAAAAAACTCAAAAAGTTAATGGATTTTTAAGTTGCAGTTTGAATCCACATAATGCTTAATATCCCTGATGTACTTTAAAAAAATGTCTGATGTAAAAGTTATTGACTGCAACAGGGTGGGTGTATGGGGGAATTCTAAGGCATCACAGTTGAGAGAGGAAGTTCAGAAGTATACTTTACTTCTGCACTCCAAGTAGTGTATTGTCAAGCACCATTTCCAAGAACTGAAAAATTAAAAAAAGGAAACAAAAATACACAGCCTTAGTGAAAGCATGTAATTCACAGGTACACATGGTAGAATGCACTGGTTTAATTATTTAACTGTACAAAATAAGAGTCTACCTGGAATTGCTATAAAGATTGCATAAGTGGTTGAAATCAAGTCATTGAAGACAATGAAGACAAGAGATTCATTCATGCTTGTCACAGAAGCTTTTTCTTTCTTCTTTTTAGGGAGGACTCTAAACCTGCATGACACAATCTAATGATCCATGCGAGTCCTACTAATGATCCATGTGAGCCTCTACGTTTCAACTAGGATTAACAGATTATTCACCTTCTCAACCAACATTTTTGTTCTTTATTGCTAATTCGAGGTTTTCTAGGTCTTCTTCAATAATTTGAGAAAAACACTTCCAGCATCTCAAGAGCATTACCACTGCATTACACCAGCATGTGCTAAGTATACAACATACCTCTTCATAGCTGATACTAATGATGCCTTGCTGCTGCGAATCCTTAACACGGAATTTGTCTGTAAACGTCTTGAGCATGACACATGCTTGAATGAAGTCATCAAAATTGATCCTTCCTATTCCCCGTCGATCAAAAACTTGTACGACCAGTTGAGAAAACTGTTGAGATCTGCAGCAGCATTAAAAGTGTTACTAATATTCAGACATACAACTTTACTATTATTGAATGGCAACTGAAAATCCTAAAGTATGTTATAAAGGTTTATAAGCCTATTGAAGCTTTGTTACTTTCCAACATTCATTTATTAAAGTATATTTAACTGTATCAATCTGTTTCAGAAAATACTGACACTAAAAATGAATTCTTCGCAGAGTGACTTCCCTTTTAACTGCCTTATCAACTTTGTGTCATCAATCTGTTAGGCCAAGTCACTACAGCAACAAATTGGTTCTAGTAATTCAAGAGTTAATTTTATATACAAATTTCCAAGAAGTAGTGGTAAGAGGAGATGTTTCTTCCACATGTCATAAACATACTACAATGATCAAGAAAAACTTTGTTCTTCTTCGCAGCAACTGAAGTACGCCATTGTTAGTTTGGCACGAGCAATTTCAGCTCTGGTGTGCTATACTAAAAGAAGGCTCATAGAGTAACATGGTAAAAGCACTTGATTCCTTTATTTGAACAGCAATACATCTACATTTAATATAAACAGTGTATGCTTTGTTGTTTTTACTTACAGGTTGTAACCAAATGTACGGAAGGCATGCCCAAGTTCATTAGCATCAATGTTTCCAGATCTGTCTGTGTCAAATCTGCAACATATGCATAGTGACACACACACACTTTCAGCACTTCATAAGCAAAGAAACACTATCTAATGCTCTCTCCCCTCATCCTCATTATGAAGACTGTGCAGGGTTCTCTACTTTACACACTTCTAGTATACCATCATCAAGAAAATACTGCTCATCATTGTGCAGGATTAATGCTGCCCACTTAAGCATAAATATAGAAAAAAGATGCAAGCTTTATAGGTATAAGCCAAAAAATTTTAAAGTTTCACCTGTCAAAGCAGTTTTTCCAGTCTTGAATATATCTCCAGAGAGCAGCAAATTCATGAACATCAATTGTGCCACTTCTGAAAAAACAATTATTGATATGATTGGGCCAGAACAGCAAACATAAAGATTTTTTCAACTTTACTGTTGTCTGTAAATTAAAATATTTTTAGATTATCACAAATTTTATACTATTGGGTGCACTTATTCTTACAGCTGTAGGACAATAAACAAGATTTTTTTAAAGTTCTCATATGTTTGTCACCCAACAAATGAGAATATTTGCACTAGATAAACTTGCCTATCTTTGTCAAACATGCCAATCATAAGCCTGCAAGTCTCAGCATTGAAGGGAGACCAGTTTCCATTCATAAGGGCCTGCTGCAGCTCTTGGCAAGTGATCTTCCCTGATTTGTCCTGGTCAACAGCCTGTAAGTAATTTACATGGTCACAAAGCAATTTCTTAAATGAACATGTCTAGTAACATGACTAAAACATCATTTTCATTATATCAACAAGCCCTGAATATATGACTACTAATTTAATCTCAAGATTAAATCATTCAAGCCCTCCTTGTCTGTAATAATAATGTTATATTATAACCAATGTCAGTCATTCATGTTAGTATGAAAATTAGCTATTATAATCTTCTCGTTAAAGATAAAGATCCCATAACCTATATACAGTTAACATGGTCTACCTTATCTTGGGCATAGCCTGAAAAATGTTGAACCCAACCTTCTTCCATACTGTTGTCTTTACCTTCCTTGAAAAATCAGGCACCGATTTCTGCAGAGCTGCTGCTTGGTAGTCATTAGGAATTTTTCAACCACAGGTCCAGTCAGGCCTCAGACTAGTGATACATCTCTACAGTCTAGTGCACTAGTCACTAGGCTATGCAGCCCCCAACTTTTGTTTGAAAAAATGTATTCATAATAATAATTTAGAAAATGCTGTAACAAAAGATTCCTACTCTTGTTTCAGAAAAAAGTGAATACTTATACTAGTCGTTAGTGGGCTCAGCAGCCCAGCAGGCAGGTCATTGGTTTAATACCTACCTGGTCCTGTGCTGAAAAAATCCCCTTGCCCTAAGAGCCAAGTCCATCTTTAGCCCCCGCAAGGCCTGAGGCATAGGGCATGTGTGGGGCCCTCAATGTCATGGTTTTAATCAAAGGAGCTGGGCCCCTGCTGACTATCAAAAGCACAGGGCCCTAGGCAAATGCCTCATCTGCCTGCCCCCTAAGCACGGCGTGCTAACAGCACATGGGTATCTGACTTATTAAAGAAGGTAAGGGGAACAGGAGAAGGTTGGGCTTTCCACTTGCTTTTCCCTAGACATAGTGAACCACTCATAGTTCACTGTCCCTAAATTCACTATGGTACATCCAGGATGGTTTAAATTTAATACTTGATGAGAAACACTCAAATACACAGATTATAAGACAAAGCAACAAAGTCTCAAATATATCTGTATTTTCCCCAAAAATTCTTGCCCAAACACTTACCTGAAACCAGTCCCATAATTCTGGGCTAACACCAGGTGGTGCAGGAGACTGGAAACTCCCATAGCCTCCTGATGCAAATGAGCCACCCATGTTAGGTGCACCCCCGTATCCTGGAGGTGCAGTCCCTGGTCCTGGCCCTTGTTGTTGATATGGATTACCATAATTGTACTGATTGGATGGTGGCTGCTGACCATAATGTGGCTGTCCATATTGTGGTTGACCATAGTTTGGTTGACCATATGCAGTGGGCTGTCCATATGGTTGATACTGTGAAGCCTGATTGTAACCACCCTAATAATAATAATGTTTTATGTTTTTATGCTTTCAATGGATATTGTAGCAGTAATATATCTGGGTCTGTGACACCATATCCTGAAAAAAAGACTTGGTTTTTATCTATAGTGTTCTTTATCATTTATATACATATATATATAGACAGTGAGAGATACTATGGAATATAATATATAGGCTGTGAGTTTGACTCTGATGTCATATTGGGCCTACTCTTTAGATGTTGTCTTTTTTATTGTTGCAAGACAAAGAAAAAAATTATGTTGTGCTGGCCTTGTGCTTTACAAGGACAGTGAAGTTTTAACTGATGTTATGCACTCTAAATTAGATCTGTTTACATAAAGTTTTTTCTTAATTGTGTTTCTATGTTCCATATCATAATATGCTTGTTCACTCAATTTGTTAATTGAAACAATAACATAAAATATACAAACATTAAAGGGCCATTGTGAAGCCTGGCAGAGATACAAATGAAGATCTCCCTGCTCAAAATGTGTGTACAGCTGACGGCTTATACTTCTTGACATACAAGGAAGCCTAAATCATGCTCTTGTATGGTTTCCTCCGTACCATAAAAGAGCCTCTGGCCCTCATCAACTGCTGTCTATAAGCCCAGCCATCTGACCTATGCCAGCCCTTCAATTTCCTACCTGTGTTGTTTTATCTTATATGCACCTTGCTGAAATGCAGATATTCTCAACTTTTTTCAAGACTGCCCTCAAATGGTGAAAGTATGTCCGCACATAAAAGTACTTATTTTCATAACGGCTTGTGCTTATTAATGTTACTGCGTACCCTAGGGGTACAAGTACTACCAGTTGAGAACCACAGCTGTAATGTGCAAAATGTCCCAGTGGATGTTCCTTCTCTCAGCAGACTGTAACTGAGTCACTAAAATCGCTTATAAATGATGGATGAAAAAAGCTTTCATCTTAAGGTTTGTTCAGCCTTTATGATTTCCATATATGTAGCCTTACTACTAAAGAAAAATTATCGTATCCTTACCTATCTCTGAAAACAATGTCTATTGTGCAGCTGTAGTAGTAGTGTAGTAGGGACTAGCTATCATTCGCCTAGGCCTCCCAGCCTACGTAATTTAACATTCCTTCTTAAAGGTCACTTGAATATCATCTATGTCCGAATTTCAAGATTACTGCTTTACAATCTATTTTCCTCTCAAAGTAACTATCAAAACTGTGAAATAGTTCTATAAATTTTGGACTATTATCTAAAGAGTTCTTGAAGCTACTCAAATTGGGTGTGTATTTAATGTTAATCCACAGTAAGTTCCAATTTGAAGCAACTCTTTGTGAAAAGTAACATTTGTGTTTTGTAGTGGAACAATGTCTGATGAACACTTTTCCATCTGAATTTACTGTAATGTTAGTTTATGGTGGTAAGAAAAATACATGCAAATTGATATCACTGCATCTGTGAAAAAAAGGAATAAAACATTTGTATATTTTAAAAGTAATTTAGTAGCATGTCTTTATATTAATACGGGTTTCCTATTTAAGGTCATTTTGGCATATTTCACATGTGTGCACACAAGTGCTTTGTACAATTAAAAAAATGCTTCTCTATCCAAATGAATACCAATCATCTGATTAGCCTTCTTTACCACTCTTTGAATATGTGCATCAAAAGATAACTCACAGTCAAAATTAACCCCCAAGTCCTTCTCATCACAAATTTTATTATTTACACTAATCACCCATCCTTATTTTATATGCACATTTCCGATTAATTTTACCTACATTCATAACCCTACGCTTTGATATATTGAAACAAGTTCCCTTTTTTACACCATTCCTGTAATATGTCATTAACACTTTGAATCACTATGCTGTTTTCTGCTTTATATCTTTGTATAATTGGCAAACAACTTTAATCTCATCCAATAATGAAGTTACATATCTTCCAATTGTGTCACACAAGATTTATTTTTGCATTCTGTATACATTCCATTATCAACAAAATATTTTCCTAGTGCGTCTTGAACCACATCCTCCAAAACTTTACATACTTTGCATGTTAAACTTACTGATCTGCTGGACTTACTAGGATCCACTTCATCCTTTTCTTGAAGAGTGCAATTACCTCTGCTATTTGCCAATCTTTTGGCAAGTCTCCTAATTCCAATGAATAATTAACTAATGAACACAGAGTGATGGTACTGAAACTAAAATGTGATAATCAAACTAGCGTATCATTATATGAATCAGCCGACTTGGCTTACGCAAGCAAGTCGCTGCTTCAAAGTATGTGTCACATGTCACTAAGCATTTCGAGAAACTGCATAATTGAGCTTCAGGAAGACTCACAAAACGTCCAGATTATTTAGCTTGCTGTTTAATATAATGTAACTAATTTCTCAGTTATCTTTATAACCACCCCCACCAAAAGAAAATGGAAACGAAACATCCGAAGTTTCTTTTTTCTTTGTTAGTTTTGGTCTGTACAACAAAAACAGGAAAACGTGGGTCAATTTCGTTGCAAAAACATGCTACTTTGAGGACACATTACTTTCTCTGGAGAAAAGATATTTTTTAATGAGCACAACAACTGTTTAAATTTCTGCAACGGATAGAAAAAATAAAAACTGAGCAATGAAACTGTTTAGATTTTAGAAATTACTTTTTAAGGACAACATGGTTAACACTTTCCACCTATGTTTTAAATATCACTGAACTTACGTATGAGTGCTGTTGTCCACCCCAAGACATTGTCTAACTTAGTAACTTTCCCTGACGAACGATATGTCACACAGCTGATCAGTAGACGTAGATTTGGAAAATTCACACTGTCACGACAATCTGGATGTCGACGAAGGGAATCTGCGTTTCGATAGAAAAAAACAATCGAAGGGAGATCATTCATGCTCACCAGGGACCAAACGTTCCTCAAAGCAATGGAAGGGAAAAAAATGTTGATACACAACACATAATTTTACAGTTAAATTTATTGAAATTTAACGACTCTGTTGTCTGATAATTATAGCCCGTTGTATACATCGTTAATATTTCATATCAGTTATGCAAGGATGCCAGACAATGCGATCGTGCTGTGCCCAGGGAGGGTAAGGGGAAAACTAGAGCAGAGTAGACTACATGTCTGAAAATGGGGGGCTCCCCGGAAAGCGGGGACGGATGGTCACCTTATTTTAGCCACAAGCTAGGCGTGATATGTGAAAATCCAAAAGATAATATGGTCACCAGCATCCATACACCACATGATGACAAATCTGCCACACAATCTGTTACCATTTGTTTAATTTTTTATGTGCATATACAAAGCAGTAAATAGAGACTATTCATACTGGTATGGGGACACATACTACTATAACAGCAATACAACAATTGTTAATACACTCATAATGCCCACAGGTTGTAGAATTATAGCACTTCACCATATAAGTGCGAGAAAGTATGACATGCAAGTACACATTATGTTCTACATGTGGCAAAAACAACCATTTAACTATTTTGTAGAAAACCCAGGCAGGCAAGTAGTCACTAAGTGTATGGTATTAGTGATGGTCGAAGTACCCATGATCACTGTTCATAATGTCACCTAAAACAAAAATGTAAGCAGCAAAGAAATTATATAACACAAAGTAAACAAACAAAAAATATAAGCAATTTGGTATATGGGGGTTATATTTTTACTTTCTGTGCTGCTCAAATAAAATCATTGTGTTTTTTAAAACACTTTCAGTCTTATGTCAAAGGCACACTAAAGTATACAGCAGTAAGCAAAATAAAATAAACCATATTCAAGTCATAAGGTGATGCACACTACCACACTCATGACTTATTCCTGAAAACAGTGTATCTGTCTAGACAGTTATTTGTCAGTTTAATATTAAGATCTCACAATGAACCCTTAAGGTTTATCAGCAATTAAGAAGTTGCAGTCATGCAATGAAAAATACAATTTCATAATTGAACAATTAATATAAATGATGAAAATAATAATGCCAAGAAGGTTTTTCTGAATAAATAAATATCTTTCAGAATTTACCCTTTTTCTAGGAAAATCTTCCCACCGTACAATTACATGCACCAGACTTAAGCAAGCATGTACACATGCGCACGCAAACCACACACACACACATTTTTTCTATTTTTAATGAAGCTGAAGTTTCAATGCAATGTACAAGATAAAAGAAAAAATGGGTGACAACAAATTAACGTCTCACATTTCCTTAAATATGTAACTTATCCTAATTATAATAAGATTCCTTGTTAACAATTTTTGACCATCAAAGAAAAGTAGAAACATTACCTGTACAAAAGCAGAAATTTGGCCAATAACTATGTAGAAAATTTACAACCAATAATTGTGTGCGTGTGTGTCACAGAAAAGGTTTCCTGGAAATCGTAGACATAAATGAGTGGAGGGTTATGAAGGTTATTTTGATGGAGAGGTGGGTTTAGTATGGGGGTTTGGACTTTTGAAACCGGTATGTTGTAGCAGAGTGAACCAAAGTATTGGCTTGTGTTAGGTTTCTGCTGCTTATCTTGGCAAAAAATAGTACTGATTTTTGATTTGTTAATAGGTGGTAATTGTGAATCAGGGACTATCACCAGATGGTGATTTCAACAAATAAAATGTGGTCATTTTATAAAAACTTCTCTTAAAAAAAAAATCCAGGATTTGTCCTTAGTTTGCACATTCAGTTAAATTAGGTGTCATGAAAAATAGTAGGTAGAGGAGGGAGATGTGTGTGAGAAAAAAGCATGGGACAGGAAGAAGAATCAGACAAAGTGAAACATGCAATTTAAGACAAATCCATGCAAAAACTCAGAATTTAAACATGTTTAGTCATTTTGACACTGTGCTAAGACTTTAAACACTAACGAGTGTTCTTGCATTATTGGTTCAACTAAACTCATCCTGTGTCAACACTTTCTGTTGACTTCTGCATTTTAGTTTGCTCTAGTCACAAAAGAATGACAAAATTTTTCTGAACTTCAGCAACTAAACTGAAGCTGTGAGAATGAAAACTGCAAATTTACCAAGGATAAAAATATTAATACAATAACCACTGTGAAGTATTTTCATATCAGCCTAACAAATATTCCTCAGATCACAAGCAGATTTTCCTGGTTGCATTATTAGAAATATTTGATGTTGTTCAATGTCAACATAAAATATTAAATTCATGGATAAATGGATTTATGCCATGCAGTTTGCAAGGTGGACATGCACATTTGAGTGATGCTTTATCCTTGCGTTAACGTAAGAACCCTGATAATGATTTTGGAGAAAAGGAGGAGTAATTCACTACAAGAAAATTAAATGCTTAAAGGAAGGTTTAAAAAGGTATTTCTAACCCCAATTTAAACATTTACAATAGTCAACCCTCAAGTACAGATTTAAAAAACCCAAACTGCCAGCGTCAATTCTAGTCTAATCATAACAAAGTGGCTTCCGAGATACTGTCTGCACAAAAAGCGTAAAAACAGATTTTCAAAAAAGTTTTATACGAAAGCAAACAGAATAATAAAAGATCTTGTGCATACTGGTTTGTCCTCACTTTTTTTCAGCAAATGCAAATTCCTAGATCCCCATGTGCGGATATATTTTATTTTGGCTCTGTGATAGTGTCAAATGCCTCATATATCTAATATGTAACAACTACAAATATCTAAAATTTCCCATAGATAAATCTATACTACGCATTGATTCAGAAAATATTCTGAGGTTAAAAAAATGCTTCAACCATAGCTCCAAAATAAAGCAATCATGCATATGCATCAAGAATGCAGTCATATGCTACAAAACAACACACCATAAATATTTGATGGAAGAGTGCATAATGTTTGAATAATGTTACCAAAGAAAAGTCACGCATTTCACTTTTTTCAAGGTTACGCAATGTGGCAGTACAACTTCTAACAGAATTCTTCAAATTGGATTAAGTAACATTCAACACCATTATGTGCATAATTATATGGAGAAAAACACCATCAAAGTACTGAGTTTCTTGTAAGAACAGTCTTAAGACAAAGAGGGAGACATTTCATAATCATCTCTGCCTTTTCTTCAACATTTAAAATTTGATATTCAGATCTTCAATGCAGTGAATGCTACTAACTTGGTAGTGAGTTCCTGAGTGCGCGCCTATCTAAAATGCTAAAACTATGTAACTGAGCAGACTTTTTTTTTTAAGAACCTTGAAAATAATTACATTTTACTGTAACTGCTGTTTACAAGATTCCTACAAAAGCACAGGGACTGAAAGACTTCATGCTTCATATGTCTACTTTTGCACAATAATATTATTATGACAATTTTAGACAGAATAATGATACATATGGGATTTTTTCTAAAATGTTTGCTGAAGGAGCTGGTAAAGAAGAGTAAACTTTGAGATTTAAAAACAACAAACAGTAGTTTAGATTTTCTTTCTGTGAGACATGCCAAAAAATGGTACAAAATAGGAAGCTTCATTTAAAAAAAAACTCATTATAACAGCACTTTTCGTAAATAATTTACATACTGTTACAGATAGTATAATGACCACAATGCAAGGTGATGGGCTTTTTCACTAAATGTCTATACTGAGACATGGTGTGACAGCTGATATCTATCTGCATTCTATCCAAATGACTATTCAATGTATATTGTCAGGATTGTACCCTTAGAAACACGTCTGATGATGATAAGCTGACAGGAAGCAAAATACTGCACACTTAAAAGTCTTGGAAGATAACCTAGTTAAACTGACAGGCTACAGTCTCTGATTTTTTACAAGTTTTTTTGTAACTTGTTACCTGAGGAGTGCTCTGCTTATTTCTATATAAAATATGTGTGTGAGTGAAAGGAAAAATGCACACCTGTATGCATGGACAGTGTTTTAAAATCATGTTTACAAAACGATTGAATTGGCATTGCCAGTCATTTACAATTAGTTACTTACCAGATATTCTAATAAAACTATGTACAAGGTTGCAATTTACAAAAATGAACAATATATCTGCCTTCCATCATCCACATTCATAGTCTGAGATTCCGCAAACAACACCTAAAATTTGTATAAAAAGTATAAAACACTTTTAGGTAAAAATCAAACAATGATCATTTTTTTAAGATAAACTTCTACAAAATGCATGCTTTTTGAGTAGCACAACTCAGTTACACTTTTTTCCCAGTAGTTCTGTTCATACAGTTATCAGGCAGAACAGTATAAGCAATATCTTGATAGTCAGGGAAGCCTACTAACTCTTATTTGTAATCAAAATTTCCTGGATATTAAAGTATGCCCAAGGGCTGTGCTGACCCTTTAATATAGACATTTTCTGAGAAAAAAACTGGAGCATAAACCTAATAGGCCCACAGTGATTTGATTACAAAAGGAGTTCTAATATGGAAGGGAAGACATTTTTGCTTTCTTTTGTTCTTAAATTATAAAACACAATGTGTGGCATGTTATTTGACTGGTAAAATGCGAGCATGGGTATGCTAAATAAAAAGAAAAAAGTCACAGGCTACATGTGTCCTGCAAAATTTATTAACTTAAAAAATTATCTATATTTAATAATGAATTACAAAGAAGTGAGAATCAAACATAATCTGCAATGAGGCAAAATTAGGTCACCCAATATCTGTTTCTCCGAAAGAAATTTAAAGGCAAGAGGAAAAGCTTTTTTTCCAATGTCATAACTGTCAATTATGAATAATGTATTGCAATCCGTGATTAAAGTCCATCTTTAGCATGCGATAGTTAAAGATTCTTTAATGTTGATTTGAGGATTGGATACAATACTCTTTTACATGAAATCTGGTTAAATATCATGGTCTTCAACCAATGTCTCTATCTAGTCTACCATGTATTTAATGCTAGATAATAAAGTTTTCAGTCAATAACTGGTTCATATTTGATTTAATTTTGGGAGATGTGATTGTCTACAATTTCTTCTGCTAAAACCACTCCTGTTGATGAATCAGATACCACTTCCTCTACCACATTCACTAAAAAACTAGACTGACTACTTGTGACAGTGTCAATGTTTCTGAAGTTCTGTTCAAAAGTTTCCAAATGTGATTCTTCTGAAATTTTTGTATGGGACTTGGAGTTATAAGATGTATCCACTAACTCACAAGTACTGAATGTCAACACCTGGTTTTCCTCCTGCGAGGGCACTAGTTCTTGTTTTATACCATCTACAGCCTCACATCCAGTCAGTATGAGATGCTGGACAGTACTGGTGGGCACAGCAAGTCCTTGTGAATGCACATCAGATTTGGGTAAACTGTATGTATTGTTGATGGCAATATCATCATCAACAACACTGACAACTGCTTCCTCAGGCTTAAAAATAATCTGACCGTTACCATTGGCTGCACATAATGACAGCAGTTGTGAAAGATCCAGTGAGGAAGAGGACAGGCTAGTCAACGAGGGTGCTTTTTTCACTGCTGGCAACTGCATTGAATTTCTTGTTACTGAAGGAGTAGTATGATTGGCTGCCTTTGGAAGCATCACAGAAAATGCCTGTGGCAATGAGCAGCCCAAAGAAACAGGCAGATTTATATGTGCTGCAGAACTGAGACTTGTTAATGAAACAGTTGCTACGCTGCTGTCAGAAGCTGACACATGTGGTGCTGCCACTGTGTCTTTGTGACTTTTCTTGGAACAGACTTCCACAGAACTTGTTAGATGCTCTAAAGGTGAGCTCGAAACACTGACTTTAACTGATGTTGCACCAGCACTTGCTGCAACAGAGGGTGACGACTGCTTGTTAAGTTCTGGTGTACTGGAGGTATGCGAATCTTGCTTGACATATACTTTGGAAGTATGGACACGCAAATATGGGAAGTTTTTTTCATCTGTTTCTTCCCAAGTTTCTGCAGG
Source organism: Pomacea canaliculata (assembly GCF_003073045.1). Classification (NCBI taxonomy): domain Eukaryota; kingdom Metazoa; phylum Mollusca; class Gastropoda; order Architaenioglossa; family Ampullariidae; genus Pomacea; species Pomacea canaliculata. The sequence goes on along the minus strand of NC_037590.1, from coordinate 34,455,253 downwards.
TGAAGATCCCACTTCATACTCTGCTACCACTTCAAAATTGGGATAATGTGACCTATCTGTGGACAATGCAGGCTTGCCTGATGTTTCGAAAACATTTAAGACTGTGTGACCGTCACTTTTCTTCTCTACAGGACAGCTACCAATCAAATTAGAACTGTACATTGTCTGGGATGAAGAGTTTTGTGGAAAAGATGTCATAACTGATGGGACAGACGCAGTTACATTAGTGGTTGAGATTGGACATGTCAGACGCAACAACTGTTTCAGCATGCTCAAACCTGCTCCAGGAGTTGTAGAAACAGTTGATGACAGGTTATCACTACTATCCTGGTTGTATCCATCATTGTCTTGAGCTTTGTTATTGTATATGCTATCTTGTTTGTTTATTTGTGCATTTACACTTTTGTTAGCTGCACAAGGATCTAACACTGAAGAGGCAGGTGAAAAGGGGATAGCTGTGGCAGCTGATGAAGCATGACTAGCAGCAGACATGAGTGAAGCCATTGCTGGAGTACAGGTCAAAGATGGTGTTACAGCAGACAACCCCAGGAAATGGTGTAATGCTTTAAATGGAGCTTCTGTAAGTTGGACAGAATTAACTGATGTCCCTGGCAGTTTGTTTGCTGTGACAGTTGCACTGGCTGTTGTGGTGAGGGAAGGAACAGAAGAAGCAGTGGTTGTCAAGGAATCCATACGGTCCAGTTGTGTGGCTGCCTCAAGAAGCAGCATGCAAGCCTGCAAACCATGATGCTGGACTGGGGTTTCCATATTTTTCTCTTCATCTAATTTACTTTTCCTTAGTGTTTCACTGTCTTCTTTTTCTTTCTTATTTTTTTTTGTAGGTGAATTTGTTGAACGTTTAGAACGAGATTTCTTGGCACTAATGCTAGAAGTTGTTCCTTGTCGACTTGACAGAAGTTCTTTGAGGCTAATTTTTGAAGGCTTACTTCTAGATTGTCCCTCAGTATTTTCCTCAATTGTCTTTCTAGCTTTGGTTCGGGCATTTTGAAGGGACCTAGATTTTGCAACTTTAGCATTTCCTTTGGCCTTTCTAGAGGCCCCTGTAATAGTTTTGACAACTGAAGATTTCTTCTTGGTTGCTTGAGTTTTTCTTTGAGCTGAAAGAGATTTCAGCGAGCCAAATTGTTTCTTTAAATCTGTCTGCTGAGTCACAGAAGTACTTTCAGCAGATGATGACGTAAGCCGAAACTCGTATTCATGAGCATCTTTGGACTTGATCAACACGAAGCCACTGCCATGGCGTTGAAAGGCAGCAGATGTGGTCTGTGTCTCTGTGCACACACAATAATCAATTAATGTAGAGGTAGAGGCATAACAATAATCACTAACCTAACAAAACAAACAAATCTTTCAAAATAAACTTGTAAGAGTAAACTTATAAACATCACCAAGTTTAATAATGCCAGAGGAAAAATGTAAATATACCTTCTGGTATACCTTCATCCTGTCTAGCAGCATAGTCATGGTCACAATGAGGTATCTGGTGCACTGTTTCTCCAACCTCTTCTTCAGAGTTTAGCTAAGGCAAAAAAAAAGATCACATTCATGTAATGTTGTCAACATGGTTTTTAAAAACAGTGTACCTTGTGTGCCATAGAAGTAATTGTAACTATTACTAATCCCAATGACCGATACTCCATGTGATTTATAAAAAAGCAAACTTTTGTATGTTTTTGATTTTATGAGTGCACATACAGGGGCACAGTCCAACTTAATCTGTGCTGTCCTCTAAATATCCAGTCTTCTATATTATTCTCCACATGAACCCAACAGTTTAAATGATATTAAACAATTACCATTGTTGGTTAGAAAACCACATGAATATCTAAAAACTACTAAGAGCTGAAAATGGAACTTAACACTAGCATTCTTTAAGAAAGTCACAAGGTTTAAAGAGAAAGTAGTATTTACAAAGCTGCAGCTGTATCTCACTTTCCATGAATGCAAGATGCATTTGATTTAAATTACTGTTATCAGATTCAGGGACCATCAGAGGGACTGCAAGAAGTATTTTTTTATTGCCTTGCTCTCTAAACTATCATATATACAAACCATTTAATAGCAACAGCTTTATCTCCTTAACTTTCATTGTTTTGTAGCATCTTTCAGAATTCATTACTATAGCTTTAACGCATGCTTATTACCTGATATTCCAAACAAAGCTGCTATTTAATTAAATGTCAAATTACAATAAAAAAATAAGTAACAGAATATGTACAATTAACTGATACTTACATTATCTGACTCTGCATTTTGAGAAGTGTTATCATCACTACTGCGCTCATACGAGTAGGCTGAAATTGTAAGATAATTTATCAATGCCAGCTACACTAAAGATTTTACCAAGTTCTTCATCAAATGTCAGTGACAAAGCATATATTTTAGTCATTGATCACCTCTTAAATAATGCGGACTGTGGCAATGTTTGTTTTTGTGTGCAGTAAGCAGGTTATAGTTGAAACCTAAATCTGCACTGTTTTTTTTTTTTAGGATTCTTACCAAAATTGGCAGGAATACTCCTATCATCTCTGGTTCAGTAAGGGACTATGTTTAGTTGAAACATGTTGCCTTAGATAATGGTTATCATGATTTTCTCTGTTCCTGACTCTGTATGTGTGTATGGTGGGGGCAGGTGAGTAGCAGTTGAAGTCTCTTCTAATCCACACCACTTGTCTGATTCTGAATTTGGCAGGAATATTCAAATTGACTTTGCTCATGGATTATGTTTGGTTAGTGCATTTTGTCCAGGATCATTTTTTATTTTGTCTTAGATCTTATTGGTGACTCCAAATGAACAAAAGAATTGCAAAATATATCAACTACACCAAATTTGGATAAAGTCATGCACAGAGACAGAAGCATATACAAGAGCAAAACAGAGAGAAAGGAAAGGGGTAAGGAGCAAGCGAGTGAGTTATATGGCAACTTTACTCAAAACATTGTCTTCTGAAAAATATTAACTGTAGTCCTTGGCAGTCATTTTCTTTCCTATTGACAACTTTATTGTGAGAGCATATATACTTTGCGGGGAAGGATTCATGTTTAAAATGAATCTTTTTTCTCCTCCCAAACCATTTTTAAATGCTTAAATTTTTTAAATTATTTTTTCAAAGGGAATTACAAATTTTTGTTCAGAAATGACTAATTATAGTTCTGTGGCCTAAAAGATAAAGATATATCACTCACGAATCTGAATGGTGTAGCGATGCTTTCTTTTAACAGGTGGCTGAACCTCTGAAGGATTCAGGAAGCGATAGGTTCTGCTTGCATTGCGGCCTTTTCTGTCGGTTGGGGAGGTGAGTTCCTTTACATCAGGCAGACTGTGCAAAGCACAGCGAAAATTAGCCTTCCATCGCTTTGGTTCTGGGTCATCTCCATCTTTAAAGATCCCTGCAAAATTCCTTATGATTTTTTATCAGTAAATAAATATTATTTACTACTATTATTAAATGCACGATCATTCTCACTAATGCATAGGCAGTAACAGTCACCAAAGGTGACGACACAAAAAGATATAAATATTTGACTATAGAAAGCTTTTAAAGAAGACTGAAAAACATATCAGATGAATGCTACATTCAAACATTTCACAGATAACTAGATTTGCCCAAACTTAAAAAAATAAGGAGTCAAATTGCACAATAACCAGTATGTCTTGCCCATCTTTCAAAGACGTCTCCATCAGTTTCAAGATTCCACCCAAGCCTAGAGGCATGGCGCCAAGAAATCTGAAAAATTCCTTCCTCACGCTTCATCCAATTAAGACCAAAGACAGATCCAGTGTCTAGCAAATTTTTCAGCCAAGGCCGCATTTTCTGACGGTCAATAGGGCGCACTGGCCGTCTCATTTCCAGTTTGCCTAATTTCTCCTTTGTTGGCATAATCTTAGGATCGTTAGGTGGCAAATCTTCTTCACGTAATATCTGTGATTTAAAGTATTTTCATTAAAGTAAGACCAGTTTTGCAATGAAGTCAAATATGTCAATGAAGATAGAAAGGTCACAATATGGAATGCACAATAAAACTGTTTTATAACTGACATTTGTTAACACTGTATGTCAGTGTTAATGGCACACCTGAGCTGTGCAAAAGAAAAGGTCCTTGCAGGTTAAGATATGGTCTATTAGCTATTGAATGTCAACATTAAGGGCCTGGATTAAAATATATGGTACAGAGCTGCCATGTTATATACACAATGTTTAATAGATTCTGTTCTCTCTTAGTACTGTGTCTATAATATACTGTATAAATAGCTGTGTGATCCCTTTCAAATCTTACAAAAATTCAAAATCATAAGTTTTTTGTTTTGCCAGGTTAGTTAATAACATAAAAACTGACCTAACACATTTCTGATATCACCCCTCTGCTTAAGATTACAAAAAGAACTGAAAAGGCCATGTTACCTTCCTCTTTTTGCGCAGGTTGAAAGGATTTGCAGCCACTTTAGGAACTACTGAAGGAATATTACCTAATGATTCTGGGAGTGATTGTTCCTGTACTGCAATCTGTGCAGTTTCTTCGTTAATTCTTCCTCTAAGAAGAACAATTCTTTCTTTCCCGGTTATAGCTTTCACATCCTGTGTCGCTGGCTGCCCTACAGCCAAGGACGCCAAGAGGTCTGCATGCTCAGTGGCCATTCCCCGCCATGCCAGTAAAGAAAAAGACTGCAGAATATAAAATTTAAAACCAGATTAGAAGCAAAAATAACAGTAATCATTAGAATCACAATAAACAAAGACTACTATATACATGCGCGTGTGTGTGTATATATATTTATTTATATATCCATATAAAAAGAACTACTTTTGACATGGCCATGTAATGACGTCAGGTTTATGCTAAATTTTTTTTTTTTTTTAAAAAGAACAAGAGGACCTGGACTTTACAGATGAAAATAGTCTCCTATCTCATCGGCAAAAACATGCACAAACTAAACTGAGTAAGCGAGCAGAGGAAGAAGAGAAGACCAGCTTGAAGGTCAACAGAAAGAAGACCGAAGTGATGAAAATCAACAACAAGCAGGAACTCCAATCCAACTTCAAGGAGAGAACATCCTGGAAACAGACCGCTTCACGTATCTGGGGAGCATTGTCAACAAGGACTGTGGAGCAGGCGATGACATCAAAAGCTGCGTCAACAAGGCCAGGCATGCTTTTAACAGCCTACACCCCATCTGGAACTCCAGAGCATTATCCTTCAGCAATAAGACCTGCATCTTCAACACCAATGTGAATGCAATCCTACTGTATGCTTCTGAAACCTGGAGAGTGACAAATCAACAAGCTCCAGACCTTTACCAACTGAAGCCTCCACCATATTGTGGGCCTGAAAAGATCTCCAACAGCTGCCTGTGGAAAACAACCAACCAGAATCCCACTAGCCAAGACACCAAAAAGCGCAAATGGGGCTGGATAGGACACAACCTACGCAAACCAGCTGACACCATTGCCAAGTAGGCACTTGACTGGAACCCTCAAGGGAAGAGGAGAGTTGGGAGACCAAAGCAGAATTGGAAAAGAACGGTAGAAAATTAGGCAAAGGACATCGGAACCACGTCAGCACAACTAAAGGGGGCTGCCCAAAACCAGGTCTGCTGGCGAGGTGTTGTTGTGGCCATATGCTCCTCAAGGGAGCAACAAGGAATAAACTAAACTAAACATAAATGCAAATCAAATAATAAAATATGTTTGATATGGAAAGTGAGAAAGTTATAATATAGCATACAACAAAGTTTATGGACTGCAAACAGAAAACCCAAATCTAACCATTAATCGAGTTTTACACAATCATATACCCATATATAGCATCTTGCCATGCCATGTATGCATTTTAAAAATACAAGCCATTAGGTTGTGCAACACTTAATATGCCAGCAGGAAAACTTGTTTAATGCTTTAGTTTTCCAGAGTTTAGAGAAGTAGTTATTCAGACTAGAAGTTATGTTTACTACAGATAATTAAAAAATCATTCTTAATTACTTAAAAATTTCATGCACAAATAAATAGAAAAACAAAACATAAAAACCCAACAAAATAATATATGTTTAACTGATTTCGCTCTTGCACATCTACCCACCCCCATCCTTTGCTCACTGGGATCAGTCACTCAGAGATCTTCTCTGTTTGACTACTGACAAAATACACAAGTAGGCATGCACAAATCCTCTTCTAATTTGCAATTGCTTTTTAACAAAAACGATACAGACCACATGTAAATTAAATATTATAAAATGATAAAGTCTAGTGTGCTGCTCTGGCAAAGAAGTGATAATGACGTGTTTGACAGTACTTTCGTTTTCTTAAAACAAGGCATAATGCAAAACTGAAGTGTATATGCAATACAAGTTATTGGAATTAATGCGGTCGCATAATTATACGGGCCATTTTACGTGAAATATCCCTTAATGGATATATGTAGAAAGTTGATAACAAATATGCATATTATTGCCGCTTAATTTCCCCACGCGCAGATGACCCAAATCGAGGCTTTGATTGCCTTTCCATTTAACATTTTTGCTGGAGTTGAGAAAACTCCTAAACAATGATTGTCTTTGTCTGCATAAAGATATTTCATGTAAACAAAAAAATGTACGCTTCCGAACTCTGTGTTCAGTACTAATACTTTCATTAATGCATAAGATGCAGGTGGATTCATGCAGCTTAAAACGATAATAGACATATATTTCTCTTAATCTATCCCAACATACACGTCGAAGACACAGTCACCAGTTCGTAAAAGCGAAAGTGAAACTAGATGTTTAGCGTTTGAATAACTAAACAAAACATAGTCAATAAGCTTCAGTATAGCTTATTACAATAAAATGTTCATCTGTATTCTTCATCTGTTCACTATTTATTCTAAATTTACAATGAATTATAACCAACCTGCGGTGCTTCTGACCTCCTTTCAGTTTCGCCGGAAGTGCATCTTAGTGCGCCGCTTTAAGGGGAGATAACTGTTTTGGTCTACGTTGAAACGAAAGACGTTGAACAGGATAAGTGTTTCGTTGCTGTTGACGAAGCATCTTTTTTACGAACCGTATTCATGAATGGTACTGCACACACAACATATATCACAGTTCTTGAGTGTTGTGAACCAAAAATAAAAAGTAATGTGAAGAATCTTTGAAAGACAATAGTTAAAATGAGCCGAAGAAAACAACCTGCCTTTGATGCTACGTTATGTAAATATGTTTCATTATGAGAGAAACCAACAAAATGTAACTAATAGACTCAGGTTTTTTTAAAAAATAAACATTTCACCAATCTGAACTAAATGCCAATTCCTTTACAATAGACTGAATAAGACACTCATTTTTTTAAAATTTATTTTTTCTTAACCACTTTTGTACATATCCACCTTCCTTTATGTTTACTACAAATTATTCTCATAGTACTTAATTACTTCATTTACTTAGTTAATTTTTTTCCCTGTAAAGGGCGAGGGCTAAATGGATAAAGCATTTTCTTGCTTATTTTACCTCTCGTTAATAAAGAATTCTCATTGTCATATATGCAAATACTATGTGAATTCTGTACTTCACGTACTTCTGGAGCATGACTTGACCTGTGAAGACACAGCGATAAGCCACGACTCTAAAAGAATATTGAGTATAATTGTATAAATTAAACGACCCAGACGCCTGCCAATATGAATGGTGGGTAAATTTGGCCTTGCAATACCAACGACTAGGACTTATAAGATGCCAAGAGTTTGCACATCACCATCGACTCCCTTAGCCAACACCCTACATTCCGACAAGAAATCAAGGACGGCAACTTGGCACTCGAAAGACGGAGTGGTCCATAACCAGATCGACTTCATCCTGTTGCCCAGATGCTTTAAATCCAGCATCAATAAGTCACAATGAGGACATTGACAGGTTCTGACATAAGCAGTGACCATAATCTTCTTTTATGAGGAAGCTTTCCACCAGTGCTTGACAATTCATAAAGCGCCAGATCAAACCATACCTGTTGAAACGGTTTCTTGTGCCATTCGTTGCATGATTTTGTCGACTAGCTATCTCTACAGCTAAATTTTCTCCACTTCAATCATAACAAATTTGACAATTTCTCATCTTGAACCACTTCGCTACATTTTGGATTCTGGATCAGTGTGTATCACCAGCGTGGACTGAAACCTTCTGATGTCTTGTGAATTGTTGTGCACATATTTGTGTTGTGGTGATGCCTCTGCCAGCAATCTGTGTGTGCACGCCGGACATGGGTCAAAGTTTCCATGGTAGTCCAGTCCATTAGACAGGCTCAACTAGTCAGAGAACCGACGTATATAGCTGCTTTGTGTACCGACATTGGTCTAATGGCGATTTCAAATCCCAGCTACCAACACTTTTCTCTATATAGCTATGAGTGTGTGGACTGCATATGTGCATTTAAATGTGTGAGTGTGTTAAATTCTTGTTGAATTGGTATCACTCTTGTAAAGCGCATTAAGCCTACATGGGAATATAGCTATATATTAACATACTAATATTGTTGTCTTAACAAGCCTCAAGGTCAAGTGCAGGAGGAAGGCTGCTCAAATATCCCCCTGATTCGCTTTAATTTGCAGAATCTGCAAGACCCAAACATTATAAGTCTTTTTAAGGCCATGGTTCGAGGTAAATTCCCTGCACTTAATTTGGCGGCTGTGATATACCACCCTGCTAGGATCATCAAAGAGGTGCTACTGTCAACAGCCCAGGAAATGCTAGGAAGTAGAAGGAAAAAGCCCTGGGTCACAAAACATCCTAGATCTCTGTGATACAAGGACGGTTTGAAGAGAGAAAAGAATAAAAGCAAACCCGAAGCAGCTTCTAAATACAAAAAAGTGAATTGTGCCATCAGTAAAGGGATGAAGGTAGTTTGGGAGAACTCGACTGAGGGCCAATACCGGACCATAGAGGTGGCAGGGAGTGACAGCAAAAGGCCTATCACCTGTTAAAGGGATTGTAAAAGCAAAATAAAACTGCTTAGAATTTCGTAAAGAGTAGGATCAGTTTGAATCTCGTCTATTTTCGTGTCTGTTCATGTGGAAAAAGTTGAGTGTGTTATAGGATGCTGTATTTAATAAGAGAAATTACTCGGGACTCTTTTATTGTTTGCTTCAACAAAGTCTCATCCTCAGATGATGTCAACTCAATCCCAGGGTGAGCTGATGCAATGATATGGTTGGACATTTCTCCTAGCTATCTTGATTGTTACCACTAAAATATATATATCACTAAACCAACTAACGACACACCACCAATCACATGAGTTCAACTCCTAACAATGACCGACACTATCTCTCCCTCGCCAACGTCACACAGCACGCCACAGTCTTATCACCACCGTCACAGCCTTTACTATACCTTTAAGTGCTCTCACTGACAGATCAAGCCAACACCTCAAGTCATCAGAAACAGCAATGACCTTACAAAATGCACTGCTGTACTCAACTGATGGACTGAATATTGCAAAGACATGTAAACTTCCAGTTAAAGACAGATGCAAACATCCTTCAAAAAACCAGACTAGAACCAGTAAACCTGCACACCTACCAGTTATATGGGAGCAAAAAGAAAGGCGAACAATCAGGAGTCACTTGGCGTTAATAACGTACCGGGTGATAGGTTCAAGCAACAACGCTTACTGCTCTGTGCCAATGAGTTTGTGAACGCAAAGAATGGACGTAGACACTAATTATACCCCTTCCAAACACACACACACACAAAAAGGAAGCTGCATACAGTGCCAGAGCTACAAAACAATAAGCCTAACCATCAATCCCAAACAAAGTCGTGCTGATAGTTATACAGAATTGCATCAGCACCACCGCTAGCAAAAGAACAGGCTGGCTTCAGACCATGTAGGATCACGTACAGACTATAGCAGACCTTTAACTGTCGAAGCATGATAGAAGAGCATCTGTAGCATTAGCGAGATATCTACCACAATTTCATAGCCTTTAAAAAAGTTTCTGACAGCTTATAATCGAGTACTGTTTTTTGTATAGTCGGGGAAGATATGCCATTATATGTATAATCCTGTAAGTTGGTAAATAAATTTTATTTTCCTTCAACAACTCGACTCTGAGCTAGATGAATGTTCTCAATTGATCGCGACGTACTTGAGGGAAGCAACTCGTGAGAACACTCCGCAGCTGTTAAGTATAATACAATTTACAAGTTATAAAGACGTGCAATGACGAAGCTTAAATTTGGTGGGTTTTTTTCTCATTAAACGAGCAATTCCTAGTAAACTTCCACCAAATTCTTTGAAATATGAGCTTGAAGATGGAGTGCACAAAAAGTTTTTTTTTTACCCTTATGAATATTCAACAAATTTTTCAGGGCATTTTCTGGGATAACTCTTAATGTAAGTAATAAAAAATCATTTCTTGTCACTAAGACCTACTAAAACCCAAATAAAAGGCATGCTTAACAATTGAAGATTGCAAAAATTCCAACATTTTACATGTTAGAGACTGTGTTTTTGAGACAGCTAAAATTATGGCCCATTTTCGATCCTTCGTAAACAGCGGGACAAGTTAGGTTTTGCGAGAATGAAAAGGTGAAGGTCGTTATTTGGCGCAACATGGCGAAAGAAGGTAGTATATATATATTAGATTTGTCTAAGAAATATACAGCATGTGAGAATTCGATCTTCAGTGCTAGATGCTTTTAAAGATAATAGAAAAACAGAAGAGATTACTTTGAATCTGTCTGTGTCAAAAATAAAACTGAAACAATCACATATATATCTAAGTAACATGCATATGCACATGTCGGACGAGATCTTTCTAGTTTCCCATTTAGTCTGCTCCCAGCCTATCCTTTACTCACGCTGCCCTACTTTCTACATAATATGCATTAGAGGTTTGTAACTGTGCAGGTGTTACAGGATAAGTAGTTCAAAACTATGATAAATTTCATCATCGTCAGTCAGTATAATTTGGTCAGAAAATCGGAAGTGAATTGTTTTTGCTTTCTTGGGCAAATATTTATAGGATATCTAGATACCGTAAGTAACTGAACTAGAACATGCTTTAGAGATTTATTGCTTACATAAGCTTAAAATTATGACTTTGATATGCTGAAAGCCACACAATATTTAAGAAAGTAAGCATGCAGTTAATATCGTGTGTTCGTGTTAATAATGTTACATGTAACTGACTCTTCAGTTGTCATGGTTGAAGTTTAAATTTTCTAGTCAGAAGCATGTTTTCTTTCTCTCTCTTTTTTAGAGGGTGGGATCGAGGAGGCTGGGAGTTGGAGGGGCGAATGGGGAGGAAACAGGTAAGGTAATCGACTTATTTATAATGTTAATTACAAAAATTAACCCTTGCAAAAGAGTCAAATGTTGGTTATGTTCGTGATTGTCGTTAAAACAAAAACAAAAAAAATTCAAAAATTGTAGGTAATGCTAGGGGCTTAATCGTTAATTATGATTTAATCTGGAACTTATCTCCACTATGCACACAAGACCTTGACAGAGGATTCAAGTGTGTAAATAGCAGGGATACATGTCAATACCTAGGTTATTTTCTCCTGTGAACTCTTCCAGCTATTACTTTAGATCTACCACTTCAGTTGAGTAAAGCAATTGTTGTTGGTGGCATTAATGTTTCGAATTAGTGAAGTGTTCTCTAGCAGTTGCTGTTCAAATCTTTTTGATGTCTCTTCCCTAACTGGATGTGGTTGAGAGCTCATTTTTGTTTTGTAATAATTATATGTTTGTATCTTTCTCTTACACTTCCTCCCTTTCACTTTCCCTCCCATTCTATCACTCTCCATTTCTTTCTTCTTCTCTTTCTGTGTCAAGATCAATGTAAGTGACTTCATAATTTTTAAGGAAAAATTGCTCTTTGTTGATTTTCGTTGCGTCTTGTAACAGGTAAAATAAACATTAGAATAAAGAGGCTCCAAACAAAATACATAAACCAAATTCTGCTCTCTTCCCATAGATGAAGAGTTCCCAATCTGGGTTTTCCAGACCCGAGATAATATTTCAGGTGGTATGATAAAATAGTGGTTTGAGTCATTGAGTGATGAGTTACAAGTCATTACTCAGGCAGCTGCCAGTGTAGTAGATGGTTGTGTTGCATAGATAGTAGTCTCATTTTTATTTGATACAAAGAGGGGCATAACAAAATTAACATATAAGTAAAGTCTGGTATTTTTAAAAATCATTATAATTGATTTTTTTGAATAAATTGGAATCTAATTGCTCAATTTATTTTTGATTTTGTGCAATAAGTTAACAGCTTGTTTTTTATTTCATTCCCCTCCAGCATTTATGTGGTACAAAAATTAGAAATGAGAATATAGATTTTTATCTTCAAATAATGTCTTAGTACTTAGGGAGTTTGAATAGTAGTCATAACATGTGCATATGCATGCACACACACAAAAACAAACACACACATATATATATATCACCATATTGCGCTTTATTTATAACATAAGCAGTTTATACTGACATTTCCCCCCAGTTGAAGAGTATTTGTGTTTTTATTTGCTGCAGTGACCACTAGCATTCAGAGTGTACTTTTAAATAACTTCTTTCTTTTTCTTTTTTTTTTTGCTTTATATTGACCTGAATTTAGATTTGCAAAATCACCAGTTAACACGCTTGCATTTGAGAAGACAAACATCAGTTTCCTTCCATTTATTATAAACAGTCATTTAATCCCCTAAGATTTTGTTAAGAGTAATTTTTTTTAAAAACTGTATGCTTTCAAATCCCTAATAAGGAAAACATTCCATCTTTACTAAGATAATTATTCCTCAAAGGAGCTGAAGGACTAAGGCCTAATTAAATGTTTACTATATTCGGCTGTGATAAACGTTTATATTCTTTTTATTTTCAGATGTTAATAACTGTATTATGCACCACTGCACCATCTACGAGGAGAACTTCATCTCTGACAGTGACGTATAGGTGCATGCTAAGAAATGTATTGTTCTGCCTGTTGAGACTAGTAGAGCTTCAAAGACTTTTGACTGTCTCCCATCTAATACAAGCACATCTGACCTGAGGACAGAGATCCCATTAAGAACCATGTCACTGCATCCACCTTCACTGGCTGCAGATTTTCAAGAGGCAGGTGCAGACTCTGCTAAAATTGCCTTACCACATCAGCAGTCAGCTACAGTAAAATTTGGACAACATGATTGTTTAGACTCAAGTAAGCTAAAGACTAATGAAGGAGGTGTGGAACTGGAAAAATCAACAGGCAGCTTAAGGGTTTTTAAGCCCCATTATTACAATGCAGTCAAGCATAAAACTGCCTCAGAAATCTTGAGAAACAAGTTTGGAAATTTATGCAAGGACACAACACAAAAGTCAAGCAATGCTGCTTCTTTATCCCTGCCAGTTATATCGCAAAACGATACTTCATCACTTAAGATAGAGGGAGTTTTCACTACTTCAACCAGAGTTGCAAGATATACTTATAAAAGTGCTACATCAGGCACTTTATTATCAAGCTGCTGTCAAGAGGATGCAGAATCCACAAATGTCTCAGCTAGCCTTGATTTAAACACAATGCAGGGTATCAGGAGTGGTGATAAGGAAAGTGCTTCCTGCCCACTAAGTTCGCAGAGTGAACCATTGGCACTTAACAGCCGTCCATCCAAGCGTATTATTAAGACTCCTTTGGCACTTTTGAAACCATGGAATAAGCCTACACATTCAGCAGGTTTATCTAGGTCTTTGCGTGAGAATGTTAGAATGAAGCTGCTCTCAAAAAATATGCGATCACGTGCAGATGTTACTCATCTTGCAACAAATACAATATATACACCTGAAACAACGGATGATATGGCAACTTCTGGGTCAGACGCTGTGAGTGAACTGTGCTCATCACAGATCATATCATATAAGACTCGGTCAGGTCAGCAGGTTGAAGGAAAGATCCCAGAGCAGGTTTTTTCAAAAACTGAGGTGATTCATACATCTGAAAAAAGATATGGTAATGTGCATGCTGGATCAGACTCTCTGGCATCACAGATCATATTGTCAGCTCTGTTAGAGGAAGAAACTGAAGAAAAGATCGTAGACCAGGCTTCTGGAGAGACCGCTGCAGTTGAGGGACTAACAACTGTGAGTCAAGGCATCTTGAGCAACCTTCAGATTGGCAGCACAGATCATGGTGCATTATCAGTAATAACTGCCACTTATTTAGACTCAGACCATAAAGGTGTTGATCAGATTTTCAGCATGGACACTGATGTTGAAGTTGCATTTGATAAAAGGCGTCACAGTAAAACTGGAGCTTCAGATAGGAACTACCCGTAGCCTTTTACATCAAGCTCTGGAGACTGCAACTATTGTTGGGACAACACAAAAATCATCAAACTGTTCCCACAAAAATTTATGTCTTTCTTCTGAAGTAGCTAACAGTTCAGCATGTACCACTAGATGTGCTACACCATCTTCTTGCAGTAATAGAGCTTGTCTAAAAATAGTAAAATGCCATGAAAAAAAAGTTTTCTTTCCATACAATTGGTCATCTTATACTTCTTTGAAACCATTTTGCAGAAAAACAGAGAAATCTGTAACTAGCGATAAGAAAACTTCATCTCCATCCAAAACATCAAAAAACTTGACTAAACCAGAGCAAAGACCCACTTTAGTTAAAAATGAAATCAGACTCAATCCTAGTGTTGTTGCTGCTGTGTCTTCCCTTTTATTTAAACGTAAAAACATTCAGTTTGATGGTTCATTGAATGTTGGTAGTAGTGTTATGATTCCTGCTGACTTGACAAGTCAGCAGCAGCCAGAACTTAATGGCAGCAATGCGTGTCCTACCCCAACGTCGCCAGACTATGCTATTTCCTGTGAAGTCGGTGGCAGTGCAAGCCAGAGATCACCTGTGGAAAACAGTGTTGGAGATGCTTGTGAATGTCCTAATTTTCAAGTGTCCCCTGAGTCCTTGTCCACCCAGGAAAATTCACAGGTCAACTCATTGGTTCTCATGACAGAGCAGGGGCCAGTACTTTTCTGGATCAAAGGTCCTCAGCTAATGCAAGCAAATATTCGCCATGCTACACTGGCCAGCAATCACACAATGCAGCTGCAAAATAGTACTGGAAAGGTAGCTGGAATATTTTCTTATGAAGCCATTCAGCAGAATGAAAGCCAGTTAGCCATTCTGAATGATGCAGTTAAACAAGAGCCTGAGGAACTCATTGAAACAAATAGTTATGAAGAAGGCAGCCTATCCAATGGTCCTTTTGAGCAGGCAGAAGAATCAGATGAGGAAATCTCGCTGAAACAAGAGCCTAAAGATTTCACAGAGATGCATGACATCTTCAGAAGAATTTTGGCAGGATAGAACTGAGCCAAAAAGAGTGAGATGGTTGGTTATTCAGACTACATCCAATGAGTGTGAAATATTTAAATGTGGAGACCATGAATGTAATAGTACTCGGATGGAAAATGTGCGACAAACATTTTCTTGCTACTGTAGAATCTCTATGAGAGCAGCCAAAGTGTATGATGCCATGAAAGCTCATGTCAGAATGGAGAAATTAGATCCTCTGCTAACTAATGGCAGGCAAGTTCAAGGAGAGCACAAAGAAAAGATTGTATTTTTTCCCACTGGTGAGGATACATTTGACAAGTATACAGCTGTTCCTGATGATGAAGGGGATGCTAGTGTGATATTAAAGAGGAAACAAGATGATGAGTGTGAAGATTCAGCAATGAAAATAATCAAATGTGCTCGAAGAGATTGTGAGAAAGAAACTTGTGTACCTGGAAGTGCTGTTCTTATGCCTTCTGCCTCTTTTAATATCAGTCCTGTGCAGCAAGGAATTCAGGATGAAGGAAAAGAATTACTCTTTGACAAATGTGTGAAAAGGGAAGCTGTTGACGAAAAAGTGGTGAGCCATCAGCATTGCTTAATCATGAAGGATTTGACATATATTTAGAGACAGATGAGAGCACTCCAGCTGAAGGCTACAGTCTCAGTGATGTTTTTGGTCCACCCAGTAGCAGCATAAATAAACAGTGCAATAAAGATCATCTGAAGAAAATGATTGGAGATGAAATGGTAATGGACTCAGGGGGAATTTTGGATCACCAAAAGGAGGAACATATCAAAGCAGCTGTCAAAAATTCACGCAGAAATAAGCATGGGCTTTCTAGGAAATGTAACAAACCAAAACCCAAGTGCAGCTTGTGTACAACGGTTTCCTATAGGGCAAAAAAGCCTCAAGCCAGTCTTTCCTCAAAAGGATATTCATGCCCCAAGTGCTGCTTTAAGGCATCAGATGACCAGGAGCTGAAGGAGCATATAGCATTAGAACACACTGGAAAACCTTTGTACAGATGCCAGGATTGTCCTTTTCAGTTTTTCAGCCTAAGCATTTTTCAGAGGCATCAGAAAAGGCATAACGGCTGGTTTCAAATGTTCTGCTTGTGAAATGGCTTTCCAAAGTAATTCCCTTTTACTTGAACACAAGCAGCTGCAGCATACTGCAGCCTATTACTGTCCACTGTGTGTGAGTAAATGGGTGGGACTTGATGACTTAAAGAAACATTTGAATAGCTGCAGGGGCACATATACATGCTGTATCTGCTTTTGGATAGGAAGTACTGTGGAGCAGTTGAAAGGTCATGGTAGGCAATTACACAATCAAGAGCTCTTTGTCTGTTGTGCCTGTGGATTGAGCTTCCAAAACTGTACAGATCACACACAGCATGGTCATGTCAGTGATGGTAAGTTTTTCTCTGTAGCATGTTATGGTCATCTAGTTATTGAATTTCACTACTTGCTGATAGCTTTGTAGCAATTTGTTCAATTATTAAAGACTACAGTTTTTAATTCAATAAATTATTTTCTCGCCAAAATTCATACTTATAGCTTATTATTTTTACAGAGGTTTCTCGCAGAGATCTGCAGTTATCCCAAGTTCTTTTTTTTATAAACATGGTCACTTAACCCTTTTATTTTTTTTTTGGTTGTTGGGGAGTTGAGGTAGTTTCTTGGGGCCAGTTTTTTTGTGACGGCAAAGCCCAGTTCGTCTCCCGCATTGCCTTACCTTTTCCAATCCTTGATGGAGTTTGGTACCTGTTCGCAACAGCTGGGTCAACTGGGGGAAGTTCACTGTGCCACATGGGTATTGAACCCATGTGCCACCATGTTTGGATGTCATTCTTAACTCATCTGCTTCCCCAGTTAGGGGAGGGAAACAAAATTCAGAGGATGTGTATTTAATATTTATATATCAACACCTCTACCTAATTAGGTAAATGTTGATGTATATAACTTATTAAAAAGGGAAGCAACATTGATGTAAACTGAAGTGTTTTTTTTTTCTTGTGATCATTTGTATTACTGATTTAAGTTATCATTATAACAGTGAAGGAGACAACAGCCCAAGTTTCTCAGCTGTCATCATCTTCCCTTATTATTTAGACAGTTTTTATTATGTGTTTTTCCATACACTAATTTTTATTTCATTTTTTCATAATTTTACAACCACCCTGCTTAACTAGATCTAAATAAATCATTGGCTAGCCTTAGATTCATTTCAGGTCACAGCCTCAGCCCTTGTAAAAGCATCAAACACTATGACCACAATGACAGCTACATTTCTTTTGTAACTTCTAATCCTCAGTGGAACATTGGTTACACTACTCTAGAAAGAAGTAAAACCAAGACTGATGTATTTCCTACTTTACAAATACCAATGATGTGACCTTGCCTTACCTGGCATAATTCTTAGATGCTAATTTACCAATTAATCTTATGATTTATGAAGCATTGGTAGTTGTATATCTTGTCATGCATGATTTAGGACCAAAGCTTTTATCTTCTGATTGTGTAAGCATATAAAATGGCAAAGTTTAGGTAGTATGTGCAGTATTGATTGCATTGTATCTTAACATCAAATTATGGCTTTTTTTAACAGCCTGTGGTCTTCCAGATATTGTGGATTCAGAAAAGTTTGCTGTTTACATGAAAAGCAAAATGGTAAAGACAAGAACTGCAAGTTCAATAACAGAATGATGCTGTGCTACCTGGCTGTTTCCTTGCAAACTGCATCTAGGTGGTGCTCAAGAATGCCTTTTAATAGGGCTGACTTTCCTGCTGAAGTGATGGTGTAATAAGTCAGTGAAAGATGTCTATTCAGAATTAAGCTGTCAAAGGACAATCTTGAATTCCAATCGCATAACTTCTAGCTGTTTTTATGTTGTATTTAATGTAATTGTTATTGATCAGGTGATACAGCAAGATGGTAAAATGAAAGTATTTTAGAATATTTTTTAATATGAGTGTGCGTTATGAGAAATGTAAACACATCCACAGTTAAAAATGCATGCGTGTACAAAGGACCATACCAATGTGCTAGCAACATATTTTCAGTTATTTTGATTAATATAACAAATTCCATCAACAACAAGCTCCAGACATTTACCAACTGATGCCTACGCCATGTTCTGGGAATAAGATGGCCTGAAAAGATCTCCAACAGCTGCCTGTGGAAAAGAACCAACCAGAATCCCACTTAGCCAAGACATCAAAAAGTGCAAATGGGGCTGGATAGGACATACCTTGCGCAAAACCAGCTGACACCATTGCCAAGACGGCAATTGACTGGAACCCTCAAGGGAAGAGGAGAGTTGGGAGACCAAAGCAGACTTGGAAAAAAACAGTAGAGAGCGAGGCAAAGGACATCAGAGGTCCAACTGAAGTGGGCTGCCCAAAACCGGGTCCGTTGGCGAGGTGTTGTTGCGGCCCTATGCTAATCAGAGGAGCAACAAGGAATAAACTAACTAAACTGATTAATATAATTAATGTGTTAGTATTTGTTTTTAAAGGAGTGAAGTGCTCTTTGTAATAAAGGGGATTTTGCTTTATTTACATGAATTTGTGACGCACCAGATTTATGTTTTTTATGAGAATATACTAGACAAAAATTATAAAACCATGCTACAAGTGGTTTTAATAAATTATGAAAAATAACACAACTAAGTTGCATTGTAATGACTGCTTTTGTGTTCTTTGCTTTTAATGGAAGTATTGGTGCATGTCAGCCAGACCTGAATGCATTTACTAATGGAATGGTAGGGTTAGTGGAAACACCCATTTTATAAACATTGATCATATGATAAATTTTATAGGGGTAGGAAAAGGGACAATTTTATAGATGTTGCAATGACGCAGAGTGAATACCATTCAGTTACCTACTGAATATTTTATGTCACCATGAGAAAATATTTTTGAAAATTTTTTCCAAATGAAACAAAAATACAGTTTTGTCAGAAATGGTGCACATATTTTTTCAGTTTCCCCGATTGTGGGTGATCCAGTGGCACAACGGTGCCTGTCACCAACATAGCCCTCATTTTGGGCACACTGTTCTTTCTCTGCATGTATTATCTGTTTACAGGGCTGGCTACCTTCCTGTGATATAGCCGTAGTTGCTGACTAAAATGCATTTCCCCCTATCCCCCGATTGTGTTTTTAAAGCTCGGGAAAGAAAATGATATTCAAAATTGTTGCCCTTCTCCTCTCCCTCACTTAAAGTGACCCTCAAAAGAATAAGAGTTTATGTTGGGGGAACATCTTTTTGCAGTGCTAATTATTCAGTTTTGGCATAGTCTAAAAAACTAAACATGCTTGCACATTTGTATGACCATATGCATCCTTTTTAACATAGACATGCTTGTTTTTCCTGTCCCCCTCTTTCACATCACATGGACATAAACAACACAAATACAATAAAAACCATATTTCTTATTGACAGCTGTGATGCCAAAATAAAAACCAGACCAACAATCAAATGAAATATCACCTACGGATGTAATTCTTCAGAATCAGCACTTCAGGTCTAAAAAAAGTTTAAACAAATGTTACTAAATACTTCTGAAACCACAGAAATGCAAAAATCTCCAAAGCTGATTAGGCTAAGTTTCATGAATACATGTTAAAAAAAAAAATTTTTTTCATACAAGATGCTTTTACTACTGCTCTAAGGTATTATGGTAGAGAGAAGAAATGAACCGGTAAAGCATAATGATAAAAAGTCAAGACAAATGAAAATGAGGCACTTATTTCCTTGCAAACAGTTCTTTAGAAGTTTAAATTCAATTTTAACAACTCTTCAAACTGGTTTGATTTTTTTTTTTTGAACAGACCAATAAATTACTGTAAAGATCTTGCTTCAGAGTGGACACTTATGGTTTTCTTTGTACTAATATAAAATTAATATTTTTATGTCTATTACAGAACACACGCTGCATCTGCGATTCTGACAAAAAGGCTATAAAATCTAATACCAAATTTCTAAACTTTGATGTACCATATTTGGTATGAAACAGATGTAAAACAGAAAATACAAACCAAAAATTGGACAGATACAAACTGTTCTAGCCAAGCTCGTATGCCTTGCTCTTAAAAAAAAATGGAGCTGCCAAAAGCTTCACATATAATGACAATCTTTCATGGTATCCATATAGTACTTGTGGTAAAACAGAGCTGTTTACAAATATCTAGTCAAAAATTATTCCACCAAAGCTCTCTCTCCTGCAACCCATGTGTGCATACATTTTTTAAAACTAGGAAGACATGTCTATTTGAAATAAACTGTACATTGTTCAAAGCTATTAGAACAATTGCCTCACATCTCATTCTTGGGTTTTATTATGTCAAGAAAGCGCTCCTTTACGCATAAAAAGCCATACTATAACACTTTCCACAAAGAGGAACAGAATCCATTTGTGAAAACAATTTCTGCAAACCCTGTTGGCAATTGGTATGCAATTTCCTTAATAAATTCCTTACCCATAAAATCCCTACAAACAAAACAAGAAATTTAATCTTGAGGCATATCATAATATATGTTTTGATCTCTTTTCTTTTTTTGACTACCTTTACTCCTTATTTTGTAACTGGCTGGTATACAAAATAAATTCTAAAGAGTACAGGATTAATCTAAAATAGTTTTAATTTATCCACATACAGTTGTTACAGCAAAAAAGAATTTCACAGAAAACATTGGGGGTGGGAGACCCGCAAGGAAACAGTTTCCATATGGCCAGGTCATTGTTTAATACCTTTGCTTTTCTGCAAAAAGGCAACCCTTGTCTAAATGAACTCCACATTCTTCTGCAGACTGTTTATTTCCCACTAAATACTCTAAAATTACTAACATCCTTGTACAAGAAAGCTATGCCAGAACACAGAAGCTAGCTAAAATCATGGGTTGTTTCTTGCTTTAAAAAAAAAAAAAAAAATTCAACCCTTATGTTCTGCTACATCGTATGAAAAAAAAAGCCTTTAGTGCATAGGGAGTAAAAAGAAAACAAGTAGAAGGTGAGACTTAATGGTGTAGACAGCCAAGAAAAAAACAGATCCTGTATAATTTTTCTGAGGTAAAACTCCTTGCGTTACATATAGTGCTCACCGATCTGCATTGATGTGATGCAAGAAAAACAAAAAAATAAAATCCATCTTTTAGACTCCAGGCATAAATATACTGAAAATATTTAAATATATCTGGAACATTTTTAATGTACATCCTCATGTGAAAATGTTCTCCACCAAAGGAAAAAACAATCCCTGCTGCAGCTCTTTCTTTTGGCAAGTCCATGTTATTAGAAATGTCCCTCTATGTGGCATCTGTTTAGATAGAGTAACTGCTCCATTCAAATTCTGATCGGCCTGTGTGGTTTGCAGATTTACTGCCATCTGATCACCATCAAATGTCTAACAGAAGCAGAGGCATTCCTTTCAACATTTGATTTGCTGAACCCCAGAGCATAGATTTAATTAGTCACTGCAGATCAAACTGGTTACAGTTGAACTCTGAGGTCTGAAACCCAGTTTTTTCTTTTCAAGCTTTCATTGTGTTTAAATGGTCATAAAATGAGACCTGGTATTCTTACTACATGACAAAGGTTAAGTGGGGGGGAGAAACCTGATGAGAAATTACAAGGAAACACATCTGATCAGCATGTTGTCAAGTGAACTGCATTTATTACAAGTCAAGAGCTGCTGAATATACGCCGGCCAGCTCCATCAAATGCATCTGCTTGTTGCCTGTTGCTGCTGCTGCTGAAGGGAACCTTCCTGCATACCTGCAAATCAAGAGAAAGGGTCATCATTTCTCCATTTGTTGTCTAAAATGTCATCAAACTGTTGGCAAACGTTCTTAACACTCACTCTATTTCGCGCGTGTCTCCAGTCTTGCGGAGGACAGTACGCAGTCTCGGTTCAACATATGAATAAGGACCCATGTTTTTGTGTTCTTCCTGGACCCAGCATATGGAGGCCTTAGGATACGTCAGGATTTCAGCCTTGACAAGATCAAATGGGAATGGTGAAATCTGCAAAAGTAAATCATATTTCAAATAAAAGCTGACTTCTTTCCTAATTAGTTTCATTTACCATGTTTTACACAGGAACAACAGTTCTTTCCTAGAAACATACATCAGGGCTTCTGCTTACGCAAAAAATTGTGTACAGTACACATTAAAAGTTCGGAGGACCCCTTCAGTTTTCGTCAATGGGGTCCCCTTCAAATTTGGGCAAAGAACAGGGACCCTTTCAAAATCTGAAGAAGGGGTCCCTGGGACCCCAAAGAATTTAGCCTTAGCAGAAGCCCTGATACATGTTGATCATCTAAGGTCTGTTAAAAGGTTTACATAAACGACTGACCTGTTCAATGCGGGCAATAGCAATGTCTTTGACACGTTCCTTCCTTTCGCGTTCCTTGACCAGTTCATAGTATATTTTGCCAGAGCAGAAAAGCAACCGCTGGACTTCGTGGCTGTTCTCAAGGGCAGGGCCATTCTCAGGAATCACTCGCTGGAACTTTGAACCTTCTATCATGTCATCAAAACTGGATCGGGCTTCTGGGAGCCTAAGCAAACTCTTGGGTGTAGCTATGATCAGCTGTGATGGAAAGTAATGAAAGAAGCAAGGTAAGCAAAGAACAAAACACCTTATTTACAAACTATCTTGATCCCAATAAACGAAAGATTTTGTTCTTAACATGTCTATCCCCCCCACTTCTACTGTAGTTAGTATATGCACTTCTTCTAGCCATTTATTACCCAGCGTGCACCTGATTAATTTTCTTAGTCACTCTTTCATTCTGAAAATGGGACTTGAAAGATATAGTCTTTTTTTTTTTTAATGCCAGTCTGGCTTTTTTTGATGCTGTGGTAAAACATTGATAGAAAGATGAAAAAAATCTACAGTGATGGTAACAGATCTACTCACAGGTTTACGGAAGGGCAGTGCAATCTGTCTGCGCATAGCATGGAAGAAGTTGGCTGGAGTGGTTAGGTTGCAAACAAACCAATTGATCTCGTGAAGCTGCTGAATCTCAAAGTTTGCATCCTCCACCTGCCACAAACATGCTGCCATCTACAACCAATTACATCTAACTTTTTTTTTATTTCCTGGTGAACCACAGCTGTTTTTTTTCTTATATATTTAAACCAAAAGTGATGCTTATGTGCTTTGATGTAGGCAGAAGAGAATGCTAAAAGCTGCTTTGCATCAACTTGCATGTGCAGTGCATACACCGCATGCATCCATAGTAAGGCCCCGATACACGTAAGCTAAGTCAATGGCAAAAATCTAACAAACTGGAAAATATGCAAAATAAAAATTCTGAAATGTGCCATATCATGCTATATCATTACACCTTCTTCCTTAGCCTCTGAACTGCTGTTGTTACAAGCTGTGTCTTTGTGATAGCTGTGCATTTCTTTGCTCCCTATTAATTAGGGAAAAACACTGTGCTAGTACTGCCATTTTATTTGCTTATTTATATTTACAGGAAATATAGATTATGTGAGGTTTGTGGTATCCTGGTACATATTGGTTGTATATGGTGGACCTTTACCTGTTTGCACAAAATGCAAAACTCCAAGCATAAACAATTATAGTGCATGCATATTCCTAAACACAAAAACCGTACTAATCCATTCTTCTATGCAGTCTCTCATCCTTACTTTCACCATAATAGTATTTACTACTTACAGGGAAAAGGTCTGCATCATCATTGCTAAGCTGCAAAAATCGCTCAATACGACAGCTAGAGTGCTCAGGACCCTGTAACAACAAAAGAATCAGTAAGATCTAATGTCCTTATGAGTAATACAGTTAAGTTCTCAAGAGTTGCAATAATGATGGTGAGGTACACAATAATAGTTTCAAAACACCAACGAACATTACACAGCCACATGCACATATAAAATAAACCATCCAAAAATGTTACACTAAACCAAAAACAACCTGAAACCAATGAAAGCTGATCTTAAATTACTTGGATTTCAGCTGAGGACAAGGGTCATATCTGGGTGGCACATTATTTACTATAGGCAGCAGAACTATCATCTTTGCAAAGACGCAGCAGACTGTGCCTCAGTACAACTGATTATGGTCAAGCATACCCATTACAGATTTTGCATGGATGAGTCCACTCACCATGCCCTCATACCCATGTGGTAGAAGCAAGACAATGCCACTTTGGCGGACCCACTTGGCTTGGCCACTAGAGATGAACTGGTCAATTATGCACTGGGCATTGTTTGCGAAGTCTCCAAACTGTGCCTCCCAAATCACAAGAGCATTGGGATTGGTCATGGAGTAACCAAGTTCAAACCCTAGGCAGAAAATGTCAGGTTTAGTAATATTCTTGTTAGCAAATAGAACACAAATTGAAATAATTTATCGTTCACCAAGCTCCCTTCTCATGAACATTCTTTTGAAGTGTCAACTCTACCTGGAATGGCCATTGTAACTGCCTTTTACCCACCTACAAATACAATCAATAAAACATTTTGTAAATGTTTGTATAAATACAGTGAAACCGCAACTATCCAGTTTTAACTGTGCAAAAAAAAAACCTCAACCCAAACTGCTAGACATCACACATCACAAGACCAAAAATTCCAGGAATAGCTCAAGTTTTCTTTATCAATGGATCTCTAAGAATTATTCTAAAAGAGTTGAAAGTACAGCATCTGTGCACCTGCCAGGAGATCCCTGATGTGAAAAATCATTAGATTTAATCGGGTGCAGAGGACTCATTCCAAACACTCTTACCCCACCCCCACTTCTAACGACTGCCATTCATCAACAAGTTTTGACATTTGTCTTTTGCTTCAGTGCATTCTTTTTGTAAAAGATTGTGTATGGTTTGTACTGCCCATGTAGGCGATGCCTTGTTCCAAGTTAATTCAGCTGGCAACTGCACCTCCAGGTTAGAAAGTGGCTTCACATAAATTCATGCCAAAAAGTTGGGGTCCAGTGTGAAAGTGTAAGAAAAAGAGTTGTTTTGTCAATTAAATCAAACAGTGCATGATATTGCACTTATTCTAGCATTTTCAAATTTTTAGAACTAGTTTTGAGTATCTGTGATTTTTGATAATCTGGATGATGGGCACTGGTCACTAAACCAGATTATTGAGGTTTCACTGTACACATAACAGAAAACAGACAGAAGGATGGATATCCATCCAACCCTTTGCATGGCTGCAGGAACTGACCTAGAACACCAAACTCTGACAAAGAACTGTTGCAGACAATGTACTGGGCTTGGTCGGGATACAGGTGGTTAAGAGGCACCAGTGTCTTCTTATCAATCTCCTGATGATGCAGTACATGGTGTCGGTGACTGCAAAAAATATGTTGAAATTCTTACAAGATGGAGGTGCTAGTGTGATCCAAAAATGCTGATTTGTCTAAGATGGATGGCACAGCATGGTAGATACAGGGTTCCCAGGGATCAGGATGGTGCAAAGTAAGGACCTTTCATGCATTTGTAAGGATCTAGATGACAGTCATCAATGCTTAAGTTTTTCTTACGTATGGTCGGAAAGAGGTATTATTTAAGTATGAATCTTTGTTTTCTCTACGTTCTGAAATATTGCTATTCTAGTAATAAATAATTAAAGATTTAATTTTGATGCCTATCTGCCTTGTTTACATAACTTTAAAGAACTGATAAGACAACACTGCTAATGTTCCAAGTTTCCTAGACATGTAAGAAATAATAATTGTAAGATCTGAAGGGCATTCTTTGTTGTAATACAAAAATCAGTCTCTCTCACTCACACACACACACAGAGAAAAAGAGATGTAAGGACAGAACTAGAAGATCAAGGCTCTGGTTCAAGAAAGAGATAAATTTGCAAAGACATTTTGAAAGAAGAGTGGGTTTCTCTCAAATATGGAGGCGCAACTAGTGTAGTCCAGACGTGTGGACCAAATTTCTTTTAATCAACCCTTTAACAGAAAAATATCTTGTAAACATGGTGGTGGTTTTGTGCAAAAAGCTATCTGATTTTTGTTTAAAAATTTGAAGTTCGTTGATATCTGTCATTGACTTCATGTCAACATGTGATAAAAAGACAACACCTCATGTCATCAAATGCATTGAGATTTTCCTTCATATGAGCACAGGTTACATTATCACACAATTGAGGCATTTATAAGTATAACATTTATCTACTGCCTCTTAATCACTCTTATGCTTTTCAACACAAGCACACTGGTCTGAATTCTCAAGGCTTCTTGAGTGGCTGATTACCTGAAAGTTCCACGCTCCACATCCTGACCGCTGAGACGCACATGGATTCCTTCTTTAAGCAAGGAACCAAATGCCAAAGCTTCTCCCATTGCCCAGTCTGCCTCGCGGTTCTTCAACATTTCAGCACGTGCTCGAAGCACCCTTTTTAAACCTGGTATTACAATTAGAAGTTTCACATTCATTTTGAGATACTGGTTACAGATGTGCAGTTTATTATTTACTTGTTGTTTTCTGTATTAATATAACAACTTTTACGGAAACTACAAAAATCTTCATTAGATGGTATTGAATTATTTTTAAATTCTACAATAAAATGAAATCATTCATATGGCTATTTCTAGCAACTAAACCCGATTTACCTTTGTGGTGTGTCTGAATATTAAGTCATGTCTTGACACCTAAAACTTTTTCTAAAGTAATCTTTCAACTTGCTAAGATTTGTTACTTTAAACACACTATAGTCATCAAGTGACCTTCGGTCTCTCCACCTTGAAATACACACACACAAAAGCAATAATTATGCAGTAAAAAGTCCATGACCAGTGAAGTTAACAGCCACGTTACTTGACTTTCATGACAAACCGAGAAATGAATGAAAGCTTGTGTGCATGTACAATCTCTGTATGATCAAGGTAATAATAATAATTGGGTAAAGAAAATAAAAAGCAGTTTGACTTTATCAAAATGGTTATCTGATACTATAAGATGAACTTAATAATGAGCTGTCTATAACTATAGCTCTGCCTTCTTTATATTGCTGAAGCAGTTTAAGCCTGGCTTGCAAAAATGGATCTGATATTTTGTCAATGTAATGACTTGCAAGGACCACAGGATAAAAATAAGTACATGGAAAAATCTATAAGGACTGGTTCCTACAAACCCTGTATAATGCAGTTTCCTGTGTTTTTGGACTTGTGTTGGGATAAGACATAAGCTAAGCTATTACTATTATTTTTTTTTTGTTTTGTTTGGTATTTGATCCATACCTCCATGGATGACAAAATCTTCAGGCTCTGAGCTAAACACCTGACCGATGTGTGTTAAAGTACTCTCCTTAACCCAAGTGCTGGGAAGTTTCATCTGGTCCTTCTTTTGAAAGAAGTCTGTCCACGGTGAGTCGAGCCACTCTGTATTGGCCACAGCAGTTTCTTTCTTGGCAAGCATGTAGGCCTCTTCACAGATCTTATCATACTTAGCGATCTCTTCCTGCAGAGAATAAAGTACTTCATGTTCTAGCTTTTCTGCTTCTTTTAAGACCTCACTACAGATATATCTACACTAGCAAAACCTAAAAAGTACTGTACAAGTTATTTCCTTTTCACTCCTATCTGATATGTTCTAATAGATGCAGTTATTTGCTGTAATATTGTTATCAGGTATTCTGAATCTTCATGTGAATTACAATTCTCAACAAACCTCATATTCCTGCTGTGTGACAACGTTGTTTTGGATGAGAAACTCGGCATACTTTGTCAGCACTGTTGGCTGCTTGGCTATTTTCTTGTACATGAGGGGTTGTGTGAACATGGGTTCATCAATCTCATTGTGACCATTTCGGCGATAGCACACCTAACAGGAAACCAAACTAATGAATAACTTTCAAATGATGTTTTCATTATATTTATTTGTAGTTAGAAAGACAAACCTACTAAACGTAAGCGGTAAACTTAAATAATTAAAGATGTCTGTAGATTGTTCTCAGAGAAATATTGCTTGGATTTCTGACATGTAGCATAGTGTAAACTCAATACAAGTATTGTCATGGTGTCTCTATTATGCAGTTAAGTTGGGTGTAGCATTTAGAAACACAGGCCTTTGTAACTACTATTTTTTTTTTATATAAGAAACGCAAAAACTCAAACAGAAGTATGACACAACAACAAAGCTTCCAGATAAATATTACCTACATTCCACTTTTACTAACAGATCATCACCTACCAAGTCGACAACCACATCTTTGCCCCACGTGGCTCTCCACTCTGCAGCCACTTTGCAGACATAGGTCACTGCTTCTGGGTCATCAGCATTCACGTGAAAAATGGGAGCATTCACCACACGAGCAACATCAGTACAGTAAGGAGATGATCTTGCCATTCTTGGATCTGTGGTGAAGCCAATCTTGAAAAAAAAAAAAAAAAAAAACTTCCACACTTTAGAACGAACATTTAGCAAATGTCCACAAATTCAACCTATGAACAATTCTGGAAATGTCATTCACCAAGGATCAGTGCTTCACTACGACTGGGTTGCTTGCTGTGTTTATGTGATGGACTGATGCAGCAGAGAATTCCGTCAACTACTGCATCTACAATAGCTGCTGCCCCGACAACAAGTAATGGTCAAGAACATGTCAAGGAACTGAAATGACCTCTGGATTGTGTCACAACTAAAGGAATTGATAACAACACCATAAATTCGTTTTGTTGTGGTTATATTTTATGACAGTTTTCCGATTATCAACTCACGTAAATGTCTGGGAGGCCAACAAATCAAACTTGAAGCATGACTCAATTAAAATAACAATAAAAAAATTGCTCTAAACACTACCTGCAAAGTACAGGATTGTGAGCAGAGACTGCCTACGAACAGTGGAAAAAAAAATAGTTAAAAAAATCAGATGCAGGTTGGTGGGAGAAGAATGAGTGTTAAAAATCTTACTGTATTCTTATCAAAATATGCTTCATGTATACCAAGATCAATTAACAATGAATGAAAACACCTTTAGAAGAAACAAATGATGATACAATAGAACAATAAGCACACACCTGATTGTTGACAACTACATGAATGGTGCCATGGGTTGTAAAAGCTGGCAAATCTGACAGGTGGAGTGTCTCATATACAATTCCTTGACCAGCAAAGGCAGCATCTCCATGCAGCAAAATACTCATCACCTACAAGACAGCAGAAAACCTTGCTCACAGAGGATATTTCTTTTTGAAGTCTTTAGCCTTTTATCTTAATAAATAAGAGGTAGTCAATTCTTAAAAAGGGAGTAAAAGGGGGAGGGGGGGTAAAATTTATTTGATGTGAGACTGGTGTGCATTTTGTCTCTCAAAATCTGATTTTCAATGACAATTAAAAACATGAAAATGTGAACAAAAACAAAAACTAAATTATCATTTTTCAAAATAAGCCCAATAGTTACTGCAGTTCAATTACAGGTATTTCAAAGCATAATTATAATTAATAGAACACAAGAAGCTTAAACAGTAAAACATCCTCAGTTCGTATTGAAATCCCACTCTTAGATAGGACTCCAAAAGTTTTCCACAGATGTACTTCATTACATTAGAAGATCATGAACGTCTACGACTACCTCCCCAAAGTGACTTAAGACCTAAGTTTGTGCTCTATTACGACTTTTAACGAAAACAAAACAAAACAAGACATGTTGCATGCTCAGACGGCTTCTGGCTGATCCTTTGCTCTATATTATGACTTTCTGAAGAAATAATGCAAAATAAATTAAGTACATTTTGAAAGATAATGCATGTAATGTCTAATGTTATATTCACATGGCAGATTAATTAAATTTCTGGAAGGGATTAAGAAAGATGTTTTAGATTTGTATTTTTGTTTGCCAGTGCACATCAGTGAACTGTGTTACATTAATGACATTTTTCAGAAATTATGTGTTTACAAAACTTTTTTGTGACCTACTGTTTGTGCTCTATTGCAACGTTTTGCAGATTGCTTCAAGAAAAAAAATATTTTAAGAGAGCATCTTAGAACATCTAAAGCACTTCCCACCACCCTTTTAAACACTGCACTTGAAATGAAACTTTTGTTGTAAAAACCTTTTTGCCATCAGTGTCCCCACGGTAGTACTGCTCAGCCTTTGTCTTGCCCTGAACAACAGGATCAACAGCCTCCAAGTGAGAAGGATTAGCCACCACAGCTAGCTTGATGTACTTGTTGGTGACACGGTTTAGACGTTCATGTGACATGCCCAGGTGATATTTCACATCTCCAGATCCCTCATCAGCAGCTTCAAGCTTCGAGTCAAATTGGCAGATGATCTTCTCCAAAGGTTTGCGACATACATTGGCAAGTACATTCAATCGACCTCTGAGAAAAAGCAATAGTGAGATAATAAGTAATCTCACAGATGTCAACTCCAATGAACCGATATGCAAATGATCACTTTTTTTGGTACTTCCGTTGCATGTCAAAAGGATAAAGAGGTCAACAATTTTAAAAAAATCTTTTCCTCTGTATAATTCTATCGACCTAGATCCCTTCATCAACCCCAAAATCAAATGGTAATAACCATCCCTTCTAAAAGTATACTGCAGCGAGTTTCATAAGCAGCTTGATCACTCATTAAGGAAATGTTTATGAGACGAAACCTGTGAGGCATGCCGATAACAAAGCTCTCAACACCAAGAGCACTGGAAGAGTCAATGATAGTCTTCATAGCTGGAATAAGCACTTCGCCTCCTTCCAGTCCAAAACGTTTTTCTGAAGACCACTTACGAGCAAGAAATTCTTCAAATCTGTGCAACAGAAAAGGAAAATCTTAAAACAAACTCTTTAGACTCAAAGGAATACCTAAGCAATAGCATAAGATACTATTCGCAATTACAAATAGCACCAAAAATAGCTTTTTATTAAGCTTTTAATCCTCCCCTGGCAATGTTTATTAAATTTCAGGTTAACTTAAATGCAATGTATGCATGATCAAGTGCACATTATTTGACTTGAAACTTAGAATATAATTATCTTCTGAATATGCATATGCCAGCGTAGGTTCTGATGAATCTTTTTTTTAAAAAGTATAAATCTTACTTGGCATTACTACATAACTGACCAAAACATAAGGAAAAAGTAGAGTAATAGTACTTAATCTAATTCAACTAGCTTTCTTGTTCTTTTTTGAAAATGTCTTGTAAGACATTTATTCCAAGCTGCTGCATTTCTTGCAGAGTACGCTTAATGTGAATGAACAAATCCTGGCACAATTGGCTACACTCATGACTGTGACCCTAAGCCACCAAACTGTTCATCCCATTCATGTTCATTAATAACATGAAATAAAATTCCTACTGCACAGTGTGATGATACTATGATAGTTTCTACTAGCTCTTCACAGCAAGAGTACCATCAAAATAATATAACACATGAAACACAACGATGATGAAGAAGACCTGGGCTGCCTGACAAACCTTATGGAACGGATGACACGGGCCAGGATGAGGCGTTTCTCCTCGTTGCTGAACTGCATGATACTTGGCGTCTCAAATTTGCGACGTATCCAGTCAGTTTGGTCGAGGTTATTGATGAACATAAACTCTACACCAATGTGCCGGCAGTACACTTCCTGATCCAAATTTAAACCATGCATTCTTTTAGACAGCTGAGTTATGTTGAATTTTCATGGTTGCTTATCTTGCTCTGACAGAAAAGTACTGACAAAGCAAGAAAAAATTCCTTCTTTCTTGCACCATCTTGAATCCATAGTTTTGTGTCACTGGTTTTCAAGTTCGTCTGCTTCAAGGTGTAGAAGGTTTATGATATGCTATACTTTATATACCTGGTTACTCATCTAAACCTACTGACCTATTCACTTGGTGTCAAAATAATTATCCCCAGCACAGCAATGTAAACATTTGTAGAAATGAATCTTATCAAAGCACACATCTTTTCACATTAAAAAAAAAAATTGTACATCCAATAACATGTACACCCATGTCTCAGAGAATGAACCTGAACTAGGATGCATTATTATTATATGTATGTACACATTATATAATGTATTATATATACATCTATAGAGTTTACATATGCAAGCTAAAAATAAATTGAAGGATCCAAGCATTGCTTTTGTTACAAGGGAAGTAAAGAAAACAAAAAAGATGTTTTAAAATTCAAAATTAATTGCCTCCAGACGTCGTATAATCTCTTTCAGAGGTAGAGCTGCTTCATTCCCTCCAATGTAGGTTGTAGTTGGCAAGCGAAAAACCCTCTCCATAGCCTGATCATCTGAAGAACGATGAAAAAGGTGGGTGGGTATCAATCCGACTTAGGTGATCATATAGCAACCTTTATACTTGTGCACGAAGCTTATACTTTAAATAAAGTGTATATTTTTATATTTATGTTATTGGTCATCTAGGTTTCAGTTTATGGATGGGAAAGAAACACATTTAAAAAAAAATTCGGCTATGTCCAACAAGGTAGGGTTAAAAGAGAATATGTGCTACATGTAAAGTCAGGGGAATAAAATAACAAAAACACATGGTCTGCGGGATACATTTTGATATAAAATTACCTATTCGCCTTCTATAAAACATTAAATTTAATTGTATCTCTCTCTCTCCCTATATATATCTACAGTTTGCATAAGGTAGAGTAAAATAAAAATTAGCATATCTTTCTTAAGTACAATTCAAAGACTTGTTTATTAAAATCCTAGCATGTGAAAGAAATTAATTGGTGGTGAGCACTCGAGGATTGCTGCACATGCGAAGTTCATGTAAAATTTATTAATACTTCTAAGGAAAAGCAGCAGTAGCAGCAAAAAAGAAAAAAAAATAGCTTTAATAGTGTTCATGTTAAACTTGCTTTAAAATTTTAATGAAATCATACTCAAAGCAAGAGCAGATTGATATTTTTCTATCAGCGCACACTCACTTTCATATGTTTTCTCTGTCCATGCAACTACTCTCATCTTCCCAAACCTCCCTTATCATTTCTATTTACAGCTCTAAAATCTAGAAAACGTAGATGACAACAATTAAAGTGAAGATTTTGAGTGTGACTGCATACATGTATGTTAACTTCAGCACCAGTTCAGAAATGAGAGCAAAAGGTAGCAATTCAACACATTCCTCCCAAGAGATAATGATGCTGACAGTTCTTTATATTTGCTGCTACTGAATCCACTATAGAAATTAGCACCTTATGGAAAGTCTAATTTTAATTTCTGCCATCTCTATTGTTAGTCAACAATTCTACAGCTGAAAACTACACATCTAAATAGCTTTTGGAAAACGATTATTTCATTTAAATACAGCTAAACATTTGAGGCATAAGCCAATGACTGACAACTGAGACAAAAACTTTAAATGCAAAACATTTAAAAGGGACATGGCCATTCTAGATGTAAAACATATGAAGTCCCTTAAAAAAGTTTTCATTATTTTTACAGGGATATCAGAAGCACACTTTCTACAAGTCTATTTATTAATATGGCCCAAACACACACATTAGTAAATGTGAAAAATAATTTCATTGTGTTGAAAAAAGTCTTCTGCTCAAAGTACTCAAATTGAAAAAAATGAGCATGCATCAAGGGGCAGTCCAAGGTGCTGCCCATCAAACTGCTAAACGATCAGAATACAATCCTGGCAAAAGAATAAATAATAAACATATTAATCCCACAATGCACTTGAAAGGAATAATTGTTAAGATGGGGAAGATCTATCAAAGATGATGATTCCTACTTTCTAGAAAAACTTCACAATACTCCAGTTGTTCAAAGTTTCTTAGTAACTGGCAAAAGCTTCTAGTTATGTTATTTAAAGGGAACAGCAAGTTCATCTTAAATGATAGACCAATATGTTCTGAATTGTTTCCACTCAAAAATTTACCTAATAAGGCCTTTTCTTATGTATCTATCATGTGTGTTTCACAAGGAGGTTGATAGGGCTGTAGCTAGCATCCGGGCTTGTCAAACTGATGACCTCTATCCTGCTTACCCCACTGCATGGCTGCTATGGGTTTTATAAAGCTTATCACATCTATATAGGAAGATTTATCAGTTTGACAAGCCTGAAAGCTAGATATAGCTTTACATGAAATCCAGCCCACATCTCTGAACCTCCTGGGGCAGTCTAAAAGTCACTTCATAGACAGAATATGTGTTATTATGTGAGAAATATCCTGAAATACATGACCAGCCATGCGAATAAGACATGCAATCTGGTAGTGTATATGAAACACACTCCCGAGCTCACTTTTGTATTTCAATAACTGAGTTCAGAAATACCATGCACACCCTATACTTAAGTTTAAAGGCCTTAAATGAATGTGTATATTTAGTTTTTATGTTTTCAAAAAGTAAATTATATTTACATTTTGATATTTATTTTCCATTTACATACATCTTATATAAAGTGTCAATAAATTCTATAATGCAACACTACAAGTTTCCATCCATTTCACAAAGAAATTACTGTATTTTAGCTGCATTGATAGATTTGTTAACTCTTCTAATTGAAATACTGAGGGAGAAGGAGAGAAATTATTTTTTTTTATATAAAGCCTTAGTGTCTCAGATACTGGTTTGCAGAGCAAAAGATGTAAAATTTCCTGCATGGTAGTCAATATTTACAATATTTAAGTCAGCAAACAGAAGCCTTCTGCAATCCCTGAAAGCTGCAGCATGCCTTGAGTTATAAAAGTTAAAGGATTCCATGACTTAATGGCCATCACAAACGCGAGCTTTAAGTTGTTCATCCTGTTCAGGGGATGGCATATAGAAGACAGAGCCAAAGTTGAGCCCTTTCTTTCCCCTGCTTTTCACTGATAAATCAGGTACTCATATGATGGACAGGAAAGGAGAGTTTTCCAGCCACAGGCTAAAGGAAGCATTGAGATGATGACCTGCCATATAGTGAGCTAACCACAAGGATTAAGATATAACAAAGCATTAATAAACACCTTTTTAGTCACTAGAGTGAACTAGCATCAGACGAGCACTAATTTTTCTAGTTGATTTTGGGCAGTAATGCCATTTAGTGTTGTCTGGTGCACCATCTCCTTCATGTCCAACTGATCAGAATTGAAAATGTAAAAATTTGACTGTTTCTACATGCTGAAATTGCTTTGTCATAGAAAATCTTATGTCAAGTGTCAAAGTTTTGCAGTGTCAAGTCAGGTGACCACTTCACAGCAAGCAAACTGTCATACATTTGTTCTGTATTTTACTGCAACCAGGGATAAACTTTACACACATCTTCCAAATCTGGTTGTGAAGTATGCATAAAAAGTGACTTTGTTTTGCTTTCCAATTTTGTGCAGAAATACACAAAATATGTCCAAGTAAGTGTACGCTCTATTTTTTTAATTTTCTTTGAATTTTTGTAATTACTACCATTCACCAACCCTTAACTGCAACTGCAGAACAACATTTTTGAATGTAATAAATAAGCAATACAAATTTATGTACATTATCAGGAGAGGATCCACTCCAAATACATGGTCAGTTCGCAGTAAAATCCTGTCAGCTCATGTTTGGCATGTCCAACACTCTTACCTAAATGATAGTGACTCAACAGGAGTTCAACTGGCACGCTGGACTCCAAGTCTCCTTTGCTGATGCCTAGAGGGTCTAAGTCAGCTAAGTGATGACCACGAATCTAATATCAAATGTGAAACAGAAGAGAAAGACATGAACATGAGTTAGATGAGTCATCTAACGATATAAGATGGGAGAAACACCATGCAGGCATCCCAGCAGGTTGCCATGTGTTGACAAACTCAAGGACACACCATAGTTACCAACTGGAAAAAAAAAAAAAAAATCCTGGGAAAACTTCACAGCATTGGCTATAATATCAATCTCATTATTATGAAAAAAATCTTTAATATCTCCTAGATGCAGAAAATGAATTCAGGATTCTGAAGGCTCTGTAAGCTGTACAAGCAGAAGATCAAACTGTAAGCTTAAGTGTAATCAAAAGCATATTTAAAAACAAAACAGAAAAAAAAATGTCAGGTCAAACTCAACCAAATACTTCATACCATATATTTCAATAAGGTGTATAGCACATGTTTAAAAAATAGGGGAGGCTGAAATCCATATATCAAACAGAGAAAAACCTCCTCATTAAGACCTTTTGTAATATGACCTCCCCCTTAGATATCCCAAAAAAAATTTGCCACAGATGTAATTTGCTAAACTAATGTCACCTCTATCTCTCCAAATCAACTGAGGATCGACAGTTTATGCTCTGTTATGACTTATTTCTTGCAGAAGTTGGGGGTTGGAAAAAAAAGTAACCTTTTTTTAAATAGACTGTTTTTGGCCAATATTTTATATAACATTAAAAATTTATGCGAAAATAATGTAAAATAAATACATTTTGAAAAAGTGCTTATTTATCAGGTCATTGGTGATGTCAACTCAGAACAATATTGCCCAAGCCATGTCAACCACCCGCCTGAGTCAGATTTACCCAATCATGATTATATCATTCCATGTAAGACTACATCAACCCCCAACACATAAAGTCAAACTTGAACAAAATCCCGCAAAATGAATCTATCATCAATGACTCAAACAGCTATTAATGTCCGCTATCACCGAAAACCCATGCACTGTTTGAAATTCAGCCCCGATCTTTGCTTGACTGTACACATTCAGAGATAAAATCTCACACTGGCACATAAAACAAAATTCTTGTACTGGCACATAAAACAAGATTCTTGTACTTGATTTAGCAAAAATCTTTGTCATCATTTATTCTTTAGTTTGGAGGTTTGTATTAAATGTATATGCAAACATTCGGTTGACATTAGACAATTGTTGCTGATTGGGCATTCATTCAGCCTGGGCCTAGGCTGATTCAACTTTCAGTGTAGGGATGAAATGGTCTTACATGATTATGATCATGATGGGTTGAATGATTCAGGCAGGTCAATATGGTTTGGGGTAAAAATGACCATTCCTATTTACTGTTGGTCTCTTTGTTTACCAGCACACATCATTATGTGTTTATTAAAATAAAGTTCTTGTGATCGACTGTTTGCTTTATTGCAACTTTTTTTATAAATCAAACTTAAGAAATATAGTGCTTTTTAGGAAAGCATCTTTGTCTACCAGAGTACACATGTATTGACCAAATGCTCTTACCTGGAGAATTCATTTCCCTACTAATCTTCAAATGCAATGATGACCTAATAAGCATGAATGAGCAGAGGTATAAACAACAAAGATAAGTATTATGATGTGGCTTTAAGAACTTTCAACATTAAATAAATGAACATGAATTTAATATTGAAAGTTATGGTCTGTGGAATGAAAGCAGACCGGTCAATTTCCCTATTACAAATCTTCTCAGTTACGACCTGATATTGGTAGATTTTATAGTCTTAATAGGGAGGTTTTACTGTTTCCATGAGTGCAATATTGCTTAAAATAAATGAAAATGAAATTTAGTATAAAAAAACAAATCATTCTTGAAATGAATCACCTAACCCTGATCACAATCAGGAACAAAGGAGATTGCTTAGAAGAAGTAATAATGTTGAACATTAGTACAAATACTACTCCAGTAGCAGGCTAGAGAAGAAAAACACTGTATGCTTCCTTCATAGTGATGTGAGACTGAGGGTGACCTGCAGTGTCAAGGAAAAAAAAATAAAAAATGGATGCTTCAAAATACTTAGCTGAGCAAAACAGGTTTAGTAAAAGCACTCCGTAGGTATAAAAGTTCTTCAAAACCACAAACTCAAGATAAACGATGCATGTAAAATAAAATTCATTCTTTGTGCAGAAGCAAACTTTTCAAGCAGAAATTATGCCAGTCAATATGCATGTGCAGCAAATACTATCAATTTCAAAGGGATTTTACCAGTGGTTGTCTAGTTGCATCTTAACAACCTTCACCTGACCTTTAGACTTGTGAAAAGAAAAACAGTTCAGGACTATACATACCCAGCCCATAATTTGAAACAATCAACTCTGGTGGGATCTCAGAATCTAAATCAGCACTTAAGATTCCAAGCGGATCCAGTGCACTGATGTTGTGACCCCGTGTCTACAGTACAAAGTAAACCAATGAGTCAATGTCACTGATCACCTTAATTAAAAAGAAAACTAGGACAAGTGTTCTTATTCAACTGTACTACACACTACTTTCAGCAAAAATATTCAGGGATACTAGCATGAGAAAAACTGAAGAAATATATAAATATACAAATACACTTTTGAATGTTCTGCAAATGTGGTTACACTGTGGTCTTAAAGAGGACTAAATGCCTGTCCTCATTAAATCCTTTTGTTCTGCTCTAGAAATACTCCAGGTATATGTGCACAGTGGGCTAGGTTTAAAGATGGTGTACTTGCTGATTTTAGTCCCATTTGTAAAGAAAAATATCAGTTTATAATTTAAATTTTACATTCAGGAATAAGGAAAGCAAGCTTTCTAGCTATTTTAAGCAGCATCTTGAAAAATGAAATGCTCTATAACAGTACAATAAGCCAATGCTGCTACACTTTTTGAGTAAAGAACCAGATCAAGCCGTAGCTAAAAAAATAAATTAGATTTAGGCAAAAATATGGCAGCTTGAATCACAATTCATGTTACCATCTAGCCGAACATGTCTTGACTCTTATTTCATCTTCTGCATCTTCTCCTGAGTGTTCAATGCCTTCAAATCTGTCAATGGATCCTCCAACAACATTTCTTAACTAAATCTGGGACATGCCACAAGTCACAAACTAGATGTGATCCCAATGGTTAACTGACTAATATTTTATCTGCTCTTAGTCCTATGTGTGCAAGTCTAACTACACAATTCTAGAGTGCCATAAAATTTCAGAATCCACATATGCACACAAACAATATTATCTTTTTTAAAGAAGGCAAAAACAAAAAAGAGAAGGGGGTGCTGGCCTCCCTGATTTATTAAAATATGAAATCTTATTTTCATCATATTATACAAAAGCAAGTCTGCAGTCTGAACAGTGCTAGCAAAGCATTCCTAGCAAGAAAACTGCAATGAAAGAAGGCATCAGAACAAGCAGTCTGAAGTAAATACACTTTCTCCTTCTCCTAATTTTGTCTAGCTGCAGTCATCAGGTTTTAAGGATCTTACCAGTTAGTGTCAAACTTAAACCACATCATCATGCACACCATAAGCATCCCCATAAATGGTGGAAGCAGTTATTATTAATACCAAACTTTTATGTCTATTCTGCACAAATAATTGTTTAGATGTCTAAAAACTTATGTCAATATTATATCAAACTGCAACTATGTATTAACATACACTGCCCTCCTACCCACTTTTACTGAGCATTTTTGGTGGCAGTAAAGAATGTTAATATGCATTGGTGGCATTATCTAGTTGTTCTTATCTAGTTCTATCATGTTTTGCATTCAGAGGACTTCAGTCCAGCTTATTCATTCAAAATATGATAGTCACTTAATCAACAGAGGGGAAGAATGTTAGGAACATGTATTAAATAATACAATGTATTATTGTATCCTGCTACATTCTCCCAGCAACGATTTCCTTTAAATATTCATAAGTGATGTAAATAGCATTAGTAATATGAGAAGCTATAAATCAAATGTCAGTAACTTTAAAAATTGTTAGCACAATGTGAAACTGATAAACTGCTTCATATAAATTACAAACATTTTGAAGATGAAATATTTAGATGTGTATTTTTAATGAATATCAGACTGAGGATGACCTGCAGTATCAAGAAAAAATAAAAGCTTCATAAAAATTCAGTAAGTGCATGCATCCAGGAAATCAAACATTAAAGATATTTAATTCACAGTTATTAATAATATATAAAAAATGATCTGTTTTCAGGAAAGTAATGTTCAGGTTCTAAAAACACAAAACAAGACTGTGAACCACTGAGTGCTAAGGTGCCAGTGTTTGGCATCACAAGAGTTATGCGTGAACCAAAATGAACTGGCCATAGGAAAAGTATAATCTAGTGTTATCTAGTGAAATGGCAAAATATGAGGCACCTGATATGAACGAATGATAGACTGTACAGCCAAGTGATCTTCGATGGTTTTCTCGTCAACAGGAGCTCCCTGGGTAACAGCATGACGTGGAAGTGGCATGGGAACAGCGCTGACGGGACTCAGAGCAGGAGGTCGAACATAGGCCTGGCCTGGCGGAGCCCCTCGAGAACTTTGCCGAAAGAAACTGTCCCAGGACTAAGAGAAAGCAGATAGGTTTGTGTCAACCTTCCTCAAACTTTTAGAAAATATTTTGTGCTCAGCATGATTTCATTAAAGCAATAACTATAATTTAAAAAAATTATATATATAATACTACTGCTTAATTAATACTGATGGAACATGGTAACCAAGGGGATGACGATGGAAGTTTTATTTGTGTAGAAATGTTCATTCATGATCATCTGATTTTGACTATTACTTCTTTTGGATATCATTAATTTTGACTGACATTATCATACAGGTAAGTGGTGGGCAAAGTGGTTAGAGCAAGGGCATCTGAACCCAGATGCACAACAATTCAATACCGGTGTGATGCAGCAAACTTTCCCTAGTTGTCAGGATTGGTGCCCTGACTCCATAGAGGGT
Organism: Pomacea canaliculata; assembly: GCF_003073045.1. Taxonomy (NCBI): domain Eukaryota; kingdom Metazoa; phylum Mollusca; class Gastropoda; order Architaenioglossa; family Ampullariidae; genus Pomacea; species Pomacea canaliculata. Next base: position 34,414,378 of record NC_037590.1, on the reverse strand, counting down.
TAGGTAAAGGTAAAGCAGTGAGAGCAAGAAGAGATGAGCAAAGTGTCCCATCCACAACCTACAAAAGGTTGAGGATGACTTTTACCTTTTACTTTACCTTAAAATGTTTCTTATGATCTATCTATCTATATCTATTCCTCTTCATGCATCAGGTTGCACATAAGGCTTCAACCAGAGTCCAGGGTTAGGGTTAGGGGTTAGGGTTAATGGGAGGAATGCATCACTTTAAACATCACTTTGCTGACTGTCAGCCGCTGACCACCTGACATGCCCGCAGACCACACTTTGAGAACCACTGCTCTAGGAATCTTAGGCCCTGGTCATTGGTTACGACAAGGCCAAATTTACCCACTGTTCCTATCCATTGTTGGTAGGCATCTGGGCTGATCTTGGTGTTCCGGTCACTCAGCAGAACGAGGATGTTCTTTTTCAGTACTGCCTTTATAACCTAGTCTAGCTTTTGGTAAAACTCCTCCACTTCATTGTCTTTATACTGGAGGTCGGATCATATATTTGGACAATGGTGAGGCCTGGCAGATGTGAAAGGAGATCAGCCTGCTGTATGTGGGTGTACAGCTGATGGTGGCTCTGACTACTACACTATGTATGAGGAAGTCCACACCATGCGTTTTCAGATTTCCTCTCTAATGTGCTAGAGTTTAAGGCCCTTTTCAGTTGCTGTCTCCCCAAATTCTGACCATTGCCAGCCCCACAGTTACCATTCTAGTTCATGGGTGAGTATTCGTTTAATGTGTGGATGTTCTACTTACCAAGGGACGTTCCTTCTCTTAATTTTATACCTGCTTATGTTCCAGCAGCACAATTTTTACTATCTTCACCCTAGAGCCTGCCGTTAGGGTGCACAGTCATTGATCCAGGCCTCTACAGATCTAACATGATGTTTCTTTTGCAGCGAATACCCATGACCTTGTCTCTGAGTGTATACATTTGGTAGTGCCTATATTCCTCTCCAAATGACATGGCAAATGGATTGGACGGATCATGAACACATAGGTACTGGGTACTTTTACCATGGAAAGTCTTAACCTGCTGATGTTGTGTTAGCATCTTGATTTTCTGTGAGGGTTTACCTTCTTAGGCTTTATCTTTTTTAACATTGTCCACAAGGCAGTGGGACTATTTTCCATTGGCTAGGGGTGTAATGAAGAGGGGAAGGATGAAATAAAAACAAACATGTGCGATTGACCTACTGCGCCATGCTTGAGATCTGTCATCCTCTTGCCTACCAAGTGGCAACACAAAAAGCTTGGTGAAACAGCAGAAACAGAAACCACAAGTGACTATGTGGCTTCTCAAATCAATACCCAAAAAAGTGGTCTAGAAAAATTCTCTTATTTATATAGTAAAAAAGCCTTGGAAGTTAATACTAAATATTTACCTACTGCTCTCTTTCAAACACACTTGTTTGGTGTTTATGTGTTAAAGTATGTACTTCATCATGGTTTATGGTAAATAATATTCAGATAATGACTTCTTACATGATACTAACTTCGTGACCTGACTTACCCCAACCTTTTCCCTATTTCATGTTGTTTAACTGGATTAGCTGAACTGTAACAAGCAACAAGCATACTCCCAGAAGACTGATACACATGTCATTGCACTACAGAATCTAGTATTTTGATGCAATGTTCCTGAAGACAATGCTTATCTGGACTACTACTGTTGAACATTTGACCATGTGGGCCACAGGATACCAATGGTTTGAAGGTGAATGCTTGGAACATTAAACTCTGTCATGATGCTCAGCTGTACAAATTTGTTTGCCAATATATTTTTGGAGGCACTTTCAAGTTTTGAGGCTCTGGCATTCCTGGTTAAGAAGTCTTAAAGTGCGTCCTTGAAACTGTAAACTCCTTAGAACATTTGTCAAGGTTGTAATTCAAGTTGGTCACATCTTATTTAAAAGGTGTCAATGGTATTCTTTAATTCTCTAATTCTTATGCTTGTATGTGGCTGATAGCATGTGTACCCATTACAAGCAACCTTAATTATTACATACTGTTATGACCTTACCAAAGCCTCTTAGGTCATATGCTAATGTCAATCAGAAGGTGAATGGCCTCCTTATTTATGTAAAAGGGCAATTACATATCTGACAAGGTTCTGTAACTGCAGCAATGTCACAAACGGTTGAAAGCAAGCATTCAGGTAGCTCAACTTCTGGGTTTACAATTAATAGAGATTAATTTACAACTTATTTATTATTTTTTAAAGTACATTTGGATAGTGTGTTGGAATGCGTAACTAATTCTTTTAGATTCACTTACTGTCTGCACTGAATATTTCTCAACCAATAAATTTTTGTTATTGCAAAAACACTTCGTAAATAAATGTGACTTTTAACCATACTAAACTTTCTCTGTACAAGTATTTTATCCACAAATTATTGAATGTTACATGCTGTAAGTATTGGAAAAGAACAGTAGAAAGTAAGGCAAAGGACTTTCGAAACCACAAGGGCCCAACTGAAGATGGCTGTCCATAACCGGGTCTGCTGCCGAGGATTTGTTGGGGTACTATGCTCCTCAAGGAGTGACAAGGACTAAACTAAACATGCTGTACGCAAGGGAGTGTGCAACAGACAGGTAACTTAAATGAGCACTCGATTTTCTCTCAATTGTTCTTCATTCTGCACCACCACTACCTTTGCTAAATTGTTCTTAACTACCAGACTATATTCAGCAACAGGCTTAAGTACATTTCACATAAAAATACAAAATAAATGTACAACTGTTATCATAAATAATAAGTGCTATAAGGTGAATACTGAGAGCTTTATTAATTATGAATTTAGTTCTACATCTATTGCAATACTGATTAGCTATTTATTATTGTCAATGTAATAGAAGACAGACCAGCTATTGACCTTCCCATTGCTATGTCAATGCCCATTCCTCCAACCAAGGGACCAACTATATGCAGTGTTTACCATCTATCCATATAAACTGTGTACTATCTATAAATATACTAGGGGTTTCCAGACACCAGCTAAGATTGTTAGGGGTTTTATAAACCCGACACTGGTAAAAAAAAAAACACAAGAAAACACATAGCAATGCTCATACAGTAATATTATCTTGATCTTCAATCCTTAATGTCAAGAAACTTCTCTAATTATTGGTGTCACATTTTACACATGTAATACTGTTATCATCGACAAGTAGTGACAAAATATCAACTTTCATATGTCAGATTTATCACTCAAGTTCTGTGCAATTAAGACATCTGACCTAAACTCAGGGTTTTTGGATGCTCAGTGTGACAATGTTTTATTCTCAAAACAACTTGGCAACTTTTTCTAATACGATTTGGATTTCTGTAATGTGATTAAAACATTTCTAAGCTAAGGAAAAAACTGACCTCGTGTGCTGTCAGAATTAAACTGGTTGTCCACTGGGACAGTTCCTAGCACGAGTTCATGTTTAAATCAGTAACCAATAAGTGTGTTATCCAGAGCACAAATGCACCTCAGGATAGGGGAATGTGGAGGACTGAGAAGCTTACTTCAGTAAACAGTCCCTGGCACCAGTCCACATTATAACCTCACAAAGTATAAATTATTATCTCTTATAAATGCTTTAGAATTTAACATGGATAAGTTCATTACTAAAAAAAAATACTATTTATCCTGATGTAATTTTACACCAGATGCTAAATATAAAGTCATTTGGCTATCACCAAATGGGAAAGCAATGGCTGTTTTCAGTGTGCTATGTTGTATAAATGTCCTGTACTGTGTATGTGGTACACATGCATTCTTACATGTCTAAGTACACATGTGCATAGATATGAAACAGGCCAGATTTTTGCTTTCTTTATAACTAGCACCAGGCTATTGAGCCTCCTTCATAATAAATAGTCTAACCAGCCAAGCTGTTAATGACCAGTCATACTGTAAATTCTCATGATGCTAGTGGATGTAGTGTTGTGTAAATGCTTCGCTTTTTAACAATTGAATGATGAATTTTTTTCAATACCCCACAAAAACTGGTAGTAAATAAAACAAGCTGTACCACATGAACGCTTGTTGGATCCCGCTGCCAAGCCAGATACATTTCCTCCACATAGGTGGATGAGCTGCCATTGAGAAACGGCTCTGCTGCTGCCTGGGTTGCAAAATTTCGAGCTGCACCAGTTCCACTTGCATCTTCCACTCTGGTTGTGTAGAAGCGACTAGTCCTTAGGAGATATGGGATGACAAGGCAGGGCCGTTCACTCATAAGTTTCGCGATGCGATGCATCGTGTACTATTAGTACGTCCTTCTAATATGAAAATGTCTTATATTGTGACACAGGTGGGGATCACACACAGTCGCCACAGTGGCGGATTGGTGGACAGCAGATGGAATGTCGTTAAGGTTCGACGACCATCAACCACGTGAAAAAATTCACACAACAGGGGGCTTTAACTTCTGATGACCTTTCCGTCCTTCAGGTGTGCTCGCAGAATCAAATGATCACAGACGAAGAAACAGCTTCTCTCATGTAGTTACACAATAACAAAAAAAATTGTTGGTCGTTGCGGACGGCCAAAGATTTCTTTCGTACCGCAACTTGTGTCCCGTCAAGCAAGATCCTTCGAAATATGGCTGATTTTACTTCGAAGTTATCAAAAGATCCGGCTGCAAAAGAAAAAGAATAGCACTGTATAACTTACAACAAAATATGAGCCGTGCGATAATTAACTGATAAAAGCTTTCAAATAATATCTCAAACTTACTGTACTTTAAAGATCTCTGTTGCGATCCTCCGCGTAGTACAACACCCTCAAGTTGACTTTCAGCTGTGCTAGTGTCAAGAACAGACGTCACAAGCGTGTTTCTCACCTCAAACGCTATTGGCTAATACTTGTGAATGGGCTAATCAGAGCATAGTTTACAAACGTAGTATCTTCGCATCGCAAGCTCTACCACAGCCACACAACGATCAATGAATAATATTCTTCGAACTACGTGTTGCGGAGAGATTAGAAGACTGTACAAATCTCTTTGCTTTGTTTCTAATATTAAGATTAGGAAATGTTATTGGGGGGGGGGTGGGGGGTATATAGTATGGCTCGTTTTGAAGAAATGAATTAGAATACAATCCATTAAATTTTATTTCGTTTTTATTTCGTGTGTCGAGCCAAGACGTTCGAGTCGATCACTCCATGGACGAAGATAGGATATTCGTGATCACTCGTCAAATGTGTACTCCTTCGAAAAGGGATGACGGGTTTCTTTCAATCTCCAAACAAAAGAAATAGTTTTATTATTTTACGTGTATATATCGTACTCTTCTTCAAAAATACGTATTGTACAAGAATGCATTTGGCAGCGTAGTTTAAAAAGTTGTTCAACAGCAATACAGCATATGTGCTCAAAAATGAGAACAAAATGAACTGTTTTGGAGACCATTATTATTGTCTTTATATATATATTGTAAGACACTTTGAGTCAGCCTTTGATGGTGGGTAAAGCCCCGTGTAAATTAAATTATTATTAATACTGTTTTGTTAGCCAGCAGAAGACACACTTTATCTGCAGTGATTTTTTCCAGCCCTCTCTCTCTCCTCCAAAGCTCTCTAAAAAATGATAATAGAAAATACATTTTTATCTGATGTAGATATAAATTTTCACAAGTTTCTTAAATATTCACGTTCACGTAAAAGTATCCAGTACTAACTAAATCATGATATCGACCATACGACAAGACTGCATGCAACTTTTATATTTTTCTAGGCTTGCTTCCCTTACGAACACTCTTTACTGAATGCGGAAGATAAATGGTGGTAGTTCCGGAAGCCCTCTGGTTTTGCGAAGGTTTCTAACATAAGTGATGTATATTTCTTTGGAAAAGACTTAATTAAACAGTGATGGGAAATTCAGCAAGTAGTTATGACAGTGAAGACGAAGGAAGGGCAGATTACAAAGAGGTAAAGGCACACAGTATTTTATTCTTTCTTTTTTATTTGCTTTGAGGATGAAAAGCGAAAATAGAGACCGCATAGTATCAGAATCATTGAAACTATCAAAAGAATTGTAATGTCGCATACAAATAAAAGGCATTTGACTCGCCCATTATCCTAGCTCTACTAATTTGACTTCAAGACTTATAAAACGTATCAACTATGTCATTACACGACTACTAGGATTGCCTAGAAGCTGCTTGACAGCTACCTGAAGTCGACTTGACCGCCGTTGAGAGTATAGTTGATAGTAATTTCTTATCAATGGCCATGATAATCTTAGAAATAAAGAAAACAGAAGAGGTAACCGTAAAAAGAAGTGGCATTTCACGTGCTTCGCGTGTTTTCGTCCTGATCCTGTTAGAAACAGAGTGTGTGTTTCGAGATTGGTAGTTGGGTGGGGGCGAGAGAGCCCTGTGTCAGTTCAAGTTATGGGTGGCTGTCAAATGCCCATTATAGATAACTGAAACCAATTCAAAAAGCTTTTTTATTTTTTAAAGATATTATTAAAAAACTGGAAAACGGAACTGTGTAGTTGTCTTTATACAGTGGAACCTCGGTTAACGAACTTAATCCGTTCTGGAAAGCTGTTCGTTATCCGAAACGTTCGTTATCCGAAACAATTTTTTCCATGAGAAATAAAGGAAATAGATTTAATTGGTTCCCAGCCCCTGTTGACTCGCTAATATTTGAAAGTTACAGGCTATATAGGTATTTGTTTTAAAGAGAACAGTTATAAGGCAATATACATGGAGTTAATTAAACATAAAAACATTAACGAAAGCATTGAAACATCAGAAAACTTGCCGTTTTGACGGCGTGGGTGGAAGCAGGTGTGGGGAGGAAGGGGTGGAATGACTGCTTTGATTCCCCCTCCATGAGCACACGTGACATTATAAAATCGGGGGTGACTTCACTTTTCTGTAGCCTTGAGGTTAAAGGAAAACACTTGTCCAATATGTCTAGCTGTTCCCTCTGCCTTTTTTTGTAAAACTCTCCGGTAATACGACATCACACATCCGACAGACGCATGCCATACTTTGAAATCCTTTCCTTTTTCAATTCATTTGTTGGCCGCTTCCTTGTCATTACCTCACTACTATTAATTGCTCTTAATCTTCTTTGGAGCCATTATTGAGGATTATCTTATTAAAATAAAGCACAACAGTCACTAAATAAGAAGGATGCTCATAGATAAAGAACGATGATCGTAACTGTGTCTCGAGCGCGAATGATGACAACGTGCTGTTCACGTGGCTGTTCGTTATCCGAAATTTTGTTCGCTATCCGAGACAAACTTTTAGCGAAATTTTTGTTCGTTAACCGAAATATTCGCTATCCGAGGCGTTCGCTAACCGAGGTTCCACTGTAATATGTAACCTATCATTAAACTTCTTGTCATTAATACAGGATTGAAAGTTGTTGGTCATAGATTACGATTTGGCCTCATATTATCTACTAAAGCACCTTAGGTGCTAAGTTGCCATACTTTAAAACAATGCTAACCAATGTGGTTGTACTAAAAAAATAATCATTAATGTTTACAAGTAACATGATTATATATATATTAATGTGTAAACCCATCATGGGGTAAAGGGCTTATCTGTTCCAGCTCAGACTTACTTTTGTTTATACGTTTATGAAATTAATGTTCATGCAACAAAATACATATGTTCTAATAGAAAGAAGTGAATTAAATAACAATTTTAATACTGTATTAAATATTGTGTGTAAATATGATGTGGATGAAATTTCATATGCGTAAGGCCATGTACAGTTACATCAGTAAAGATAGTCCTTTAGCAGATTTGTAGAACACCATTACTTTTAGTTTCTTATAGATTTTCCCTACATCAATGCTTCTAATTTTAAGAAGTTAGTAGAATTTGTTTAATTTGTTTTGCAGGTGGATGATGGTGTCTCAGATACAGAGGTAGATCTGAGTGAGTATTTACAATGTTTCTTTATGGGATACTTTTCTAATTACCATGTTAACATATCTCTCTTGCGTTTCTGTGCAGTACAGTGAAGTCTCTAACAAAAACAGTAGTATTGCATCATTATATAATTTCTTTTTATTCATAAAATGTAAATACAGTATCAGCTGTTCTTATGTTCATATTATTCAAACATATTATCACACTGTTAATGCTATCGAGTTTTTTTTTTTTTTTTTTTCAGATGACAAAGATGGAAATATCACACCTGATCTTCATGCTTTATTTAGTGATCCAACTGCCTTGCGGACTGTTGCAGCAAAAATAAAGTGAGAATATTGTCATCAAGATTTCCTGTATTTTTTGTTTGTTTGCTAACATACAATCATGAAAAACAGTAATAAACCTGTGACTTTAGAAGGGACAGAGTGGTAAAAATGAACAAGTTAAGGCTTGAAAAGTTAAAGAATTGAGTGATGGTAGGATTACTATAACCATTAATTCAATAATAAGTCAATCTTGACAGATAGGAACATATGATGTTAGTGCCAATTGGTCACCAGTTCTAGTTTACAGGGCTGGCTGCTTTGCTGTGTTATAGCCATGGTTGGTGGCTTAGCATAAAACACCAATTCCTGCCCCTAAACCACTACCCCCAAAACATCAGTTCTAGATATGCTATTTTACTTAATTACACAGAATTCATAATAATTTTTTTCTGGAAAAAGTCATAGATTGTCACTCAGGGATGTTGAGCACATCTATATGTGACAAGCAGTTAAAAGCTGTGTAGCTTTGATAAGATACAATTTTTCTTGTTACTACTACATTCTAAAAATCAGGTGTCTGAAGCCTGTAATGTGAAAAAAGTTTAATTATTAATATATAGATCTTTGCATACATATTTGTGAGTCTATATGTATTTCATTATCTTTAATCTTTTTAGTTTGATGTTGATATTTCAAAGTTCGTGGGATTTTATCTTTTTCCACCAGGTGGCAATAATATAGCTTGTGTTATTATTATCGTCATTGATTGTTTGACTTCCTTTATAATGTAGAGAGCAGATTCCAGAAAATGTAATACACCAACATCACAATCACATCATTCGATGGTTAAAAGACAGGATGGAAAGGCTGGAGGCAAGTTAAAATATTTCAGGATATTTTCTGTGATTTTAAATGAGTTTTTAAAATTCAGGGATTATAATATCGTTATTTCCACCTTTTGCAGAGAGAGAGAGGGAGAGAGAGCAATGTATTAGACAATGGAAAAGGTGGAATATCCTGAAATTTGTATTATTAATTTTGCAGTTAGTAATTATTCATTGCTGTTTTTTGTTAAAACATGTTGAGTGTGTGATTTTTAAATTTTTTTTATAGGGTGGGAAGGGAATTTTTTTCCTACTTTTTTAAAAATTCTTTCTTTATTTTAGTTGCTCGAGTTTGGAGATTATACTAATGTTGTAACAAACAGTTTGAATGTCTTTCATTTTATCAGATGCTAATTTTGATCACTTCTTATTTATTTCATCTTAGTGTCATAGGTAATAAATGTAAATTTAAAATATATATGAATGTTATGCCATATTGCACTAGGAGACGGTGACAATTGCTCAGTTTTGTGACATGTTAATGGGCAAGGGAGTTTCAAGAGAGGATGCCATCAAGGTGAGCATGTGACACTTGTAACATAAAGTATCAAAGGAGGAGGGGGGAAATAAGTGCATCATGACTAAGTCTGGACACACATGCAGGCATGCACATGCACATTCATACAAGTATTTGAATGCTGTTTGGTACCTGTAATCTTCAGCTAAAAATTTTGCTAAGTTTTCTTTTGCTGACTTTTGGGCATCTGTTTTAAAAAAAAGAAGTGCAGATTATACATTTTTAAAGTAAAGATTGGCTCAGGGAACATTAAGATCCTCTTTCTTGAATGCACTACTTCATGTTGGACTACAGAATTATTTTTTGTTTGCATAGGCATTCCAGCCTTTTGACACAGATGGAAATGGTACAGCAGAGGTTACTACAATGATAGAGGCAGTGTCTAGCTTTAGCAGCCCTAACTTGAATGGAGAGTTGGGTAAAAATATTCGCATGCTACAAGCTTGCTCCCTGCTTCCAGGTTTTGTTGACATCTATGCAGGTGACACTCATCCTATCGCACATCATGGAGAAAAGATTTTAAGGGTAACTTGTAACAAACTACCTTCTCTGTTTCTATACTTGTTTATTGCATATACAGGTATGCCTAAAGAAGCAGACCTAAAGGACAAATCAAGAGGCTAGTGCTTTAGAAATATTAAAATTACAGTGTGATACTAAATGCAAAAGCTGTACAGGATGGCTCGTCTGCAGCATCAAATGGACACCTTTCCTTTTCTTCAGCAGAAAAGTCTTAGAATGTTATATAGCTGGTGTTTTGATTTTTGCAATGCTTAGAATCTGACAATTTTTATTGTATAATATTTATAATTATAATAACTAATATTTATTCTATAACATGCATAATATTGATTTCATTGTAATTTTTCATTTATGTCTTTATTTTTCAGTATCTGCTGAAAAACAGAGCAGAGAGCTCCAACCTTCCATTTCCACACCTGACTGGCTTCAACAATACCTGCTGTATGCGGCTCTCAGTACTTAAGAATGTCTTCAACACTATGAAAGATGCAGGTACATGATTTTAAAGTGGTAATTAGTCTGCATAATCTTATCATTCTTTGCTGTTTTAGCAAATTTATTAGGTAGTTTCCTTTATTATTTTCTTTTTGTTGTTGTTCCTTTTCACCCCTAGTAGGGCATAGGGTCGCAGCCTTTATTATTTTCTTCTTCTTCTTCTTCCTTTCGCCCCCAGTGGAGCATAGGGCCATTTTATTGCTTATTAATTGCTCTTACCAAAATTCTACTGTTCTTAGGATATCAAAATGGGTGTATTTGGTAGACAAAATTGTGTCTACAATATATATATATGTTTTGTACACATATGTCATTAGCTTGTAATTTCCATAATTGAACTTAACCCAGCACGCATTGTTCTCTGAGCATTAATCCAGTGCATGAGACAAGAGATTACAAGCATATGCACATGTGTGTGTCACAAAAGAGTGGTGATAGAGCTGTAGTGTGGGTTGGCACGTCTGTTCTATTCACAAGACAAGCGGACACGTAGTTAAACTGACCGACTGGAATTGTTAGCATCTGGCAGTACCATATGTAAGAGATGTCATCGCCCAAAGCGTATAGTCACTGATTAAAAGACCATTTACATCAAGACGGACACCTAGAGACCTGCAAACCAAGACCAACTCCTGGCAGTGTAGTGGAAAAAGTTGCTCTGGTCACAAGAGTTGGCACTGATTTCTTCTTGGAGAAACTTCAGGCCTACTGGTGACGATATCAGGGTGCATATTGGTGCACGGGGAAAATTCGTGTGAGAATCCATCCCAACTCTCTACAAGAAGAGTGACTTTGTCCCTGCAAATTACGATTACAGGGCTAGCTGCCTTGCCGTAATATAGCCTCAGTTGCTGACACGGCGTAAAACACCATCCCCCCATGCAAATTATGACCAACTCCTGGCAGCATAGTGGGAAAAGTTGCTCTGGTCACAAGAGTCGGTGCTGATCTCAACTTGGAGAAACTTCAGGCCTACTGCTGACAGTTCAAAGTGCACAAGTTCATGGGGACGATTCATGTGAGAATTCGTCCCAGCCTTCGACATTGTACATCTCTCGTCACGGAGCTGGACAACAGAAGACCAAAGTCATCGAACACCTTTTCTTCAGTGGTGCGTCGAAAGAGTCCTCCATACAGCAAGAAACCATTGTGTGAAATCACACGTGACAGTTGTGTGTGTCCATCAGAGACTAAAACCCCAAGCAGCAAAGGCGCTTGGGTGAAGCTATGTGGCATGTGCATGAGAATTGTACGGAATGAGTGATTGTGCAGTGTTGTGAGTGTGGTAGTTAAGAATAGATTAATTGACTCACTAGATATCTGGATTAGTAGTAAGGAGTATAGTTAGATTAACGGGACACCCTAGGGAACTAGCCAAGATAGGGAATTAGATCATTACAAACTTGCCCGTTCTTTTGTTATTCCTTTATCATTTTGTAATTTGAATAATCCTCTCGATGATTAATAACTTTCTTAAATATACTAAATTGGCTTGAGTTGTTTATTGGGGTTATGCATGCTGGGGGCTCAACAAGTTAATTAAACGTGTAATAAGCAATTTAGTAAAAGTGCATGCCGTAATTGTCAATGTGAGTGGTAGAGACATCGAGAGTGTGATAGACCAAGGCGACAGAATCACAACCTCTGACGATCTCTACGTGCTCTACCCCAGAGTTTCACGAAAGTGTGCACGCACACACATATATATACTGAAATGTTTGCTTGGTATTCTCTGCATAGCTCGGGATGAAGGAGAAGATCAACTTTTGGCTGAAGGAGAAGAACTAAAGCCCATCACCAAATGCTACAGCAGACTAGAAGTGTCTACCAATAGTTCTGATGCATACAGGTTAGTTATTTTTGCAGAATCAAGAATTCTGAAAGCTTGTAAAAATGGATAGTGTTATGCATATATAGTATGCAAACAATTACACACCAAGCTCTGTTCATTGCATTTTGTGCTACCATCTTTTTTTTTTTTTTTTTTTGTCAGTGTAACCAAAATTCAGTTAATGTTTTATATGATACTGTTTAAAAGCATTTCAATGACTCAGACAATTAACATGTCTTTCTGTTGTGCCATATAGTTACCTCTCTTTTCCCCTCTTTCTTTTAGTACTCGTGAAATCATTTGAATTGTGTGATATTCCCTAATTTAGACTTACAAATGGGGATCCGAATTCATTCTGGCAATCAGATGGAGCAGCTCGTTCACACTGGATCAGGTCAGTTTGAGAAGTCTGTGGACAGATTACATATCTGCTGTTGCAAAGTTGCATTGTTATAATAGTTGAATGGTCTCAGTATTGTGTGGTGATGATACATTTTATAATTGAATGCTTACTGACAGTAAATGGATTTTTTTTAAAAACTGTTAGCCATAGGATTCATGATTGATCTGTGATATTTGGGTTGCTTGATCTGTCTTGACCGCATTGCCAGTCTTAAATAGATGATAATTTTTTGTTGATAAATATATTTAATTATTTTATTAAGTGGGTGTTGTTGATGAAATATAGCCGTTATTAAATTTGTGCTTTATGTATATTTTGAATGTTTTGAAGTAGATTTTTCTGTAAAAATTTCAGTTTTGTTGTGTGGACACTTTTTTCTTTGACTCAGATTATATATACGAAGCAATGTGGTTATCAAGCAGTTATCCATATCTGTTGCATCATGTGATCAAAGTTATATGCCAGAGTTGGCCACTGTTTCTGGTGGGCGTGGTCCTCGAAGCCTTAGAGAATTGAAAGAAATCCGCATTCCTAGGTATGTATCTTTATAAAAGAAAAAAATGATAGTTCTATGAATTAGAAGCATATCTTTTGCAGCTGAAATCTTATGATTAATATTCAGTTCACATTACTTGAGTTTTATCCCTGGTACAAGAATGCTATTTTGAGGATGGAAGTACTCCTTTGACTTCACCAGATTACATGCAAACATTTAAAATACGGAAGCATGCCTTCGTGAGAATGCTATGATGGAAGTATACCTTTTTCTCTGTCTTTACATAACCATAGGAGTCTTCACTTGTATAGTTACTTCTCAGGAGAATGATAAGTTATAAAAAAAATTGTCTGTTATTTTAAATTCACTGGCATATTTGCCATAATGAAAGCATGCTTTTCAATGGCTCATTAGGTTACTTAAGATAGTTGATAATAATTACTTTCGGAGCGCTAGTTAATGAACTAGTTATTTGCTTTATGTCAAGTGTTTTTAAGAATTCTGCTGATCATAAAATCAGCTTGAGTTATAAACATTTTCAACAATAACTGTTGTGGCTTATTATCTGGAGAGAAGCCTATGTGCTGTAGACAACAATACTATTGTGGTGGTATTGATTTTTTTTTTTTAGCTATGTTGATTTAAGATATTGTTTAGAGTGCTTCTCAAATACTTTGTATGTTTTTTTTTTTGTGCAGTCATGTAACTGGAGACGTGGTTCTCTTGAAGAATGTTAAAGTTCATTACCCAGGTAAGCTATCTGAAACTGAAAAACTATTGCATCAGTTGGGAGAGAAAATTTCAATTGGATTTCATGGTCTCACTGAGCAAAGCCTATTAAAAGAAGAAATACTCTTACCTTCTCATCTAGATAGTGAAAAAAATAACCTTTTATGCCAGTTAAATGCTAAGGAAGAAGGCTTGATTATACAACGAATGAATACTAAATGCAGTATTGATTGCTCCATTTTGTTTTTACATAACTTTTGCTTACTAATTCAGATACTTTAATGTAAAGCATCTAGTTTATGTGGACTGAATGAATCAAAATTAATAGAGTAGAGAGTACAAATTCCTTTTATTGTAAAAAGGTTTATGAAAAGGCTTTATAAAATTTTTTTTAACCTTATCTTCAGTGATTCAGATCAACATCAAGCGCTGTCATAGTGATGGTTGTGACACACGTGTGCATGGCATCAAGACAATAGGTTACAAGGTGGTACGTGACACAGGCATAAGTGTTGTTGATGCTTCCGCCAAGTGGTACCTGCAGGTTTTGGCTGCCACTGTTGTAAGTGCCATGCCACATTCAGCAGCACTTTGTCCAACAGTTCTTGAATACACAAGGTTGGTGTGACAGTTTGGGTTTAACAGAAAACTTTTCTGCGAGATTTGGAAAAAATTGCAGTTACCAAATGTAATATAGTAGAAAGAAGAAAAAAAACCCTTGCTTTTGATGTGCTTGCTGTATCATCATTTATCATGTAAGAGCATGTTTCATTCTATGCATGTGCATCTGAAATTGCAGGCCATCTGAGATCACAAATAAAGGTACACAGAAAAAATCTTGTGAAGATGTTAGCAGTCACGAAATTAATTATGGTGCATGTTTTTGTTGTAAAATCTTCCCTTGCCTCTTTTTAGCATGAGGTAGGTAAGCATGTGTACTCCAGTTTATTTTTTAATGTTAAACAATAGATGCTGCCATAGTTTAATCATTGTACTCAGACCACACATCTTAGGACTGATAGCCTATGAATGATGTTTTTATTCTTGATCCTCTCTGTCATGCATGCGTGCTAACAGACAAACACACACTAACAAATGGTGTATAAGACATCCTGTTTTATAACACTCAGAATAAGAGTGATGTGAATTTATCTATGCTAGAAAGTTGCCGGTTTGAGGCCTGTTTGAGCCAGACTGGAAAGGAAGGCCACCTAGCGTTAATAGGTACCTAATTTATCCAGGAAGGTAGAAGGAGATGGTTGGGTTGGGCTCTGCCTTTTGAGTCCCAGATGCAGTGAACCGCAAAGCTTATTGCCTTATTACCTTTGTGTTCTGTTTTTGGTTAGGCTGGCAAAT
Organism: Pomacea canaliculata; assembly: GCF_003073045.1. Taxonomy (NCBI): domain Eukaryota; kingdom Metazoa; phylum Mollusca; class Gastropoda; order Architaenioglossa; family Ampullariidae; genus Pomacea; species Pomacea canaliculata. Next base: position 34,398,968 of record NC_037590.1, on the reverse strand, counting down.
AAGACTGATTCTATGCTTGTTGAAAAATGATCCATTATTATTAACAGAAATGCTCTGGAACATATGCCACCGCTTTCCCTTGGATTGTCTGGTGGAGAACGTCCATATTTTCTTAGCAGACATGTGCTGGAGGAAATGGAGACCTTCATAAAAAAGCTGACTTGGTGAGGTGTATTTTCAGAAATGGATGGAACCAAAATTTTTAAATCAAGTCTGCATGGATTGTTTACTGCTATTTTTTTCTTCCTCTGATGTAAAACATTAATAGGAGTTTTGTAGTGGCTTATAATCAAGAGTGTCTTTTTAATCCACTAGTTGATAGTTTAAATACATTAATGTTATGGCTCTTGTGATGGATAAACATATATTACAATATCTTATGATATTTTCGTTTGATTTCCTTTGAAACATCAGGTATGTACATGGTGCATTTATTATTTGCACCTATTTTTATATTTAACTAGGAGACATATATCTTACTATATATCTGATACCTTGTTTGCTAAAAGCGAAGATAAGACATATCTGGTTCGTTCATTTAAAAAAGTCTCTGACGTTCTTTGTGACTATTTAGAATTTCTATATCATCTATTTTCTTTTGAACACAAATGCTTTTAGAACAGCATCTTACTTGAATAACATAAACAAACTAAATGACCATACTAATTTCAAAAATTTGTTTCCTAGTGCTGATGAAAAACCAATGCCTGAAGGATTAAGTCTTCTTCTGTCTCTGAACTTAGCTCGTGGTCATGTTGCATCCTTACTTCATACCATTAAGTACTTCCATGGTAAATTTCTTAGAATTTATACAATTTTCTCTTTATTTAAACACTTAGCATATTGTCTACTTATTGTTTGTTTTTATCTTTTAGATATTTAACAGTAAGGAGTTTTTGCATTGTGATTATATATTATTGTTTTTTTGTAATGGTAGTGGCCATTTTCACAAGCTACAGTGGTGAATGATTTAATGCGAAAGTTAGTTTATTCTTTATGGGTTGTACTCATGCATTCCCAAGCATTTTTTTTATAAATGCCATTCTCTCTGATCATGAGAAATTCACAAAAATAAAACATTTTGAAAGATACTTATCTGCAAAGCTGTTTAAGTGCTAAAAAATTGCCTGTTTGAATCGTCTTCAGTTGATTTCCACCAACTGCATCGCACAAATGTGAAGGGTCTTAAAGAGTAGTTTTAGTAGAACTGCCTATTGGATGCATTGTATGTAAAGTAAGCAGATTCATACACTCAAAGAGTGGATTTCTGGTGTTCATTTTTTTTTTTTTTTTCTGTAGAGTGTCCTGAGCTGTCCTTACCATGTGTGCAGCTGTTGCAGAAAATGTTGGAAATAAGGAACTCTTGTTGGGAGAAAATGGGTCAGGATTGCTTTTTTTCTAATGTAAATCCTCAAAATAATAACATTTTAAAGATTAGCATTGCTCCTTAAATTGCTAACGAAAGCATATAAGTTCCAATATTTTGAAATGTCAGATTTTAGCACCTTTATTAATTACCTGGGCATTGGTAGTACAACCCTATAATAAATTTACTAATAAAACATTACCAATTTTTTACATTGCAGGGACTTTACTTCAGGTTACTTTGGCTGGCTGTGATGGAGGAAAACATGATGACTCATCTGTCCCTTTCAATGTTTTGAGCCATGGAAATGCTACTGGCCAGACCAATGGTGAATGCCTTTGAAATAACAATTTTTATGTTGCCAAACATATTAAAGTATAGAAAGAACAGTGTTTATCTCTTATTTTGGAGTTTTAGAGATGTTTTATTATGGCATAAGGAAGAAACAATGAGTTTACTGCTAGTAAAATATGAATAAAGATAGATTTAAAACATTTTTTCTTCACCACCTTTGGTTTTTTTATGACTGGAGGTTATGCTGTACCTGACATATTGGAAGGAATATATACAAACATTAAGTCTTATCAACTGTTTTGGCTTTCAGCATATATAACAGAAGAAGGTAAAACCAAAGTCAACATGTTCTTCAAAAGTTCAGAAATGATCCAGCTCACCAAAGTTAGATTGAAAGTAAGTCAGCAAATATCTTGGTTAACTGTAAATACCATCTCTGCATATTGATGCCTGCTCAATCTTGGAATTTTTCTTCTTCCCTCCTCTCTCTCTCAAATGTCACTGAAACATCACAGGCATACACCTCTGCTCGGTGCATCATGACATGCACATGTCCTTTCACTCAACACCAAATACATAACAGACCTGTCACTGTTTTAGTCATATCAGTGTACTGTGTTATTCTTTCACACAACTGGTCTTCCCAAATGCACTGACATACAGCAAGTTTTCGTAATAAATGATGAGGGATGGAGGCTCCTTCCATGACAAATAGTTTTCTTATTACCTGTCTCTTTTAATACCAACATGTAACAACCAACTAACCACAACAATAACTGTCAATAGCATGATACCATTTGTATCCTCCTGTTCTTTAGATGGTTAAGGTGAGGGACTCCGTGGTACTTGCAGCCATAGTTACTCATAGGGGTTCACCTGTCACCCTTTTTAATCCACGGTGACCTGTTTCTTGCTCTTATATCTCATGTAAAGCGCATACTCACACTCCTAAGGTGCATGATCTTAAAACCTAAGAGTGAGACCTGGACAGTATACAAGGGAAAGGAAAACAAATCAATTTCATATGACTTATGTGAGAATAAACAACAGGACTAATGATGCAAAAAAACAAGTACAGAAAATGCAAAGAGGAACCTAATAAGAAGCTTTAGATTTTGATTTTATTATGCTGAATGGAGTATGTAATGGCAAACCTCATGATTGCTTCACATACTTATCAGATAGTAGAAATAATAAATTATATTGTTTCACACAAACTGTTTCATAAAAGGTAATCTGATTTGAAGATTGTAGTGGCAGATTGAATCTAAAATTTTCCAGTAGAATTTAATCTTCAACTTTATCCAGTTAGTCATGTTGCCCTCATTGAACCATGATTTGAGAACAGATATATAGAAAGAGAATGCCTAAATGTTTCAGTTTGTCTTGTAGGTTGTTCCTGGAAGTCGTGGGCCTAGAAGAGGTTTAATCTTTGTTTTCAACACTGATCAGTAAGTCATTTGTTGTTTAAGTGGTATTTGTTGTTTAAACTTAGTGATCAAGGGCTGGCCAAAAACTCTGTGTGTGTGTCCATACTTTTAAAGTGAGGATATACTGTATCATCAAAGTTTCAATTTGTTAGTCCAGGTATGCATTTGGGGTGGGGATGGGGTTGGGTGGGGTTAATGATGATTTTGGGGTTAGGGTTAGTTTTAATGGTTAGAAGAGAGAGGTAACTATAACAACCAAAGGCACTGTAAATTGGGACTTTGTGGGCAGGTTAAAGTAGATGAATTTCAAACATAACTAGGTGATTTTAAATGTTATGTTAACTATGTATAAATAACTATGTTAACTATGTATAAATGTTACCAGGTAAAACATTAAATTCTGACAGATTTCTTTCAGGGTACAACTGGTAGTGTACAAATTCTAGATTATTTATATTTTGCAGAAAAGAATTCCAAATGGAGGAAGCATTAGAAAAGTTTGCTGTATATGACAAATGGGGGGATATAGAGTATAAGTTCAGCGTGCAAGTCAGGTATGTAAACTGTAATGTTTTTGTATTTCTATGGTACATTATACCAAGAAGATGAAACAAGAAACTCTCTTGAAATAAGTTAATTTGTATCAGGAAATATGATTGCACATTTATAGACATATGAAATTGTTGATGTGTTCTGATATAACATTTTATTTAATGAGCAAAACAACCCCCACCCCCCATAGGTACACGAGTTGGCATCAAAGTTTTTTCCATATTATTTTTAACCCCTTTTAAAAAATGCTGTGTTCAAAGTGGTCTGTGCTTGTGTTGGTTCATTTCATATAGCTCTTTTCAGCTTCTGCAGACCATATTTCACAGAACTGATACCATCTTAATTTTTTTCTCTCTGATTAACTGTTTCACTCTCTTTCTCTCTGTATTAACAACTAGTAGCCACGTGGCCTGGCCTCAGACAAAAATGGCTATGTGTTGAGTGAACCTTATGTCTCTGCCATGTGACTTTTGCATCTCATTACGACTCTGCCAAAGTGTGCACAGCTTCTTTTTTTTTCCACGATGTCAACGTTTTGGAGGCTATACAGCTGGCGAGATTGACATTCAGGCTAAATGCTATGCAAGCCTCATTTGTTTAGTGCAACATTGGATTCACAAGACTCAAAACAATTACGGAAGCCCATTGTGATTGCAAGGCAGGGTAAATGAGGAATTTTTACGAGTTAAAAGAGAACAGAAGACAATTTATTAATAATAATAATAAAGCATGCTTTTGTAGTGAAGAATCAGCTTTACATCATTTACTAAACACTGCATTAAGTGCTGCTATTGATCCTGGCTTGAACTGTGACGCAGTACACTTAATAGTTATTCAAAGCTACAACTGTTCTCAACAAAACAGTTGTTGATCTTACACACCTGATGTGATCATATTTAGTCATGTTAACCTCATGCTACTTGTCTCTAAGTGCACTATCGATAAAATGCTACAATCAAAAATGTTTTTACCCCCACACTCACTTAAATCTTAAGTCTGCACCCATGTAATACATGTACCTAATGAGGTAGTGCCCACTAGCAACGAACACTTACCTTCATGGAAATATTTGTCATTCATCACTTTAAAACAAAAATTTACTTATGAACACTGCTTGCTTTTTATCTTGACACTTATTTTATTACATTTTTGTATATACTGGTTTTAAATTTTTTGACTTTGGTGCAAACGTAAAAGGTGTGGTTGTTGACCAGACACTCCATGCTAAGCTGCTCATGTGGTTGATTGCAAAGTTTTATCTGAGACATTTCTCCATGTCATGATACTGTATTGGAAATGGTATGAACTTCTGTTTGTTTTCAAGTCTTTCAGGGTATCTAGAGTGGGTATCGGTTAAATTGTTTTACCGTGATTGTTTCACTGAAATCAATGAACGTACTAGTACTAGACAAGGTGTTTGTCTCAGAACAGGCCTGACAAAATTTGTCCCTCGGATTCTCCAAAGTTGTTATATGATTTATCATGATGTCACTACAATGGATGCAGCATCTAGCGGTTAGTGTGTACTATGTATAAATGTTACATATACTAAGGATTGTGTATTAATCTGTGCAGGAATGCTGGTGTAGGTGGAAAACCAGATAACCCTGTTGCCTATTTTACCTTTGATGATGACTGGTGAGTCAGTGTAGCAAAGTTCAAGATCAAGAAAGGATTGTGGGAAGAATAAAGAGAAAATTGAGTATTTTTTAAAACTGTAAGAAGGTTAATGTTCACTCTAATTTTTATAAAATGTTGTTACTTACAGTTGTAAGACTTATGCTATGTGAGCTTTTCTGAAAATTGCTAAATATAAATAAGCTGCTAAATTTTGGGAAGAATTCTCTGTAGCCCAGTTTCAGCAGTCTTTAAATGTATACTTCAGATTTTGTTATCATATTACATATTCTAAATGCCTTGCTTATTTCAGGAAAATATAATAAAACATGCTGAAGAAGAATGCATTTTGTCACATCAGTGGAAGAAGACTGATTTTATTAATTATTTTTTTCAGCGATGAGATTGATGTTCCTGTAAGTTGGCATCCTGTAGGACAGGTAAGATTTTATGCATATTTTATGTATAAAGCATCCAGGCTAAGCATAAATCTAGTCAAAGACTAGAGTATAAACAAAAAGTTTGGTAAAAGATTTTAGCAGTTTCTTCTGTTTTGGGACTTGAAAGTGGTTCTTTTACTGAAGTAGCCAATGGAAAGATTTTTTTGGTCTTCTACTGAGCTTGCTATGAAAGGTATAGATAGGCTTTTAGGATTAAAGATACACACAGACAAAAAAAACAACAAAAAATATAAAACGGGAAAGGAAAATACGATCTCTACAGGCATATTTTGGCAATAAGTAATTTCATAAGTGAACCCTCCCCCCTCCAAAAAAAAATCTTTGGTTTTCTGACTGTATTAATGACTGCTATCTTATGGGTTTGGTTAACGTCTTGAAGTACATCCTGGTCAAGTTCTTGGAACCCCGTCAAGAGAGTGCTCAGAAGCTTGGCATTGTTGAAGTTAAATTCTATGGCTTTGTCAAGAAGCATGTCTTCGGAGAAACTGAGCTTAAGGTAAAGTAGTTTTTTTAAGGCCAGTTTTATATATAGTCTCATACTGATTGTACTTGTTGCATATTATTCTATGAAGTTATTAGGAGCATTGTATATAGTGTTATAAATTGCATTTTTCACTCCCTTTTTCAGATCATGCCACCCAGCACTACAAAACGTGGAGTTTGTGGAAGTCCTGATATTGCTTACTGGGTTTTGAATTTTCTGGTTGATCTCTCACAGGACCAGGTATGTAAACTTTGATCGTGTGTTAAATGCATATATAGTATGTTGTTTTCACAGATGTACTTGCACACATTCAGAGCTAGTGTTATGTGGTTTGCCCATACTGGAATGTGGATGATGTGGAATTTAATTACCCACATCAAACTTTAAGGGAAGTGTGCTTTTGGATTACAAATACTACTATTTCTGTAAGTAAAGTTGCATAAACGGCAGAAGCAGCTTGATTGTGATGAATAATTATTTGTGTGTGTAAACCTAAAATCAAACTGTTATGAAAATACTAAATAGTATATGGAATACTGAACAGATTTTTTAAGTTGTAGGGACTGTCATATTTTGTGAGATGATCTTTGTTGTTGATTCACAGAAGGCAGTAGATAACAGAATATGTCCCATCTAGTTGACATTGTGATAACAGCTGTTGATTTGTCTTTCTGGTGTTACTTAAACAGGGTAAAAAGAAGGGGAAGTTTTCAAGACCTGAATTCTTAGATTACACAGGTGTAGAGCTGGAAGCTCTATGGAGCCTGTACAAGAGTTTTAATAGCAGGTCTGTTATTTTAATTTTTACAATATTCAGTAATATAATGTAATATTTACAAATGTGATATGTAGTTCTAGATTATTATCCTGGCAGTCAAGCAGAGAAATAGTGAGTCATTTCTCTTTGCTGGTGAAATGGTTAACATAAAGAATATCTTTTCCTGCCTAGTTGTGTCTTTATAGAGCAATTACCATATCTTTTTGTACATATTTTCTGAAAAATATTGATAACGTTAAGGTTTCTTTGATCAGAGCATTGATTCACGACCTCACTGCCTTAAAGAGTTTGCATTTAAGTGATTTTAAGTCTGTCTCAAAATCTCAAGGTGTATTTATATATTTATTTGTCATTTCTTCTTTGAACTGTACCAGGTGACATGACTATGAGGAGTTATCCCAGCAAGTTTCCTCAGTTTCAGCTGTTTGTTCACAATTGGTCAGCAATTTTTCGTCTGGCTTCACGCATTGTAGACGTGCGTCAGCTACCTTGTTTCTGCTTGGTTTTATGATGTGTACAGTCTGTGAAGGTGGTGAAGGCTTCTGCTATCCAGCATGTTCACAGTACCAAAGGCCTGCACTTCTCAGCTTTTCCGTGGAAAGTTTGCCACTCCTCCCACTGTGGACAAAGTTGCATGCAGGTGGTCAGAGATGAACTCACAGGCGAGAAGGGGGAAAGATGGGAGGTGAGTTGGGTGAGTTTGTGTTCTCCCTGTTTATTGGTCATTGCTGACCAATCAGGAACGGACAGCTGGAATTGATGTAGCTAGTTGGGATAACTCCTCATAGTCATGTCATCTGGTAAGTACTTGAAGAAAGGAATTTTACCATGAAAAATGGTATTTTTGAAAAAGTTACACCTTAATCCTCTTGTTATCTACTTTTGTCTGTGTGTGTAGATTATACTAGCTATTATGAAAGTTGTGAATAAGTTATCTTTAAGGTTCTTCAGTCTTACTAGCATTCTGATCTTCAGTTCATAGAAAACTTGAAAAGTTTGAGCATTGATTTTCTTTTTGCGGATCACCATGTAGAATTCAATACCCCTTTATATGGTGTCTTTGATTTCTGCATTCTGCTTAAAATCTTATTTCTTCTGTTATTTTCAGTTTTCACCTGTGTCCTGGTATATGTTTCTCCTTTTTACCTGTCCCTACCCTGCATGCTTTGTGTTCTTTTTTATTTACCTCCTTCTTGTGTTTCTTGTCCTTTTCCATTCTTCTTTGCTTGAAGCTTGAAGGGGACAGGTAAGTATTAAATCAACTATTATTATAGCAAAGAAATTCAATATTTTTGTCTCTAAACTATGTTTTACAGCACAGAGGAGAAATGGCAGAACTGTGGTCTCTTGTTAATGGAACTGCTGTATAAACTTGTCCCTCATCTTTCTCTCCAGAGCTCTTCTTCCAAGGTAGTTTATCTTCTTCTTAGCAGCAACAGTAATAGAAATAATTATCATTATTATTTTTCTCGTTATATTTCCACACTGCTGAATGTGGACTCAACCTGTAGGTGCAGAAAAACACAATAGCTAGGCATTAGGTGCACATTTGTTCACTCACTCACAGTTTAGGAAACTAGGCCACCTTAAGAAAACCACCAATGGTTATCCTGGGAACAGGTATGATCTGAAACAATGTATTGCTACCAAGAACTAAACCCACAAAGCTTGATTTTTCACTGTCATGGTTTCAGGCATTTTTAGCCACCACACCTTAAACCACTCCATCTTTTCTCATTTAAAATGATTGCAGATTCAAAGGTGCATGTCTGCCAGCATGCACATATACATTCACATCATTGGTGAATTTATGCATATAAAAATACATTAAATAATGGATGATTTTGGCAATATTTATGCGCAACTCACAAATTTTAAGATTATATGATAGGTCTAATTATCTGGTGGTGATTGTAGGAGACTGCTGAACTTCTCTTTGAATACCTATGCAAAGTCATTGATGATCCAAAAGTAGACCACAAAAGTAAAATCTACAGACTTTCTGAACAGCTTATTGTTGACGGTAAGTGTTTTCCTTTTTGATCTTAACAGAACAGCAATCCATTCTGTGTAGTACTGAGCTACTGATGATCTGCTGTTTTTTTTACTACTGGTATAAAGGCTTAGTTTTTTTTTCTCTTCTTGCAATTGTTTAGGCTCTCAGAATCATGTATTGTAATTTTAGTCTTTATAGATTTTGTTATTCAGCTTAAAATCTTAGCAAGAGTTGTTAGTTACATGTATTTACATAGTTTATTGAGTTAAAAATAGCATGAAACTATTACTTAAATGAAAACTTCTGTGTAGTTTAATAAAGTTCTATACACCATTAGTGCTTTGACTTTATCAACCAGTTGTGCAAGTCTGATAAAATAGTTTGTCTTTTAGGAGCAAGCCTTTTCTTTCCTGATAAAGAAGCCAAGCGACAAAGGTTGTTCAGCATGATGAATAATGTTGATGTAAGTTTGATTTACTGTGATGTAAATTCTGTTTTCACAAAAAAGTATATTGCTGTTTCTGAGTTGGATATGCTTTGCTAATTTGTTGGTGTTTTTTTTTTCGTTTTGCTAATTCATAAAGTTTGTTCATTATCATTTTTGGATTTTTGTATTGTTCTAAGAACTTAAAGGGCTAGTTCATTAGTTGAAGTACATGGATAACTTTTGCTCATTTTGTAAAAGTACCATTGTTTTTTTTTGAGTCGTGTAAATATTATGCTGAATCTGGTGAATCTTGAATAAAGAACATATAAATAAAAAAAAATTATCTTTAAGTTTTCCTCACCTTATTATGTATCTTCCATTTTTATGAACACATGGAAAGCTAGAAGTCAATAGCCAAATCTGGATGTCCTGTAAACTGAATGTATTCTGTGTACATAGCATACGATATGTCTATATTTCACAATTTTTTCCCACAGAAACTAACAACAGCTCCATCAGTATCGCTAGTCTTCCAGTCCCTATGTCAGTTCTTCAGTTCTGTTGATCCCAGGGGCTTACTTGAATTACCTAAAGTGCCAACTGAGGTAAGAGAAGAACAGAAGGAAAATTGAGATAATAACAATGGTGGTGATGGTGGCTATGGTGTGACAGACATAGTTTGTTTAAAACATGCAGTACAACAGAACATGAATTTCAGTACAATAATAAAAATGAAGTTCACTTGTATAGCACCTTATCCCTGCCCTATGAGTAGGCTAAAGGTGCAAAAAAAAAAAAAAAGTCATACAGATTATGTTTGCTGCATGTGTTGTTGCAATTCATGCTATCTGTACCAGCTCTGCAGGAGTCTTTACAATAGCATCCTCGATATCCAGACATACATCTCATTGGATATCTCATGATGTTGCATTTTGTTCCCTGAGAACAGCTGCTTCACTTGCTGCTATAGTTGGGATGGTATAAAAAATTGCCACAAACTTCTTTACACAAGGGCAGCACATCATTTGTCATAGCTGCCAGTAGAGATATTGCACAAACTATTTTCTGTACAGTTGCTGCATGTTTCCTTGCACTGTACATACTAGTTTTGCAAAGTTTAATGCAGGTTGGCAGCTAATATCCAGCACTGCATAATCCTAAACAATCTCTTAATGAGGCATTGCAAGTACTTCGGAACAGCTACCGCTTGTGTTGCTGCAGCCTATATAGAAGAAACCTTTCTTGTATGGTTCATTACAAAATAGTGACTGATACCCGGGTACACAGTCCGTTAAGCACACCCCATGAACTGAGTCACACTCTGTTCCCCCTGAATAATTTCTGAAGCTGCTTGTGCAGTGGACACTGTATAAGCCTATGCTGCACATCTCATTGCAGTATGGCAAACGATATCCAGCTGTACAGCCTTGTTCACACACTCCTGTTACAGGATGACGTGTTGTTCCTAACTAGAAATTTCCATATCCACAATAACAAAAGAAAATGAGGAAAGTAAGTAAAAATAATAATTAAAAAAACGAAAATCCAAAGCACCATGTCATTGTGAGGGCTAGGATGTTAGTTTATAAAGAGGAGATGGCATATAACTGATGTGATGACAAATGTGTGTGTTGTGCATAGAGAGTAACCTGAAACAATATAACAGTGCATCTTCTTGGAGTCCCCTCCTAAATATTATGCTAGCATTGTTTTTTTTTTCCCTTCCTTTTAATATAAGTTCATATTTTTTAAATTTATTGCTTTTTGCCACTGTACTTTGAGGGGCAGTCATGTTTTAAAATTAGGTATTATTGATGTTGTTAATATGATGATTAATATTGATTTAGATGCAAGAGAACAGAAAAGAAAATGTGTATTCAGGTTGTGTTGCATCCATCCTTGTTCCTTGCAGGCATTGTGAATGAAAAAAATATCTGCCCCCAAACCTTATATAACCTAGTTTTCATTAACTGGCATTGATGAAATATAAAATTACATCTTACATGGATGATATGGGTTTTGCAGTCTTTACTTTCAGTCTCAAAATGATGTTTAAATAAATCATTTTGAGAAGGTGCTGTCTTAAAATGCAGTTGAAATGTGTGCCTTGTTTTCAATTAACAGAGCTTTGAACCAGGACCAGTACTTGAAGTCATGCAGACTTTGGTCCTTGTAGCAGGCCAAGAATTTGCAATGGCAGTGTCCCGAGATGACTTCAGCCAGCACATGACATACCTCATTTGCCTCACAGGGTCATTGCAGACGTCACTTATGGTCTGGTGTTGGCAGCAACTCACAGATTCTGAGGCCCCAGAGCAGCTGAAGGAAAAAGCCATGAACATGGTTATCACATGTCAGTGCCTGTCAGAAGGAGAGACTGTGTGTGTGAGAGAGAGAGAGAGCGCATGTGTCTGTAGATGTGCATGCTGTTCAAACATTCATGCTTTTCATGTGTCGAGGCCATTTATGTGTGCATGTGTGTGCAAGGGTCTGTCACCTAACAGTTGACAAAACTGTTAATATTTGATAAGCATTGTAACTAATTTTAGTCTCCATCTAGTGGGGATTTTGCACATGACCCTTTGTTTTCTCAACATTTTTTCATTTTTCTCTCATTTTTGTCACTCTTGGAAAGTAGTCAATTTATATTTACAAAAAATATCATCAGATTCCACCCATGTGGCTTCAAAAGCTGTTGAAGCATGTCAGTTGTTGCAGAAAAAGGACCAGGCAAAAGTGGTGAGGACATATTACTGTCATAGAATTATCTTTTCCTTGCAAAACTTCACCATGTTTGATCACTGTCTGTCCAGTATGGGTCATCTGACTGAAGAGGCCATGCCATTATTCAGATACTATATGAACACTATTATTCTTTGATTTAGAAGAATAGCAGCAAGAAATAGTGTTAAACTTACTGCAATAATTGCAGTCATTTAACACATAAGAGATTTTCAAAAGAAAAAGTTTTTTTTTTTTTTAATCACTGTGTTGGTAGTTTATTTTTTAAATATATTTAGCTTGTAGAGTAAAAATTCTTAACTGCACTTAAACTGCAATCCATTTAGGTGTTTGAAGAACAGTATGAAAACTTGTATCTGAATGTTTATTTTAAGATGGGGCTTTCATGTATTTTAGGAGGAACTGGTCAGAGAAATGAACCCAGCTTTTTTATCTTCTATTGTGAGACAGTTGGTGAGTTCCAGCTATCCTTTTCCTATTTTCAATGATTCTTAATGTTTTACATTAATGAGTTGCTTCTGGAAATAATATAAATTATTACAATAGCATATACATGGTATTTTGATTCATCATGCAACAAATACATTAAAAATGTATGTAAATAACTTGTCATTATAGACATTGAAATATTACAGGGAGCTATAATCATTGTGCAGGGCAATGTGCTGTCTGTTATATTACTTTAAACATTTACAGATCTCTCTGTACTCTGGGTCCATCTTATGTCACTTATGATATGGAGGTCTTTTGTAAAGAAGTCATGTGGACTTCCCACAGAAGTACTAAGGCACAGCAGTTAATTGCTTAGAACTAATAATCTTACTGCAACTTTTTTTTCGTTAGTTGACCCTTTCTTTTATTTTATTCTCCAGGTGCTGATCTTAATGTTTCTAGTTGACAAAATGGACTCACATTCCTGTGTGACTTTGCTACATAGCTTCTACCCATTGTCTCAGCAACTTTCCAGTCTTGAGAAGATGGCTCCTGCTTTATTTCCAGAGGTGGAATAGTTCTGTTTGTGTCTGTGTGTGTGTGAAAGAGAAAGATAAAAGAAAATGTGTAGATGTAAACACATGTGAACTTAATGTGTTTCTTCAGTTATGTATGCCAGTTCATATAAACCAGTGGTGCCTAACCTTTTCTCGCATGAGGGCCGCACCGGACATGATATAAAATTTTGCAGCCCAGAAAATGGCGGTTTTGCCAGAATTATGACGTTAAAAATGAAATTATGTTGTGTCTGGTTAAAATGAGCAGGCCGGATGAGCCACCTTTGTGGGCTGTAGGTTGGGCACCCCTTATATAAACATTCTTGATAAATGTGGTATTATGGAACAAAGTTATCACTTTTTAGACTGTTCTGTTTTTGTAGATAACTAGTGAAAACTGGTGTGATATGAAGAATGATGACATTGTACTCAGGACATGGGATGTTGAATCCCCACATAACTATGACAACAACTCTTCTATAGCTCAGGTTTGTATGTTAATTTGACACCAGTGTAATGTCAATATTCAGAAGCAACAAAACTGAATAGAATGACATATCCAAAAAATTGAAATCATGAGAAAACTGGAGTCATCAGACTTGTTAACAAAGTTGAAAATCTTAGTGAATCGTTCTACAGTCGGACCTCGATAAGTCGACCTTCCCTAAGTCGAAAACCTCCCTATATCGAATTCATTGTTAGTTCCTGGCCAAATACCTGCGCCTATTACGCCATTTTCCCTAACTCGAAAACTCCATAAGTCAAATTTTTTTTCGGGTCCCTTTGAGTTCAACTTATTGAGGACCGACTGTATTTGGGATGGTATGTAGCAGTTGTTTCTAAAGGTTTTCTTAAGAAAAATGGTTAATTTGGTTGCTGTTAATGTATGATATAATTTTTTTTAATAAGTAGCTGCACGTGACAGCTAGGGTATAGCGTTAAAACATCAGTAACTTGAAAACATCTATTTCACAAAGTCTGCACGTTTGTTGATGTAATTGAGATAAAATGCATGCATGCATTGCATTTAAATAAATAAACTTGAAAATTATTTTTGTTTTAAAGCTTTTTTCCTGCCCTGGTGCCACCAAGTTCATTGTCAACTTTGATCCACGATGTGAAACAGAGAGGAGGTGTGCCCTTTTCTCTTTATTAAAGTGTGTGCGCACGCGTGCGCACTTGAGAGAGAGAGAAGTGATTATTTTTAACAGTTTTGATGGCATTTATGTTGAGTTGCCCTCTATCATCTTTCACTTTTAAGATACTCTAAATCGGAGTAGAAGTCAAGAGTTCAACTTTTCACATTCACAAAACAGAAATTTGAGACCCAGCTGGTTAAAGATATCATTGTGGATTTTTCTAGAATTTAAATGAATATATCTTGTAATATCTTGACTAAGATTATTGTTGTCTGGTTCTACACTTTACAGGTATGACTACTTGGAATTCACAGACTCCAAAGGAGTCAAAATTCGCTATGACCAGAAAGTTGGTACTAGCAAATGGCCCAAACAAGTCTACTTCAGTGGTCCCCATCTTCATTTTTCTTTCCGTTCTGACAGCAGCAACACAGAATGGGGATACAAATTTAAGGTCAGACAAATTCTTATAATGGGCCACACATTTCATGAATAATCCATGACAAGATCTAAAATCTAAGTAATGTTAAGATGGTACAGCAGATATAAAATGGTCCAGAAGACACAAAATAAAGGTTTTGAAAAAACAGAAATCAATCCAGGAGCATAAGGAGGTGCCGAACAGATGCACAAATCAGTGTTTGACACCAACCTTGATGTAACAAACTAGCAGAGACAAAAAAGTGATAACCCTCTGGGCAATTAGGCGAAGGGACATTATTCTCTTCCCATCAGAATACAAGCTTTAAAACATTATGCAGGTTTGCTTCCTGCTTTATCTTCAAGTGTTTATTAAAACCTTTAGGGGAATAAACATTTTTTCAGTTAGTATTTCTTTTTCAAAACAGGTTTTCATTTAAGAATGGGCCTTGAAGAAAAAAAAAAGCTTATTTAAGTGGGCTACTGCTTGACAGATTGATGTGTATCTCTGGTGCCTTACAAGACCATGTTGTTTGTTCAGGTAACAGCAAAGGGTAGCCCAGACGTTCCACTTTCCTGGCCTTATGACCTACAGTTGTCACTTACGCAGTTGTTTGGATCTTTATGTGGTGCAACACTGGCCTCTAATCCAGGTGGAAAGCACTTTGGAAATTATATATTTTAATTATGATGAAAATTTAATCAAAATTTATGTTACATTACATTGTTGCTTAGATTTGTGTGAGGAGAAAAATAAGTATGTTTATTATGCTACAGTGATGACTGGAGACCGGCTATCATCATCAGATGAGTCAGAACAGGATGTGCTGCGTAGTGAGCTTTGGACTACCTTATTCCGAGGTGGCTATATGGTCGGAACTGCCAAGTTACAGCGTACACTTTCTGGCAAATTTGTGCGTGTGTATATATATTTTTAAATTGTCTTTGAAAATGTCATTTTCTTTTAAATAGCACCTTCAAAATATGCAATGATAGCATGAAAGAGTGAACATTGATTAGCGTATCTGAATCAGTACACTTCAACAAATGCAAACATTTTCTAGCTACACATAATGGAACATTGGAAAGTGCTAACCTACACATATATAAATTTGTTATCATTATTATGATATCAGCACATGGTTTGTGATTTTTATGTTCCACAGGTCTCAGAGGAACACACACCTGTATTGCAGTTTTTGAAGGAACTGACCAGTCAGTCAGAAATATCACAGGAAAATGGATTCCTGATTGAGAAGCTTAAGGAGAGGTGAGTTTTTAAGCAGAATTTCGATATGCTGAAGTTTGAGATAATTTTTGTTTTTTAACGCTTGCTTTGTCTTTATCAGCCTGCCACATTAAAATATTAATGTATTCCAGGTGTAAATTACTTGTATCAGTTCTCATATTCTTGCATTAAAATTGGAAAGTGAATATTTACATCAACCACAGAATTATTCAGGAATAAAGGGAGCTGGTTGTGTTTAACTTTTACTGAGTGAGAGTGATGTCCCTTCGCCTAAATGGCTAGAGGGTGACAGCTTTTAATTACATTTTGTCTTTGCCCATTTATCTCTATCCAGTTTTTAGTGTACTAGTGATCTGGAAATCTGTGACATCATTACCCATGCTTCTGGATTTGTTTTTGTGTCTTTTGCAACTTGTCTTAGTTTTCTAAAGCATTTTTTTTTTATTCAACTGTATATCTGCGTCATTTTGCCATATTTTAGATCTGTGCATCATTTGGATTACTAGTGCCTACTTCACTGAAACTTTTAACTTTTTTAGAACTGCTGACCCTGTAGTTTTCCATTTTTTGATTTGCGGGCCTGTGTTTTATGGTTGCAATATCTGCAGAATATAGATCTTGGATCTCTACAGCTTAATGATATTGCTGATGATTGCTTTATCGTGGATTCATGATGTTATGCCATCTTGTTCCATGTGTGTTTTGAGACAGCTGTCATGTTCCCTTTTTAAGTGCCTGGGTACTTAACTGTGTTGCCTTAAAACTTGAAGCATTCAGATGAATTTTTTCTACCTCCCCTCAACTGTGGGAGACCTGAAATGTTGCTCTGCGTAACACTGCTGTTTTACTTGTTAAGTTTTTGTATAATATGCATATTGAGCTTTTGTATAGTGATATTGTGCTGTTAATCTACATGGATATTGCTGACCAATTGCTTATGTCAAAATGTGTTGAGCTTGCTGCCAGCAGGGAAATGCGCTATAGAAGTGCTATTACTGTTATTATGTTTGATGGTGTTTGGTTGTGGCATAGTTTAAGACATTTATTTCTTTCACTACAGTTTTGGGTTATGTGCAGACTGAAAACAGTTATTTTCCTTTATTTTCCTTGATATATGAAAAAAAGTTAAGGTATCACATAGTCTAGTGGTTTTATGAGCAGTGAGCTGTCACTGTCTACTGCACTATCTATTGGCCCAGTTGTCCACTTTTCCTGCTCTTTTACTCAGATGAGGTACCCTCTTCTTACTGGCGGAGAGTTTTAAGCTTGCTGATCCTACCATTTCTCAAACTTGCAGCCTTTGAAGTTCAGTTATGTGTTAGTCATATAGTTATAAAACTTTCCTCTTTGATATATGTAGATATAAAACAAGGGAATTAAAAAAAAAATGCATACCCTGACATGCCGTTTCCTCTGACTTAACTACAGATGCTTTAAAACAAGTGATAAGTGATGCTGACTTTATTAGAGCCTAATTGTGCAAATGCAGCTTTGTTGTTGTTGTTTTTTTTTTTTACATTTTATTTTGGGTTTTCTTCTTTGTACTATCCCAGATGTCATGACATAATTTACCATCAAAAATTTTTTGTTGTTGTCATAATCAGTTCAGCCTCAGAACTAAAATGGTGGTAACTATTACAAAAAATGAATGATTCATAGAGATTGAGGATAGTTTCATCTCTTTGTGCAGGTTCCTAGAGAATCGTCGAAAAGGGTCTGTTGCAGTAGGTGGTCCTGAAGTAGATGCAGCAGTCATATCTGTTTTTGCTGCTTTGGTGTGGCACGCACAACAGCTACGTGATGACATGGACAAATTCAGTGCGTCAGGTTTTGAAGCCTTTTTTTCAGTAAATTTGGTAGATATGTTTACTGTTAGGGTAATTTTAATGCTCTCATGAAAAGTTTCTGATGACTATTCACAATGAGTAGCTGGGTTGGATATTCCACCATGTTTACTATTATTTGAAATGTGAGCATTTTTTCTGTAAGTAAAAAGATGCACTAGTAGTTTTCTGATTATATACATGTGAAGGCAGATGATTTAGAAATGCATAAAAATAATCAAATCATATAGCTATTGTTTGTTCACTCTCCTCTCCCCTACCTAACTTGTATGCAATTGTTTTTTTTCTGTCCAGTGCGAAGCAATGGTGATAACGCACTGAGTGAGGGTATCGTGCATGCTTTTTCTACAGCAGAATCTCTGCGACTGTTGCTGGTTTGTTTCTTCATATAACTCAGTTCCATCACAATTATTTGTAAAGTGTTTTCACAGTATTATGCTATATCACAGAAATAAAAGTTTACATTATTTTTCTCTGTTTTCATCTTTGGTTTAGAAAATTAATGGATAAAGTTGATAAAATTTTTTAATTAGCTCTGGTGGCTTTTATTGCAATGAACTTAGTGACTTTTTCTGTAGTCTGGTGCACATATGTGGCATTTTTTCAATTATAAAGTGTTTGATATTTTGGTGAAAGGATTAAGCTAAATAATCCCAGTTTGGTGTCTTTGCTTATCAGCATAGCATTAACCTGTCTGACAAAGAAGTGGACAAAGTAAATAAGAAATTCCCAGTGTGATCATTTACTGTTGTGAATCTTTTAGTGAGGTGATTTTCTGTACAGGCAAGTCAGAAACAGAAATTTGCTACTTTAGAAGAGGATAATTTGGAACACAACCCAGTGCTTGCTTGTATGGAGAAAGCTCATTTCCTGTTAAAGTTTGCAGGACTCACCAGAGTGCAGCTCAAAAATGAGGTATTTACTGGCTTGGTACAAACATATTTCAGCCTCCTTCCCCACAATTACCATTATTTCTCTTGTGATACCTTATATAATCTGATGTTTTTCTCCTTTACCCTTGCCATTTCATGAAGCGTATACCTTGCTCTTTCATGTCTGGGAGAGGCACTTGCTCATTCTGTTTCATTTTTTTGTCTGGAGACAGTTACGCAGCAAAACAGGAAAGCTGTTGAGGAAGTCTGGAAACAAAAAATTTGACAAGCAGAGTGTAAGGGTAAGTTAACAAGCAAAGGGTAAGAGTATGTTAACAAGCAATGTACGGGTAAGTTGAAGAGAGTGTAAGGGTAAATAAACAACCCTGGCTCCGTAGAGTTGGGGAAGATGAGACAAATGAGGGAAAAGAAATGGGCACTATCCGCTGGCTTCAAGATAACGATTCTAACTCCTCACTTCCACTCATGGGGTGACCTTTACCCTTTTAAAAGACAAAATTATGCAGATGATGTTTGCAAATAAATTTGTATGCTTACATTCTTCATCGGGAATAAAACAAATGTAGAGTGTTAGTTGTGTATTGTGTCCTTAATAAATAATACTCAGATACCAAATAATTTAATTTTGTACAGGTTGACATAAGTGAAAAATATCCTTCCTTCCGTCTGGTGATGGAGTTTGTACAGGATCCAGCTTGGACTACAGAAAGGTAAGTTTTGCTTATTTACAGGGCTTGTATTGGTAAGTGCCATTCTCTGTGTGCATTCAGAAAAAATTATTCTTGCTGGTGAAACTCAAGAACAGTTGATTTTTGTTATCTGTATTATGTGATTCTATGTTTTGTTTGTGACTGAATCATGGATCCTTGGTGACCTGATTTTCTCCTTTAGACTGGATCATTGTAAGACATGTTATTTAACGAGAACACTTCCATTGAATTTTAAGGGCAATAAAGAGCTGCTGTTACTATGAATTAAAACACATTTATTCGTGGACAGTTTAATCATGCTGCTATCCTGATTAATGGGAACAGATATTTTTACCATTTTTTAGCATTCACATGCTTAAGCATTCTCTTTTTCATAGAGTGCACCAGATGCTACAAGAGCGCTCCAAGTTTGCAACATCATTAAGCAGAGTGTACATGTTTGCATCTGAGTTTGTCAGAGTCATGAGCAAAGATGATATTTTTCAGGTACTATTTTTCATTTGTGATAGTGTATTGAGATGGTTTGCAATGTTTTGTGACATGTACATGTCTCTACATGTACGCTTTTTGCTTTCTGATTTTTGTTTTTGTTATGTTTATTGATATACTAGTGTCTTCATTGGTATGCATCAATTCTTTATGAGAGTGCATAATATAATTCATCATTAAGTTTGTTGAAAAAATGTAGTCTTTTATGCCATTTAATCTTGTGATACTGTGTCTGCAAAAATAAATGCTATTGACTCATATATAACACCTATGATATCACCATATTGTGGCAGTTCTCATAGCAGGACATTCCAGATTTTCTCATAAATGTAACCTATGATGAATCTCGCATGAAAATCTCATGAGGTTTTGGTTTTCAACCACTTTACTTGAATAAATTCTGCTTTATGACATTTGTTTTTGTCCAACAGATACCAGTGGTGCTTTTCTTACAGTCCATGCTCAGTTACCAAGACAAATTTGCAAAACACTACGCAGATGGACTTGATGGCTGTGGCCTTCAGCAGGAAAACAATGTTCGTTCTTCCTACTACTGTTTAGTGCGTCGCCTGCTAGAACCATTCCAGACTGTGCGACCACATGCAGTAAATCCTCAGGTGTTGCCTGCTTATGACTTCATTCAGGCATGCCTTCTTCATCTCCTGGACACACAGTGGCAGGTAAGCGAAACATAACTAAAACTCACTTTTTAGTCTTTTTTCTCCCCTTATTGAGTCTGAGCATATTAAGAGACTAACATATTGTAGCAAGAACATTCTCTTGAAGAGATAGCATTGTTGGAACTCTCTCATCACATGTTTATTTGGTGACAGTAGTGACAGTTGTGTAATGGACATGTGTGCTACGACACAGTGGGAATGAAAGCATGATTGAGATAGTAATATTAGGGAGTATTAGGAGTTTTAGTGGGCTGTAGAGCTCTCCTATTGTAAAGTGTGTTGTCATTGTGCTGACATAAAGGATACCTTACATAAACAAGAGAGACATTTGAGAAACGCATTGAGAAGGTAAAAATAAAAAAGAATTGGTAAGAACGGAAAGTCATCAAAGTTGAAGTGACTGTGTGGTTTTCAATTTTAGCGAAGCCACAGTGTGGAGTTTTCTCTTTTCCTATCACCATAGTTGAGTCAGTTTTGTGGTTCATGCCATCCACCAAACTTCTGTGTGCTGTTCTCACTCACCTGTCAACATCTGAGGCAACTGTGTGGTTTCTGCCTTCCACCAAGCTGCTGTGTGCTGCACTCACTCTTTCTGTCAATATAGTTAAGGTGACTGAATAGTTCCCACCTTCATCCAAGCTGCTGTTTGCAGCTTTCATTTTCTTCTTCCCTCAGTCTGAATGTCAAACAAAACTAGTGAACACTTGTGAGTATACTGTTGGGTTGTTTTTTTTCTTTAAATGAAGGATGCTGAGGTTCAGTCTTAGCCTCCATCAGAAACGTTATGCGATTGATATAAGGATGATTGAGCCTAGCTCTAACCCTTCTTCTTGTTCCTAATCACTCCCAGTGGAGCATAGGGCTGCAACTACATCATGCCATCGGACCCGGTTCTGGGCGTTCCTTTCCAGTTGGGACCATGTCATGCCAGCTGCCTCCGCCTTGCTGTGTACTGATATCCTCCATGTCTGTCTGGGTCTCCCAACCCTGCGCCTTGCCTGTGGGTTCCAGCCCAGAGCTTGTCTTGTTAAATTGTCGGCTGGCTTTCGCAAGGTATGACCAATCCAGCCCCTCTTCCACTTCCTGATGTCTTGGGTGGCAGGTTTTGGCTGGTTCACTCCCACAGGTCTGTATTGGAGATTTTCTTGGGCCATCTGGTGTTGAGAATATGGCACAGACATCTGTTGATGAATGTCTGAATCTAGTTGGCGATGGTGTCTATCACATGCCATGTCTCAGATCCATATAAAAAGACTGATTTTACATTTGTGTTGAAGATGCAGATCTTGGTGTGTAGAGATAAAGCCTTGGAGTTCCAGATAGGTTGCAGGGGGAATGCAAGCCTGGCTTTATTATTTGGCTTCTTACATCTTCATCTGCACCTCCATCTTTGCTGGCTATGCTGCCAAGCTAGGTGAAATGGTCAGACTCTGTAATACATTCCCCATGTAGTTGGAGTGGGGTTTCTTGCTTGTTATTGACCCGCATTACCTTTGTCTTCTTAATGTTGATTGTCAGGCCAGTCCTCACTGCTTCTTCTGAGAGCCGAGTGAGCTTTGTCTGTGCATGTTGCTGTTTGTGGGACAACAAGCTGATGTCATCTGCAAAGTTAAGATCCTTAAGTTGCCTGGCCAAGGTCCACTGAACACTCGTGTTGCTATCAGAGGTTGTTCTTTTCATGATCCAGTCTATGACAATCAGGAAGATTGTCGGCGAGAGCATACAACCTTGCCTCACTCCAATCCTCGCTGTGAAGGGGCCAGCTTTCCATTGTGGATCACCTGGCATGTTGAGTCCTCATACAGCTGCTGGATGATGCCAGTGAACTTTGGTGGAAATCTGTAGTGCTGCATCAACTTCCAGATGGTTTCCCTGTCTACGGAGTCAAAAGACTTCTCAAAATCCACAAATGTCATATAGAGTGGCGACTGCCATTCGATGGACTGTTCAGTAATATTTCATAGTGTAGCAATATGGTCTGTGCATGATTTTCTTTGCCGAAAGCCTGCCTGTTCTTGCCTCATCCTCTTGTCGAGGGCATTCTTCAGTCTCTTTAGGATGATTCTGGTCAGCACCTTGCTAGGAATGGACAATATCATATGCCCACGTCAATTGCTGCACTGTTAGGTCGCCTTTTTGGGGTAGCTTTACTAGACAGCCAAGCTTTCAGTCTGCTGGAACTTGCTCCTGTTCCCAAATTTTCTGCAGCAGGGGGTGTAGCATCTCTGCATAGATTTGGCATTCTGTGTATAATTATTTTCATAAATTATTGTACCTTATGTACATACTGCAGCCAAGATGTTCACTTGCCAACATATATTTGGTTTGTAGGTGAGTTTTATGCAATATGTGTGGTGTTATTTGTCTAAAGTCCAGACATTTCCTATGAAATTACAGCCCTTTGCAACAAAAGTTGTGCTTTTTCAAATTTTATATTGCATACATGTTTATTCAGGGATTTTCAGAGAATTTAGCTGGTGAATTAAATGTAATATAAAAGAATAGTAACAAAGTTTTGTTATTTTAAGCAGCAAATAAATATCTTTTTTTGCAGCCATATGATCTGTCTTTTATCAGCGAACTCAAATTGCCAGAATTGTTTTTCACGATGTTGAAAGGTAAACATAGTTATTTAATAGCCTTTCTGTTTTGCTAAATAGCTATTGTACATTAAGATGATCAGAAAGGTGTACGAGAAACAAAATCTAATAAATTATTATAAACCAGAGCAGAAATAAGTGTCTAGATGAATTGGATGATTATTAATAGCTTTTGTGTTTTGTTTTACAAGTACTGTTGCACTGATGTTTTTTGGCTGAATCATTTGATATAAAACAACTATAATTTCCATTCATAAAATGTCTTTTATTTTCTGCAGTTGTAAAAAGTGTGAATTCATTTTGCAAAAGTTTTATGGCAGAACTGTACAATGGTAATAAAGTTGGGATGCATTTTTGTGCTTGAAGAGATTTTTTTTCTTGTATCCTCCTGTCTACAGATACAGTGAAAATGCGTGATGTGACAGTTGGAAGTGAGCAAAAGGAAGAAGAGCTTAAAGACTATGAGCAATGTCTGCACTGGTTTGATGAGTGCTCAAAGGGATTCAGCAACTGGTATAAGAGAGAAGAAGACGCTTCAAAGGAAGAGAAGAAGGTGAACAGATGTCAGTGGATGTAATTCTAGACAGGTTCTATTTGACTAGCATGTGACATGGTATGTTTTCCAGATATTTCAAAGGACTGATGACTGTTAGGAAAAGAAGATTTTGTTTTTTCACGGAAGAGGCTTTTTTTTCATTGGAAGAGTCCTTATGAACATATTTTTAACTATTTATCCTTGTTATATAATCAGTTGGTAGCATTTACTTTTATATTCTGATGGCATTTTCCTTTTATGTCGTTATTTTGTATTCTGCCTGAAGATTTAGACTGAATATTCTGCATAGAAAGTGTTTGATGCAATGGGATAATCCCTATTTGTGTTACGTACAGGCTATCCAGATGTTCATTGCAAGGTTCTCAGACTTGCTAGATGTGGAAATAACTTGTGATGGGTGTGGGAACACATTACCGGGGCGCCGATACCGCTGTGTACAGTGTGTTGACTTGGACCTATGTACAACATGCTTTTCAGGTTGGTGTATTTTTCTACAAGTTGAGTCCTTTATTCATGCACTTAGCTCATGGTTGCCATGGTGTCATCTGTTTGCTGATGTTTGTGTTTCTTGTATTGTCTTCTTTCTTTTGTAGTCTTTCATTAGCAGCACATGGAGCTCCTATCCACACAGAAATGTGCTTTACTAATTCAACTATTTTTTGTTCAAGTAATATAAATATTAATTATTTATTTTATTATTAGCAGACCAAACAGTTTAATGTTGGAATTTCTTCCATTAACACCATTTGGAAAAAATAAAAATTATTTTCAATTTGTTATATGTATATTTTGAAAAATTTAGGTTTCTCTATGTGCACACAGGGGGAGTTAAACCAGAAGGAGAGCACTCTGATGACCATGAGTTTATTCACCTCGTGTAAGAGCTTTTGATGGCTGAGATAATTTAATGTAGAATAATAATGTTCTTGCATTTAATAAACTATATAAGATCATCTTACCTGTCTTCATTCATTTGTTTTTAAAGATTGGTAAGGATGATATCAGTGAAACAAAGAAATTTTTTGTTTACATTTTTTTTTCACTACAGCCACTTTGTTGTTTCTGTCAGCCTGTCCATAAAAAATCATTTGTATTTTTATCTTTCGCAGATTAAATGCATACATTATTTCCCTCAGTATAGAAAGGAATGAGAACCTGAAAGTATTTGTTTTGACTAAGAAAAATCTTGTTTTTCTCTTACTGCCAACATTAGCATGCACTCTCTCACACACACACACACACGTACACACTGTGCAGAATTTATGCAGTATTATGCTTTTGCTCGAGCAGATACAAGTGCAACAAGTGCCAGGCCTTTATAGTTGGAACACGCATTCATTGCAATATCTGTGAAGACTTTGATCTTTGTCTAGGCTGCCATGCCAAGAAAGAATTCCCAACTGGGTAAGAGAGTGCTTAAAACAATAAGTTAAAAATAAGTTCAGAAATAATTATCATCCTTAAAATCTTATTTATACCTAATAATAAATATTGGAATGTGTTTTTGTGCATGTAAACTAATTGAATTTTTGCAGTTGTCCTTTCTGGGTTTTTTTTTCTATGACTTTCTTACGGAAACTCATCATACTATTTATGTCCTGTGTGTTATGATGCTTTTCAGTTTCAGTCCCACATATATAAATAAAGAGGGTTTTCATGGTTAATAATGATTCGTGTAAATCTTCATTGTTTACAGTCATTCAGCATCACACTGTGTGACTGAAATACCTCTTGTGAAATGTAAGTTGTTATTAGTGTGTATTATTTTATTATGTTAGTTATTTATGTAAAGTAAATTCTTCACAGTCTCCTGTCATTAAGGAGTGCTTTTTTTATGACTATGATTATGATTAAGCCTATGACTAGTGTGTCAGAAAGGTGGTGGAATGGGTGAAAAAATGGCTGTGCTGTCAACAGATTATAAATCAGGTTTGGCTGGGAAATGTTAATTTACATTTAAAGAAAGTAAATTCAGTAGGTGATCAGCATTATTGTGGTGCTTAAGTTACACAAGCAAGATTAATGAAGCACAGATGATGTTACTAATTTTCTCTTTGGAGAATACGTTTAACAGAAAAGTCACAGTTATGCTTAAGTCACTACCAGTCTGGGTCTGACTTGTTCAAATATTGTCCTTCATTGTGTTTTCTCAGTAAAGAACTCTCAAGCTTCAGACTCCGTCATCAAGGCCTACATTCACCAACATATCTGGCTTCTCTTCACATCTGTGTGCCTCAGCCTTAGTGACATCATTTACAACACCGACAACTGCATGCACTTCATTGATGCTGATTATATTCGCTTGGCTGCACAGCTCCAGAACCATTGTATTACCATATCTGCCAAGTGTTTAGATTCAGTGCCACTGGAAGCTGAGGGTGAGCAAAAAATTAAATTCGCATTTGTTATTCACTTCTTCTTTACTATTTTTTTGCCATGATATCATGATATAGCCAACCCCTACTTCCTCCACCCTTTTCAGCTTTCCACTGCATATTTGCTGAGAAATTGTGCACATTTTCCTGTCCACTTGTAGGTTTTATCACCAGCCTATGCCATCATTCGTTGTTTGAAGTCTTTGTTCACCTCTCATTCTTGTCTGTGTGTTCTCAGATGTGGTTGTTGATGGCACGCCCAATCTGCGGATGAGCACTTTGCCACTAGAGACAAGGCAGGAAGAATCTTTCGCTACACATTCTCAGGAAAGGATTATGGGATTGCTTGGAGCCATGATACCACCTAAAGACAAAGTAAGAATGATAGTGATGATATCTTTTATATTAAGTGGATGCAAAATTAATAAAGTGTGGTGCAGAATGGTTCTTATTTCTGTTAAACATTTAGACACTGAATTCATTCCCTGAGTTTGTGTGTAGGAAAAAAGTTTCTCCCATCAAGATGGTTCACCACTGTGAATAAAAACATTAAAAATCAGTTTGCTCAACTTGATTGTGAATTGTGTATGCCTTAATACTATGAACTCAACTAATTATTTGTTTGTATGTGTTGATAGGAATTTTTTTGCTCTGAACTTCATGAACCATTTGCTAATGTGCCATAATCTTTGCGGTTACACAGTGGATATGCATTGGTTTAAGCTGTACTAGTAGTATTTTTGTGGGCATTATGCCCCATAAAATAAAGAAGTCATTAAAAAATCAGTAAAGAGTTGGTTAGTCCCAGGTATATTCCCAAGTAAACTACACTGCTATTTGTGAAAGGCAACTAAGAGGCTGCATTATTAAGTGGACCTTTTGAAACTGTTAAGTGGGATCTTGAGATTGAGTAGAATCTCTAAAGCAGCACTTTAATACAGCATATGTGAAGACTGCCCAGCACTTCAGCTGCAGTGCAAAAGCAGATAAAGTCTCTTAAATATAAAATAATAATAAAGAACCAAAAGAATACAAATATGAAAAGATGCTAACATATTGCTGCAGAACAAAAGCAGGTGAAGTCTCAGGTATGGAATAAGGTCCCAGAGAAAATAAATTTGGAGAAATGCTATATTGCTGGATGAAGAACCTAGTTTGTAGATGCTATTATGTCTTGTCTTAACTCTGTTGCTGAACAGGAGGTCTTAACAGAAAATGCTTATCCATTCACCGATTCATATTTTATCAACCTTCTGCTGAGAGTGTACAGGTGAGGATACTTCACATATACCAGTGTTATTCATTGTTGTACTCCAAACCTGTGCATGACTAACATAAGGCCTAGTTTTTGCCTGTGTAAGTAAAAACTGAAGGCTATAGAACTGTAGTGGAACTGATCAGAAAGATCTTCCGATACATTTTCTCTACACGCACAAGTTTTTATTTTTCTGGGAATCACCAAGATAAGGCTGGGGTATAAGATAAGTATCTAAAATTTGACATTTCCTCTGATCAGGTGTCTATTAAAACATTGTCTGCTTGTTGTTTCAGTTGTTCCCTTTGCTATAGAGTTCTGCCAGAGTTTCACTGAAAAAATTACTTTGAAGCAGCTAATGCCTAAAATCTTTGTTAATGCTACTTAATACATCAAAAGACAGTTCCCTACAGATCTGTTGAATGTAGAATGCCAATTTAATACTGTTTTTTACACTAGAGCATAAACTGTCATGAATTATTGAGTCGCAAAGAGGCACCAGAAAAAAAGACGTTGTTTTCTTAGGGGTGACAACGGACATGAGATGAACTCGCAACACCTAGCAATGGGATTGTTGGCTCGTGTTTTGGCTTCCTCAGACATCAAGGTTTGTTAAAATATTTCTCAATAAAATAAACTGAATTTTAAAGGTAGATCATTTGGATGATCAATTGAGAGATTAATGACAACAGAGGCATGATCTATCGCTGAATGTTAAACTGGGGTAAATAACTGCAGTTTGTTCAGGCTTACAATTGGTTGAGTAAATGCGTGAATTAAAGCAAATGAAATTGTAAGAGAGAAAGGGGATAGGCCAAGAAGTTATTGAAGCAAAAATGTAATTACAAGAATGAGGAGATATTTTGTATGCTGTTTAGTGTGGGTGTGTGTGAGTGTTTTGAATGATTGTAAGGTGCATTTAATTCCTTCTTAAAGTGTGTGCTTGGGCACTTTTGAGTATGTGTAGTTACTGCGCTTTGAGTCTGTCTTCAATGGTAGGAAAAGTTGCTAGATAAA
The DNA here is from genome assembly GCF_003073045.1 of Pomacea canaliculata. Lineage (NCBI taxonomy): Eukaryota > Metazoa > Mollusca > Gastropoda > Architaenioglossa > Ampullariidae > Pomacea > Pomacea canaliculata. Next base: position 34,370,605 of record NC_037590.1, on the reverse strand, counting down.
GATGTATACAAAATGAGAGCTAACTTCGGTAAAAAATGATAATAAAAGCAGTAATTGCAGTTCTATTAGATGCTGTACATTCAGTGAATGATACCTTTTGCAGACTACTGGAATATCTCTAAAAGAATCAATCCAGACAGGCTCTGAGGAGAATCTAGAGAAGCCAACCAGACCAGGGCAAGAAACAGTTGAACATTTCTTCAATTTTGGAGCCAAATGCCTTGAAACGTAGGTACTTTCTTAAAAAAAAAATGTTGAAATTGGAAAGTTCTTCAGTATGAGTGCTTTTATTGGTGTGATATTCACGAAGAGTAAGGTTTTATCAGCTGCATTTTTTGAAACAAAATGTTGGAGAAAGTGAAGTGGAACTCAAAGTAGAAAGTAAATCCATGAAATGGTTTCTGCAGTTCATACAATAACAGTTCCTGTTTCTCCTGTTGGCTTCTCTCACACACACACACAATCATATGTTAACCAGTTATATGAATCATGTCAGAAAATGTTTGTGTGTTTTTAGCTATGATGGAGGAAGAATATTTAGTTGCTAAATTAAAATTGAGTTTATTAATGTTTTCTCAGTGGTCTTGAGTGGGCATGCTCTGTTGCTCGTCTTTTGGGAACACTGTCCAAGTCGGATGCATGGCAAGAAGCAGTCCATTCTCACATCACTGGTCATATAGAACAGCTTGTGGCATCAAGTGTGGTTAGTTATAACATGAAACAAGCAACTACAATTAAGGTTTCTGTGTGATGGGTTTAGTCTCAATATCCAAATGGGGATGTTAGCATTTGAAGGAATAATTTTTAAAGAAATTTAATTATGTTTAAAAGTAGACTATATGGTAATTAATTGTTCACAAAAAATAATTATAAAATGTTATGGACATTTAAGGAAAGAAAATGTAGTACAAAGAATTTGAAGTATTTTTAATATGCTATGGTAGATACACTGAATTTCCCTTTTATGCCGCAGAAGCCAGATTTGAAAGCAATCTATGCCATGTTTGTTATGGCTGGCTTTCCAGAAGTGAGTACTACCAGTCATGGTTTATACATTTTATTTCTTACATGCCTTTCTCTAACCCAAGATGGGGCCAATATTTGCAAAGATGCCATTTTATGCAGTTTTTAGACAAACTGAATTAATGGTCCTTACACATTATTTCATTGGGGAATATATGATTTATTGGAGATAAACAAATTTAATATCACTAGAATTTAAAAAGTTGGTCCATTACGTTTCATTTAACGGGAAATTAGGTTTTTAAATTTGGCACTTATTTCGGGGTCTGCTTATTTTTCATATTTGTTCAGTTTGTGTGTGTGTGTTTTTCCAGTGTTTATCTGTCCTTCTAAGACCCATTTAAAGGGGTTGGTAAACCATTTAATGGCTGGGTCAGTTATGGGAGATATCCTGCACCACGTGGGGATCAAACCATCTAGTGTGTGTTTGCACGCACCCCTTTTTGCCATTTACATCTGTGCACTAACTATTTTTCTATCTGCTACACTATAACTGTGGGCTTCACTGTGATCTGTGGAGGCTCTTCAGAAAATGCATTTAATCAGGATGCTAACTGAAACTGTTAGATTGGATTTTGAAGTAAAGACACAATATAAATAAAAAAATGGGAAAAAAATACTTTATCCAAGAAAGCACTGTGGGAATACACACATTTGTGCATGCCCTCATTTGAGTGTTTTGTTTGGATAGGTGTTGACAGTAGGAACACTGGTTGAGTACAGCCGCACAACACTTGAAACCAAAAAGGGTGTGGTAATCAAGCACTTTCCTGACAAACATTTGTCTCTCATTGTTGATCGTCGTACTCGCAAGCGATACACAGTGAGTAGTTTTTAGTGAAAGTTCCATGTAAAATATTATTGTAGTTATTTGAAACTTAAGTTGTGTAACATTTATTTTTGTAAAGAGTATATTTTTAGAACATATGTTTAAGTACTTGCTGAAAAACAACTTTGTTAACCACATGTGCAATTTTCATTGCTAGGGAAGGATAAAATGAAATAAGTGAAATTGATAATGAAATTTCGCCCTTTTTGTTTATGCTCAGACAAGCAAGACTTAGCTTTCTCGTAACAAGTACTTTTTTTCCAGGTCAAAGACAGTTTCATCTCATGTCAAAATGAAGTGATTGAGATATGGGAGGATACTCACATTAGTCATTTTACATCTTTTATCATGGAAGCAGTTGCAAGGATACGTGGTGGTGAGTTCTGTTGTCATAAATTTTCTGCTTGATACCTAAATTGTTTTGTTACCCAATCTGTGCATTTCACACCTTTTAATACTACTGCAAATTTTGGTGAGAAAAGGAAGATTAAGCTTCAGTTTGTGTAAAAATTGATGCTTATCCTAGATTTACAGAAGAAATATGTTGATTACATTCCCATTGTTTTGCTGATACAGGTGAAGAATCCTCGGTAGAAAGTTTATGGATGCTAGCATTGGTGCTGAAGGCATTGAACAGCTGGCTGAAGTCAAACAAGATCTTTGCTGTCCCTTGTGTCTTTCGTGCAGAGTTTATTCAGAGCTTAGTTTCCATTGCCAGCAAAGGCACTGGCCTTAGTCAGCAGTGGCTTCTTAAGGATCTTGAGGTATGATATATTCAGTGGAAGGATGTAAAGGAGACAAAAGAAATGATGTGCATAGTGTAGTGTTAAAATTCATCGAGAATCCCAACATCTTTAACTTCTAATGTTTCTCTGCAATATACAACTCTTCAAAATAAAAATGTTACTGCATAAAATAAATCCTGTTTTTGTCTCTCATACTTATGTTATTTGCATTTTTGAAGAAATTATTTCAGGGCATTGCGTTGCCACCTTTGTTACTTCAGAACATAAGAGGGTTTGCATCAGTTTTACATTAGCATGCACATTTTTATGATGAAGGTCCTATCACTGATGCTGTATAGTCAGGAGGAACAGCCACCAGGCAACAAGAAATCTAAACTCACCAAAAAGGACATGGAGGGAAAGAAAATGGCAGATAAGCAAGCAAAAGAAAGTGATACAGGTGAAGATGAAGAAGAAGATAATGATGACAATGAGGAAGAAGAAGAAGATGAAAGGTTTGATGAAGACATCTCATCATCATCCTTGTCATGGGAAGATGAAGATGAAACAAAAGTTCTTTTTGGAAAGCTAGACGAGAAAACAAAACGCCTGTTTGAAGTGAGTGTTTGACAAGTTTCCTTATTTTTTGATAAATGTTAACTTTCAAATCATACTGAAAAGATGCTGCTAGCTCTAAAAGTTCAAGTATTACAACTCTAAATTGGTTTAAAGAGTAGTAAAAGTAAGCTGTATGCTCTTTACTGAAATATATTTTCTTTCAAGTTTTTTTGGTGTCATTTATTAGAGAAAATGTCTGCTGAAATTAGTTTAAGTGCATGGACTACAGCTAGAGAGTACGATGAAAGGAAGTTTTAGAGACTGTTGAGAATAAAATTGACATGCCTTGAGAGTCACTGAGTGTGAACTGTGGCTATTGCAGGCTCTACACCATGATCTGAAAGTTCCTATGGCAGTGCTTCGTGTTATGTATGAGATGAACGAAGGCAACTTGGAAGCTGTGATAAAGGCTATCATGGAAAAGTAAGTATATGGTGACTGGAGAGAAAGGGGCAAACATTTGAATGTTGTATTCAGCTCTTAACACCTTGTGCTTGATGCCCAAACACATTCTAGTGTCTTTTTATGTCACTTTTTTATCATTTCTGAAATAAAAATAGCTTTTACAAAACATCAGTTCATCAAAAGACGTCTCTAACCATAATGAGACATCAGTTTCTGTTGAACAACAGTCTTCACCCTACCACCTTGATATTCATAATTTGTCAAGCATAGTGTTAGAAAAGTGAGGGTGAAGCACTCTCCAAGTGATGTGTATGTCAGTTACTGTAACTGATTCATCTTTGTGCATTGGGAGTCTTAGGAACAGTTTAAAATCTGTTTCATTTCATTTCCAACCTTTGCAGCGTGACTAGAGTAATGGCCCCTCATACACTGACTACCTCAGAGCTGGTGAAGTGAGCCGTAAACTCTTATCATAAGAATTTTCCTTAGAGACTGAAACCAGGTCATATACAATGAAAATAACATGTAATACTAATAATAAATAGAAGTTTACTTGTATAGCACCTTATTCTGCTTTTTTGACAAGCTCAGGGCATTTCACAAATGACAACAGGTAGTGTGACATCAAAATAAGGTGACGACAAAACAATGTAGGTTTTTAGAGCAGACTGTGTACTTCACGCCAAAGGGCAACATCTACATACATTAGAAGCTTCCATCCGCAGCCCAAATATCAAGCAAATCATACAAGCTGGACTGCACTCCATAGCAAATGCAGTTCCAAATAGCATATCCAACAGACAGCACCAGTCGCACTGGAGCAATGTATGAGCCCCAGCACACCCAAAAGTTCACCGAGCAACGGTCAAGCAAACATGAAGCCCACAGAACCACGGCGATCATGGTCTGTACATCAGAAAGGAACGGAAGCCACCGAAATGAAAAAGGCACCACATTCCAAACACATGATGACAGGCACGTCAAAAACATACACAATCACAAGTCCAACAGGAAGATGTCAGATAAGACAAAAATACCACAGAACTGTGACCCCTCCAGTCAGTCAGGTGAAGGATCATCACTATATTTAATACTAAACAAAATATACAGTAGAATGTACAAATCATTAAGTGACCTTTATGGTGTTGATAGTGATCAACTGTAGCAGGCAACTTTGCCTCTTGTGTGGTGTGAAATCCACCATGACATTCTCTAAACAACATGCACTAAAAACATCTCTTTCAAGAGCAGTACAGATTCATGAAACTCTCAACCCTTAATGTTTGCTACCTGTTTCCTCTTTTCGTCTTGTGTTTTGTCTGTTATTACTTATCAGTACTTCTGTTTATCCTTCCATTCAACATATGCTTTTCTTGTCTTATTTTTGTCCCAAGCACAGAGTGTGATCATGCACTGCATAAATCACATATTATTAATATTGGAATGAACAGTTTTGTTCGTTGAATAAGGCAAAGGAATCTTTGTGATCTTTCTCTCCATATTGTGTTTCAGCTTTGAAAATTCTGAAGAAATTGCATCTTTGATAGAAAAATGGTGAGCGTGTTTATAAGAAAGTTTTGGTATCTGATCATCCGACAGAATATGGATAAGTTTAGGACACAGAGACTAAAATTAATCATTTTTGTGTCATAACCAAAGCAAGTCTGAAGACTGCATTTGCTGTTACAAAAATAGAATTTAAAGGCTGGAGGCTGAATGAGGAAGGAGTTTATTGTTACCATTGTATTGATTGCCCATTTTCATGTATCTTGTTAGAACAGAATCTTGTTAGATGATTTTGAAGAATGTATATGAAGAAAACGCTCTAAAAGCTATGTGCTAAATGTATTCTTTCTTTTAACTACAGGAAAGGAGGGGGTGTTGTAGGCAGCAAATCTGGGGAAAAGCAGTCACAGGATAGGATAATAGACACTGGTATCCACTTCCACCCTCTTCTTACACGCACTGGGAGGTCAGTAATTTTACATTTGACCTTTTGTTTCCTTGTGCTTTGAAAACTGGTGTATTTTTATTATGGATAACCCTGTTTACCAAGCCTTTTAATGCTCCATTACTCCTGTAATATGATAATTTTCATTATGGCTGGGTAGGATTCTCTGCATGAGAACGACTTTGTTTCCTCAGCCATGTTTAAAATCTTCTGCATTCAAATGTTAGTGTAGTCATGGGTGTTACATGAAGATTTTAATGCTGTTAATGAAGTTCTTTTTAATCTCACCATTTGTCTCTTAGATCTGTTGCATTAGACCACACAGTAGATGAGGCTGCACATGTTATTAAAGAGCTTTGTTTAAATTCATCATGCCCAACAAGACAGTGCTTGTGATGAACAACAAGCGGCTTAAATTTAAATTTTGCATGGTCTCTGAAGAAAGATTACGTGGTGATGAAAGTGATAGCATTTAAAATATTTGACAGCGGACCTTCAGCTGCAAAAGAGGAAACTGGAGAGACACACCAAGATCTCTTTCTGCCATCAGATCGACTTGCAGGGGAAATAAGTGAGCAGCGCCGCACAAGGAGTGGTGAGCTTCTGAAGAAGGAACTTCAGAAACATGGACGCTTTGCTTCGCGTGATTATCTTGCACGGATAAACATGGCCATGGCAGTGTTGTATGCCCGACATGTTTTAACAGGACTGTTAGCTCACTGGCCTCAAGATGGCCCTGTGATAAATGCAACTCTTCTAGGCTGTAGAGAGGTGGCACACATGCCCTGTGTCCTTGACCTCCTTTATAAGTCAGAGAATAAAGAGTTTTTTTGCAGGGTAAGTCAGTACATATTTGTAATTTTAATACCTGAATAAAATACTGAATATAAAAATTCAATTATTTGAACATGAAAAAGAAAATTGATTAATTTGTCTTTTGATTGGAAAGATTTTAAGGTAAAATGGTGCTGTCTACAGTTTAAAGTAAATTGGGTGCCTGTGATGAAAAGTCAGAGGTATCCAATGTAGGAGATGGAGTTTCTATTATTTGAACATGGTAAAGAAAATTAATGTCTTTGACAGTGAAGGTTTTAAGAGAATGTGGTGCTCTGTCATAGTTATTGTCTACTAAAGTCATCAAAGGAAACAAGTGTAGGTACATTTTTCATGTTCAGATTTGTGGGACGAAAAATGTAACTGTTACATGCAGGTGGTGCAGAAAGTGATCCTTCATTGTGACCCAAACAGCCTCATTCCCATCGCCTACACAGCCAGCCAGTTCATGGAGGAGGTGACCATGTCAGCAGTAGTAAGAGAGAGCACTCACAACTACACAAGTGGACATCCAGTGGAGAAGATACAGCTGCCAGGGGCTTCTTTTTTAACCATCACCTTTGACACCAAGTAAGACAAACACTGCAAAACCAGTTGTCTGTGAAAAGTACCTACATGCTTTTGTTTCTGATAAGCATGTAGACTAGTGGTGCCCAACCTTTTCTCGCCCGAGGGCCGAACATGGCGGTTTTGCTAGAATCATGGTGTTAAAAATGAAATTATGTTGTGTCTGCATGGTTAAAAAAAATGAGCAGGCTGCATTGCGGGCCTTTGGTTGGGCCCCCCTGATTCTGCCATTTTCTTCTCTCTTTTTTTTTTTTTTTTGGAGTAAGAATTATCTCATTGTCATGGGAGGGGCGGGAAGCAGCTAACCAAGTATTTAGAGCACTGGCATCTGAACTGAGAGATGCCCCAGTTTGATATCTGTGTGGCACAGCAAACTTTTCTCCATCAACCCAGCTGTCGGGAATGAAAAATGGGTACCTGACTTCATGGAGGGTTGGGGAAGATAAAGCAGTGAAAGTACAATACAATGTTATTGATCCCCTACATGGACCCAACTGGGAAGGGACGCCCAAAACTGGATCCGATGACGTGGTGTAGTTGTGGCCAACTGGGGGTGTAAAGGAATAAGAATAAGAATTACTGATCTCCAGGGGCAATTCAAGATAGTGCTCATACTAGCAGTGATGTATAGATATACATGATATAAAAGATATAATATAAATTTCACACACACCCATTCTCTCTCTCACACACATACACATATTCCTAACAAGAGGAGGTACAGTTGCCATCTCAGGCTAGTACAAGATAATGGCCAGTAGAGTTATCAAGTGAATGGCACGTGGAATGAATGAGTTGCTGTGATGATTGGTTCTGCATACCGGCATCACATACCTACAGCTAGACCGCAAGATAAAAAACTCTCATGCCAACACATGATCAGAAATAGGATGCGTGATGCCTTCCTGAGGATTGGCTGATGACAAAAGGCTGCCAGATCCCTCTGCCTGGTTCCGGTGATCTTGGAACAGATATTAACAAAGGAGACTTCTTTGTTCCTGTTCTCTAGGGAGAGGCTGTGGAACCAAAAGATGGAAGAAAAAGTGATGAGACTTTCAATGTAGGACTAATAGAACTGAGTGAGAATGACAGAGCTGACTGAGCTAACAGAGAAAGATTTGTGTTTCCAGAGGAGGTACAGATGTTGTTGGCTTTTACAGAGGATCATGTCAATATTAATGTCCCATTTAAGATTGTTATCAAAGATAGTACCTAGATATTTGTAAGAGTTGACTACCTTAATGGCATCATAATGGATAATACTGATGACTGCCTCAGGCCTGTTGCCTGTTCATCCGAAAGTTAAAAATCATTTCCTAAGTCTTTGAGACATTCAAGACAAAAAAGTGTTCGTCACACCAGCGAACAAAGTCAGGAAGAGTGCCACTATGATCATGTTCGCTATTATACAAAAGAGACAGTAAGGCAGAGTCATCAGCAAATTTTACAAGAAAGTTCCTATCTGTAGTGCTTCTACAACTGTTATTATACTGTATGAACAGTAATGGAGACAAGCAGCAGCCTTGAGGGGAACCGATACAGGTGACAACAGGATCTGAGAGAAGACCGTTAACAGAAACTCTCTGTTACCTGTTTGATAAAAAGTCCAGGATCCTGAGAGTTTATTGGTGAGGTAGATGGAATCTGCACAGTGTTAAAAGCAGAAGAAAAAATCAGCGAAGAGAAATCTGGCATGAGCTCTGGGTTTCTCCAGATGTTTGTACAGAGTATTTAAGTATAAACAGCTTAGCATCATTATGTGGATGAAAAGGAACTTCGGCTAGTTAGCAAAATGGAATTTTATTTGTGCTAACATCTAACTCCAATTATTGTAGTATTAAGAAAGTCTTTTACCTTTGTGTCATTCCCACAGATGTTCTACAGCAGAAGATACAGATATTCTCCAGTTCTCCACCTCAGAAGATATGTCAACAGATGTGCATGCTTTTAGTGGGTCAAAACCTCGTTGGAGCAGTTTTCAAGTTCCAGGTGAGGCTGCTGTCATATTCTCTCATCCTTACTAAACAATATTAATGCCAGTTTGGGGAAATGCAGCAAGTAGCTGTGAGTTTCACTTCTTTAATCTACAAAGAGATATTTTGTAAAATTTTTCTGTCATTGTAAAAAACTGTAAGAAAAGCAATTTGAAGACAATTCACTTGATTGAATTTCAGTTTTTACTTTATGAGAAATGAAATTCTTATAATTCATGTTTGGGATTCATATTGCATTGTTGTTTTAGAATTTCTTTTTTCATCTTAAAAAAGAAGAATTAAAATCAGAATACTTTCACTCCTACAACCTGCATGAAAATAAACGTGATAAACATTGTTTAGGGGACATGGTTTACTTCAAGTTTATCATGGAAGGTGACCACTTATCATCACCCTATTGGGGTTACAAGTTCACAGTGACTGCTGGCACAAGAGACAGTTTTGAGACTGGTTACACCGTTCTAGAATCCATTTTGTCCTCTCCTGTGGTGGTGTGAGTATTCGTACTAATACCTACAGTAGCGCTAAGTATTATTGCATATTTATTGCAGAACAGTTTATGACTCAGAAAGAGATTCATGGATCCATGCAAATACTGCAACATAATCTAACAGATGATTTAAATATTTATTTATATTTTGTCCCAGCTCTTTGCCTCTGGGTGATCTTTGGCAGAGCCTGGCTTACGTGGCTTGCAAACAAACATCAAACCAACGCCTGAAAGCCATTCAGCTTCTGCTGCGCATTGTTGCCACCCAGAGAGATTGCCTCTCAGCAACTCATCCGAAGACCCCTCCATCTCCTGGTCACAAAAATGATTTTCTTTCTCTTCCTCCTCCCCTTGATCCCACACCACCACCCCGGCTGCAGACTGACCTTAGCTTGCTCAGGCCACTTTGGGTTCTTTACAATAAGATGACAGGTGGAAAAGAAGACTGCCACACCATGCAGCAGTCTGTTGTTCGTGCCCTGACTGAGCTCTTCCTTCAAGTAGAAAACCTGGCTCTCGTAAGGAATTTTTGGCATCTGTTGAAGACACTTGTATGTTTTTTCAGTTTGTATTTTTTTCATTTCCACGTTGGTTTTCAGAGAAGCAAAACTGCATTTTTAAATCATACTCTAACATACTTTACAGAAGCATTGTTATGATTGTCAGTGAATAAATATCAGTTTCTTGAAAGTTGTTTTATGATGTGCTCAGTTTAATTTTGTGCACTGTTCTGGACTGTGAAAATAGACTAAGCATCCAGATGTATATTTTGCATCAATACTTTAAATTGATTTTATTTGCATTAAAAATTTGAATTGCATAAGATAATGCACATAACATAATGCACCATTTTGGGTGAATTTTGAAGTTGAGGGTCATCTTTTATTTTACTATTATTTGTGTTGGACAGGAGGCAGGTATTGTCAACACTTACTTGGCATCTATGGCAGACATCAATGATATTAAGACAAGTTTAGAACAGGTATCCAGTGCTAAATGTTAATCTTTAAAAGATATTCTTTTGTGAAAATTCATTGCAGTGAAATTTAGATGATACACATTGGCAAACTTTCTTGCACAAATTGGTACTGTACACTCGCACTACAGGACTATTTAAAAATATTGTTTGCCATCTTTGAGCCATTGTTAACTATCTCCATGTATCAGGCTTCTTATGAATTTTTTTTTTTTAAAACTGATCTATATCTGGAAAAAATCTTTTAAGCATGTAAATACTATTGCCAAGGTTGGCCATAAAAAAATGTTAGAGTGCTGACTGTGTGAGTTCAGTTGTGATAGCTTTCCGTCTGATCACTTATAATAAAATGCATAGACTTCCTGAAGCGACAAACAGTAGGGTTTTCAGTTAAGAGCTAACCTTCTTCTATTGTACTGTGTTGCAGGGTCTGATGAATATAGCTATAGTGAGCATGGCTGCATGTGTGCAGAACACAGCAACTGAATTCTTTGAAAAAAAGGGATTATCCATGAGCCAGCAGGCATCTAGGACTGCTGGGACTCCAAGCAAAGAGCTATAGGCTTTCCTTATTACATTCTTCATCATTTTCATCTTATGCATGCCTTTGATTCAGAACCTGTTATTTGCATATGTGTTAATCGTAGGCTTGATGGCAGAAACATTGATGACTTCATTACAAAAAAAAAAAGTTAGCAAATTCATGGAGACAATTATATGGAATCTACAAGAGTCACTGGACTACTTTCTACTAGGCCATAAGAGTGAAGTGAATATGCCAGCATTGACTACTGCATTACATAACAGGTATAAATGTGTGGGGACAGGCTGATAGTAAGAGTTACATTGTATACTTATTGCCAGGACATCAGAGATCACATGTTCATTCTTTTGATTCTTAAGCATCACCTATCCATGTTTGTCCTTATAGAATGCATCATAGATGGTGACAGTAAGGTGGCAATGTATTCATCCATATTCCTTTGGATTAATTCAACAGATAATTTTTCAGTGATGGGGATTTAAGAAAATGGTGAATGAGAAAAGCACTTGGTTTTTAATGTAGTTCAGGATGCTGAAACTAAAAGTTGAAAAAATTGTGTATGCATATAAAGTGTACTGATAAGATGTGGCTTGTACATGGTTTAGCTGATTTGTTATATGAGACCTTTTAATCTATACATTTCCCTTATTTTCTTCGGAAAATGAAGCAAAATACTGATTTTCACTAGGTAATGTGGAACAGAAAATGCTCATTATCAGTAGAAGATATGGAGAATATATTCACTTAATTCTGATTTTTCAATAATTTTTTTAAAATGAAGACTGAATTTCCCACTGTGTGAAAAAGGGAAATCAAGAGTGGTGATGCTATTAGAACCCTTAGAAATCAGTGAAAGCTAATCATCATGACAGTATTTATTGAAAGAGAATGAGAGAGAGAGAGATTCCTAATACTCCCTGAGATTTTTTAACTTTGAGATTTGACATATCTAGAAAACAATCCATGCTGCAGGCTCATGATTTATGTTAATTCAAACATATTTTATAAACTGTAAAAAATTTCTGTGGGAATAAAGATTTTCTATGTATTTTTTCATTTTAAATGTTTGTGAAATAATGTGCATCAATTGATCTCAGTTCTCTTTAGGCTATCAAGAGCTGATTAATACCTAATAATAACATATTTTAGAAGATATTTTAGAAGTGTAACATTGAAATAGTAATCAGATGGGTGTATATTTTTTTTATTTGTAAAGAAAAAGTTTAATTTAGAAAAAAGGTGGAGCTAGGCATGAGATGTTAACAAAGTTAAATGTCTGTAAAGCAAAATGTGTGTTCTGAACACAGGATTCACAATTTGTTTGGGCAAACTTGATGTCTTTAGCAGCTTGTAGGTTTACAATATACCATATCTGCTAAGTACTGGTATCTAAAGGAAAAAGAAAGATAATTTATAATATATATGTGATATGCATTCTCTTTTTAAAAAAAATCTTATTCCTTGTCCAACCTTGCTCTTTAATTCATGTTAATGTGTGATGAAACTGTGTTTTTATGTTATGTTTACATTGTATATTCAGGGGAGCAGGTTTTGCTTTTCAGCTATCGAATCAGCAAATATGGCTGGTCATTGAAGTTGTTGTGGTCATTATCACAGCAGGGATTTTATTTCATTTTATTTTAATATTTTGTTCCATCATCAAAGCTTCATCAGACTGTTATATACAAAAGTTTTCACTTTGAAATTACAGTAAAAAGAATGTGAACTCGTTTAAACCAAGCCAAGGTGATATTTTGATGTAATTTATGATATGTGAAGTTAGACTGTAACTTACTGCCATAGGAACTTGTCTCCTTTTCTGATCGAATTCCGCACTTTTCTTTTTTGTTCTTCCTATATGTTGCTGATAAGTCTTGTGGCTTCCATTAATGAGATTACCCACAGGAAATGTGAATAACATTAGCTTTTTTCTATTCTTGTGTTTTCTGGACTTTCTCACTAAACTCGTATGAAATATTTAATACCAACTTTTTAAAAAAAGTTTTGGAATTCATTTATTGGGTGTGCCCAACTCATCTTAAACCATCAAAAATTGCTTATAAAATAAGACCACATCAGATAGTTGTGCCAAAAAGCATTTTGAGATATTCTGAGGGTCAGACACTGTGGCTGTGGCACCTCCATGTCTTCTCAGACTGCATTATAGTTATCGATGTAATGTTCTTGCTTGTATACTGTTGCACTTTTTTTTATGTATTTGCATCATATGCTTTAGTTTGTGACTTTCCCAGGAGTATTTCACTATTCTGTTGTTCTTTATTTATGTGGTTGTGCTGGTTGAATCCAAGAATAGAAAATAGGCATGAAAAAAGTAATTGCTAAGATAATGAAAGTGTATTAACCATATAACTGAGGTACTAAATTTACAATTGCTGGATGCCAATGCTATGTTTTAAAAGATGGAGAAGCAGTTATATGTTTAAAAAAAGTTTTATTCCAGAGAATCTGTCTGAAGGCACTGTAGAAGGAAAATAAAATTCAAACTCTCCGGGCATTTTCAGCAATGCTACTTCTGAAATTAAAGTAAAATTCGAAGATAATGCCACAAAGAATAGCAATAGTTTTTGGTAATGAGTTGCAGACATACATCAACATTGATCAGAGAGAATTGCATTCCAAAAGAGAAGTGGTAGGGGTGAGGGATTGAAGAATCTCATCACTTGGTCTTACCTAAGCTCACTTGAATGTCGTACTTTTTGAAGTTTGTCTCAGTCGTATTTTAATAAAGGAACTGTTTATATCTGAGGATAGAGGAGATAGTTATCTGTGAATCTCACACAGGTGATCCTACTTCCTGTTTTAAACAATCTGGCTGTGAAAATGTTCAGAATGTTAATGACAACTTTGGTATCCTTAGTGATACATCTATATATATATATCTTTTTGTGCTAGAAACAGTGTAACTAGTTTCTGTGATACCAGTTAACATGTTTCAAAATAGGTTTACTTGACATCCTGGTTACATCAGCTATGCATGATTTCTGGTATTTTGTGTGCCAGTTTAGTTTAAACTATATTTCTTTATTTTCATCCTTCAGCAAAAGCAGAACTGTGATTAGTCACAAATGAAGGAATGAAAGAGTTTGCCTTAGGTGGTGCTTCTGAAGTTTTTCCCAGGATTTTTGCCCTCACATAGTTGGCATCACAGACGCTGAATTTCTTATTAAAACATACCTCAGAAATGATTGTAAGCCATTAAATTTGATAATATAAATCTTACAAATGAAAGGGGGACTTTTGTAATGCCTGTGTAAAACAACCAGCAAAATTCAGTAGACATATAATATACCATACCAGCCGTCTAGCATGTGCATGAAAGTTTTGATGGTTTGGAGTTCTTTTAAATGGAAGGAGTAAGTGAAAAAGAACAATGAAGGATTTATGAAACCTTCATTGCAGGAAATAAAGTTGTGTTTGCCTCTAAGGCAGACTGGTTTCTCATGAAATCGACATTATTGACACAAATATTAAGGAAAGTGTGGTTTTAAAGGTAACATAGTTAAAATTGTTTGTCCTAGAGCAGTGATGCCCAACCTTTTTCGGCCTGAGGGCCATATCCATTTCAGACAGCCGTGTCGCGGGCCATATCCATTTCGGACAGCCGTGTCGTGGGCCACTTCACCGCAAAAATACAAAAAGTAAAAAAAAAATAGAGCAGATACCATTTTTTATTAGAAACAAGTTGTACTTACCATTAATTATGTACTAATTAGTGGGATATTTAAAGTTGTTTTCCCGAAACCAACTTCTGAATGTCCGGCCTGCATCGTAGAGACACCAAGTCAGAGCACTGACTCGAAATGTTCGTCCATCGAAAAAAAGATTGAGAGACGCCCCTACGTGGGGATAAATACTTCTTCTTCCTTTTTTTCGTTTTTTTTAAGGTCTTCTTTTATTACTAACATGCCGATTTCCTGCACTGTGGGCAGAAGTTTCGCGGGCCGGATATGGCCCGCGGGCCGTAGGTTGTGCATCCCTGTCCTAGAGGTTAGACTCCCAGTAAAACAAGTAATTGAGTTATGTAAGTTTGCTTTGGAAATTTGTTTTTAAATGCGAAAGAGTGGATGGCAACATAAAGTCACCTTTTCAAATGATGAGTTTTTTTAAAGCTATCAGGAAAAAAAAATTTGTTTCCTCTAGTTTTTATATTTGTTGCAGTCAACTTGTATCGAAATGTTGAGGGCTTTGTCTTTGCTCATATTGTTTGCTCATTCACTATATGCCATTAAGTAAAGATGAAACACAGTGTGCACTCTTTTAAAATCTTATTAGGTAAGGCTTATGTTTGAGGAACATTTATTGGATTTTTATGTGTAATTTATAAAGAAAGGGAGAATGTGAAACAAGGTTTAATATTTCATATGCCTTTTGTTTTTCATGTCCAAGGGTGCTAAGTAAAGAACTTTTTGATATTTTGTTAATCTTTTTCTGTTTTCTGATGCTGTTGGTTGTAGTCTTTTGTCACAGGAAAGCTGAATTGTGGCAACAATTGAGTCTTTACAGATGATTTTGTATGTGAAAATGCCATAGAGTGTTATTTGAAAATTCACTTTACCACCGATTAATTATTATTGGTAGAGTAGAACAGCATCTGCTGAATTTCTTACAGCATAATATCGAGAATGACAAAAGATAAGTCTTGTAATTAAATTAGTTTGTTAATTGGGGGATTTCACCTTCTTTCATACCTTTAAAAAAATCTAATCCTGTTTAAATCTTCAGTGTCATAAAGTATCAGGATTTCTTGATATATTTTTTCATGCGGTATTTATGTTTTATGATGAAAGAATTGGAAGCTGAAAAACTTTATGAACGTCATTTTTTGGCTTGAAAATCTTTTATGCGTGTTTTCGATCTAACAAAAGTATAACTGGTTTACATGATTGCAGTCTGTTTTAAGTGAGTGAAAGGCCCAGAGAGAGATGGTAGAATTAGCAGGAAAAGGGCTGAGGAGGACTACTTTCTGTTGTATCTTCTGAATTTTACTTTTAATTGATATTATTTTTTTTTAAAATATGGAATAAACCTCAAGTTTCTTAATTCAGTATAACACTGTGGAATTCATGCGTTTCTGGGAAATGGTGGGGAGACTGTGGGTGGGATGTGAGTACAGGAATCATGTTCTTAGTACTGAATTAATGCAATGTTATTTAGTTGTGTTTTCTTAAATGCGTGAGTAAATTTTCTACTTTGAATTTATTATTATAATTTATTATTCAGTGCATGTGTGCGTGCAGTCACTGGTCATTTTGCTGCAAGACCATATCACCCCACCCTGAGTCAAATATCCCATTTATGACCATACCATCCCAACTGCAAAAGTCAGATCATCCCAGGCCCAAAAGAATTGATCACCATTGGCATAACTAGCTATTAATGTCAAATATTACCAACAGAGCTACATGTCATTTAAACACTATACATACGCAGCTGCCTTTTTCGAACAGAACCATTTGAACAAGTTCAGCCACCATTTTAACTAAGCAAAAATTGCAATGCATATCCAGAGATGCATAAATGCGATTAATTTTTTAAAAAGGTTTTATATTTATTATTTTGTTTAGAGATTTGCATTAAATGTATTCTCTTCTTCTATTTCTGTCTGTTGCTATGTCTCATATAACTGTTGTGATATATTAATTTTGGTCTGTGTTTGAAGATGGGCTATTTTGAATATCATTGACACTTTTGTGCATTATGTCTACTCAGCAGTTGAGAAATGTACCATATAAAGCACTTATTATAATATATAGAGGTATTGACGTTCAGGTATTCATTTAGCTTGATGCGCATCTTGCTACAATAGTGTGCTGATGCCACTGTGTTTGGGTGTGAAACCCACTTCTAAAGAATCATGATGTTAAGCATTCAGAAAACAGTAGATTTGACATGTGTACAGACCTCTCTCTGCGCTCATCTGTGAATGTTTCAATGTGTTTATCAACATATGTAGACGAGAAAAGGTTCTCTCATTTTTTTAGGTGTACAAATAGTAGTGATGGCGTCTTGGAGTGGGTGCGTGTGAATGTGACTAGTATTTGTTGAGTAAGTGACAGCCATCTTCAACACATTTTCTTTGTATAATCTCACTTCGCAAATAAAACAATTCTTCAGATGTACTGATAGCTTTTATAAAGGCTTTAGATTTGGAGTAATCCATGAAAGTAGACTTAATGATAAACAGTAAAAATAAAACAATAACATGCAAGGTATCTAAGGTATGTCATTATGACGAAGAACATGAAACTTGAGTGGGTAGATTGAATACAACCAGCATATATGCATACCTTTTGTGTCCAACCCACGTATGGTCTAGGACTCTACACAATATGACCCCAAACCACATCAACCTTGGCGCAGCTTGCTATGCCTCTCTTATTATGTACCATTTACTCAACAAAATTTATTATCAAAAAGAGAAACATTTATACCAAAGATGTGCTCTTTTCAATCAAATCGACCCATATAAAAACCACATCGGTTAAGTCCGCCCATGTCCCCAAAGCGAATAAATCACAACTGACACAAGTGAAATACTGACAACAGAGCCATGAATTGCTTGAGCACTCTACAAACATAAAAGGCAAATTTGTCCCAAGATTGATGCTGTCCTAATTCGTTTCAGCTGTGTGATTTCTGAATGTTACTGTGCGAATTAATATAGCTCCTACGTGTAAGCCTAAACCATGAATGTATTAGAGCCGATTCGATGCAGCGGATATTAATATGTTGTGGTATTGTTGTGGTTCCATGTAACCAACACGTCGCTCACTGATGGCTACGTAGGGTGGGCTAGTAGTACCAGAAACAACACAGAGATCGAATTTCCACTGAAGTTTTTATTTCAGTTTTCGCTCGGCAGCTGACCTGTTTTCTCTCTTAGACCTTTTGTGAATTCGGAAGAGAGAGAGAAGGCAGGTCAGCCGCCGAGCGAAAACTTAAATAAAAACTTCAGTGGAAATTCGATCTCTTTGTTGTTTCTGGTACGACTAGCCCACCCTACGTAGCCATCAGTGAGCGACGTGTTGGTTACATTTCTGGCGCCCAATGTAGGGCTATAGCTAGTTGTACTAGAGTAACTTTAATTCCTCGGCAGACACCATGGCTGACTGCAGCACAACCAGCACCGGAGCAGTACGTAGGTGAAGATAACATCGTTGAAAAACTTCGCCGCCAGTTGGAAGAGCTCCGGTCAGAATATGTGAGAAACAAATAAAGCAACGAGACCGATACATGTGCAATTACAACTGCCCGTTTTCCAACCAAGAATATCGTTCTAAGCGAGGTGTGCGTCTTGTTGTAAGGACAGAACCGAACTCTCAACGAGAGCCTATGGTCTGTGCATACTACAAAATTAAATTTAACAGTTGAGAAACACATAAAATTTTTAGGTTCAAATTATTACAGCTTGCAAAGAGATGTGGATAGCGGACTATTTTATTTCGATATCACTGCGCGAGTGGGTGTTTGATCGTCTGCTAAAGAGTAACTACAAGTAACTACAAGTAAAATTTAAATAAAAATAACATGAAAAAGCTAAGCACATACAGCTATATATTTATTTTTGGTTATGATAAAAAAATACCACAAAAATGTCTGCTAAATCATTCAGCAACACTAGAAAACCCAGCGTCTGCATTCCTCGCTTGGAACGATATTCTTGGTTGGAAAATTTGTCTCGCTACATGGGCAGTTCAAGGTCGGCTACTACGAACTAAGCCAGCGTGGGAAAGGGGCAGCGTCGCTCGACGCCGACTTTACAACAAACATGCAATTACATACTCAGTACACTTCTAGAGTGCTACATCCATATATACAGAGTTGCCTCTGGGATAAATGAAGTCTTATAACAACTATAGAGGCAAATTACACAACCAGAGAGAGAATCTCACAATTTTGCGTAAAAGTGATAATCTCTTACTTTTTTTTAAAAAAGTCCTCTGGTTTAATTACTTCTTTTTCGTTTTGGTGGTTTTTAATTATATCAAAAGATGACTCGTTTTGCACGCGGTTGCAATCAACATAAACCTAATAAAAGCCGAACACTCTGGATGGCTTAACACGATAAAATGCAGTAGGTTGGTTGCTTTGGCAGAAAAATGCTCCCACCGAGAGATGATTTTGCACTTTGAGGGAACTGGAGAAAACAGATGAACAGAAATGAGGTCTGAACGGCATCTCATTGCCGTGGTGACAAGCGAATGTTTGAAACCACTACGTACACTACTGACGCCCCAGCATAGTACGTAAGTTTTTTTTCCCCTCTGATGTTTTTTGTTTTGATTTATTGCAGTTATAAAACTTCCGCTCGCTGACAGCGATGTATAACACAACGAGCAGCGAATCGGTGCTGTACAAATTGGCGCCTTCT